>NC_090437.1:505408664-505711694 GCF_031143425.1 Pleurodeles waltl
ATTCTTACGCAGGGAGGGAAGAACAGTTGGGGCAGATATTCCATCAAGATTGCACTGTGCTGTCTGTAAACCTAATTTGTGAGGCCTGATAAAGGCGTATGTGAAAGTGACACAAGCATTCTAAGCAATGGACCTCCATGTGCTTTGCTGCACTAGAGACATCATATATGGTGCCAATGCAGTAAAGCAACACCATGATGACAAAACTCATGAGGCTACGAGGGAAATGTCCACCATGGTGACCAGTAATGTAAATAAAGTGCTTATATGGTGTTGTTGGCTGGGGCAAGGAGGCTGCTAGGAAAATGGTGGTCTGGGATCAATGTACCAAATACACAGAAAGTTTGTCCTATGTGTGATACACAATGCAACACACAATAAACAACTACAATCTTTGGAAATACAAATTTGTCACACACCCACTTGTCACTCACACACCACCCTTGAGTTTCTGGACTACATTGAACCAAATACAGATGTGCAATATTTGTGAAGACTTCAGAAGCTGCATGTGTCACATGTGTTACATGGGAAGATCGCAAATATGCACATGGAATGCCTTTAACATGCAGTGTCAGGTGTGAGAAGGGAGCATGTGATTTAAGACAGGCTAAGGTATGCAAGGTGCCTTACCTTGGCATGGTAATTATGAGCTACTACTATCCACTACTGGATTGTACAGTAACAAAAATATGCATTGGTAGAGCACTATGATGTCTGCGTCTGGATATTGCGGCACATATGTACCCATTTATGAAGAAAAACACAGTGCAACAGCTCAGCTTGCTGTGCTGTGCTGCATCATTTCAAATGTGCAAGGATGTGTGGTTGTCACAGCCAATGCATCCCTTAATTAACCCTGTTTATGTCAACACATGTGACAGACAATACCAACTTTGCCACACAAACTGCTTGGTGTAGGGGTGTCCCTTGTGCAGTTCCTAATGCACATCTACAGGAAGGTACACATCCAGCAAACTCAACTAACAGAAATGCTGTCTGCCACTTCCAGTGATCGATTATTTCAACACACATTGAAAGTAGTCCACAATAGGATTACAACAATATCAGTAACCAGCACTACAACTACAATGCACCCCTGATGTGCTGTCCCAACATGATGCAACCACACATCAACCAGCCTCAAAATGTGTAAGGTCCTCATGCCGCCTCACGTGTGTTGTCAGAGTGATGGAAGTGGGTGGGTTTTCCACATGCATCCCACTAGCCATTTTGAGTCACATGTTTAGCATCCTACACCACACATCGTAACAGTGGACAACCACATGTGTATGTGTGCAAGCAGGAAGGTCTATCTTCCAGCACAACAACACTCATTTCAGAGATGCAGGCATCCTTGCAGCTCCTCAACAAGGAAATCTGTGATGCATGGATGAGTGTTGTTCTCCAAGAAGGGAGAAATGTCTGTTTGCACACATACACATGAGATGGCTGAATCTCACAATGGGTGGTGCAGGATTCTGGACACATGACAGTGGCTAGAGGGATGCATGTTGACAGCTCAGACCCTTCCATCCATCCAACAACACACGTAGGGTGACAAAGGAGTAATTTACTTACTCACAAATCTCTAAAACAAAATGCTAAATATTCTGTATATCTCCATTTGTGGTGTGTGCACAAATCCCTAACAACACCCATGGCAAGCAAATTTAACACAGTCAAATCAATGAAAGGGGTACATATGCAGAGGACCATGATAAGGCAATCAAGGAGGGGGTAGCACACTGGGAAATATGGACTGGCAGACTGTGCCAATGGTGACTCCATTGAAATGATGATCAGGTGGCACAGTGGGCCACTAGGGGGGCCATAAATGTGTGCCTTGATGTGTGGGTCTGTACCATGTCACTACGCCACCTGTAGCAAGTAAATGATGAATCTTGTCAACAACCACCACAGTCAAATATTGACCTGCGGCGCTCCATGTCCTGGATTTTTCTGATGACCTGGATGACCAGCTGCCGACCATCAATGCTGACACTCTCCAGGATGTCTTGGGTTCATTCCAGACACCGCCTACAGTCACAGGGAGGACACACAATGTTGTGGGGTCTCCACATCAACCACCCAACAACCAACACACTGCACCGGCCTGTCCAGCCACATCCCTGATCTCTGCAGACCCAGACATTACCTTTCAGAGGACAGCAGTTGGAGTCCAGCGGAAGCTGGCACAGCAGTTGTGGTTGGGGATGGAGAGCATGGAGGGGAGCCTAGAGGGAGTGCCAAGGTGTCTCAGTCCAAATAAGGACATCTCTGCTACCATCAGAGGCACCCACTCTCCGCTACGTGGACTCCAGCAGTCCCTGGCCGACACAGCTGCTGTCCTACGGCAGAGGCTGGAACAATTGCCCTCCCAAAGTGGAAGCAGCCTGATTGACAGCAGGCTGGGGACCATCCAAAATGTCCTGGAGTCCACACAGCGGGATCTGACTGCCTTAAAAAAAACATGACTGCCTACCTCCTTGCTGCAGTGATGCCTTTCGCTTTCCCACAAATGGCAGCTGACAGGACCTTTGCTTCCACATCTCAATCCTCTGATGTGTGTGTGCCCCATTCAACCTCAATAACAACAACACCCATGGCACAGGAGGCACCACACACTTCTGAGGATGTAGATGTGGAAAAACCAAGCGGTAGCTGCAGTCTGTGCTAGTATCTCTTTAGTTCTGTGCTTAAGATCATGTCAGTGTAGGGACAGCTGCCAAAGTGCCCTCTCCACTGTACTACGGTTGACGTATCATGCATGGTCTTCTATAGTCTCAATTACTACCTATTGTCAATTTGGACACCTCCTCACTGATGCTCACCTTTCCTATACATGTCTCATGATATGTCCCTCACCCTTGGACTCTGACTGGACATTCAATGACTTGGGATCTCTCAGAGGGTCAGTGAACTGTACTTTGTACATCATCTGGTACAAAACTTGCACATGTAAATAAACTACCATTATCACATATGTACTGTTTTTTTGGGTTTTTTTCTGTGATCCATCAACTGTTTTGAACGTATGCATGCTAAGACAATGACTAGAGAACAAAAGGACATGTGTGGCTTTCTGTCTGACACAAAGCCACACACATAACCCCAAACATGATTAAGATGACTGATAGCATTGTGAACTGTGATAAAATGTCTGAGTCTTCCAAGCATGTGATAAACAGGTACCATGTAAGTTTACATATGGCATGTGAGGTTCAGAACACACATGTCTGGAAGTATCCCTGATGATTGTACCAGTACAACATTGATGTGACCAACAAAATATTCATATGTAAGACTGTGAAGGGCAGCTGTTTGTGTACCAGTATCCCTTCCCCAAATGAGTTGGTGTGCAATGTGCTAAACCTTTGAAGAATTAATGTCACAGCACTTAGCACAAACAATAGATGTTGCATGTTTACCTGTCTTTGCCATACACAAACAGAGTGTCAGGAATTGCACTGAAAAGTGTATTGAGTAGCTGACGTCATACCGCTGCCAATCTGACAGGTCCATGGTCACAAGGGATACACATAGTCACACATGTAAATCAATACTGAATGCACACCCAAAGGCATTTGCCTAATGTGGCAGGTGTACTCATGATAACACCCAGACATGCAATCAACATGGACACCATATTGTAGAAGTCTAACAAGATGTATTTATACTAAAAAGACACTACCTATCAAAAACCTGAACTACACACTAACCTCCACCAACCTAACCACTACTAACTTAACTTAACTTATACCTACAGCTAACTATTCTATTCTAAACTGATCTTATACATGTAACGCCACACAATAGACCTTGCCTCCCCCACCCTCCTTAAACCAATCCTCCTTAAACGACAATAGACGAGGACAACATGAACGAAAGCTTTACATATACCCCCATACATAACCTCCCAACACCCCCAAAACTAAACATAATCAAAAACCCACCCCACCAACTATACTATGTCCTAAACCTAACCTACTCAATGCTACTTAACCTCAGCCTATCCACCGAATACCCACTAAAACTATTCACAATGAAAACTAGGAGATGGGAAGGAACTTGGAAGAGGAAACTGTCCAAAGTTAGAGCTTCTTCAACTTAATGAATTTGTAAAACTTAAAGAGTTTGTAGTTGTGCTCATTCGCCTCACCCAGTTTGGCCAACCTTGATTTTATCTCTGCCATGTCCTTGCACATCTCGTTATCAAAAGTTGAGCCAGTGGCAGCTGGTGTAGCTGTTGCTGGGATTCTGTTGTAGTAGGTGCTGTGGATGTTTAGGGGGCAGAACCTGCAGACCCACCCCTGGCCCTCTGCTTTGAGGTTAAACTCTTTTTGGTGCTTTTTGCAGGCTGTTTGACTGGTACTGTATGCGGAAATACCTGCCACGTCCCGATGTTTTATCCCATCGGTACCGTTTGGCCATCCTGTGATACCCTCTCTGGACCTCAAAGATGTGCCTGTATCTCTCTGCCCTCTTTTCAAAAGCACGCTTCTGTCATTGATGCCGCTAAAACATGAGTAGAACATGTAGTCAAAAACTGCATTGGGTAGAGGAAGAACAAGCATGCAATGGAAACAACATCTTCAGATGACACATGTTGTCCACCAGACATCCTAAAACAATGTCAAGCCCTAAGTCTATACCAACCTGCCTCACAAGCATCTACGATATGTTGTTCATGTTGCAGGGATAACGGCTATCCAATGTTGCACACTATTTGTGCACAAGTTTCAAACATCTCCTAAATACCAGGTAAACACTTAGCATGTACATCTTATACACATATAGGGGGTCATTCTGACCTTGGAGGTCCATGACCGCCATGGCGGAGTGCGGCGGAAGCACCAGCAACAGGCTGGCGGTGCTTCCTGGGCGATTCTGACCGCAGCGGTAAAGCCGCGGTCGGAAAAGGGGAGCCGGCGGTTTCCCACCGGTTTCCCGCTGGCCCAGGGAACCCGCCATGGCGGCGCTGCTTGCAGCACCGCCATGGGGATTCCGACCCCCTTCCCGCCAGACTGTTTCTGACGGTGTCCACTGCCAGAACCAGGATGGCAGGAACGGGTGCCGTGGGGCCCCTGCACTGGCATGGGCAGTGCAGGGGCCCCCTAACAGGGCCCCACAAAGATTTTCACTGTCTGCTGTGCAGACAGTGAAAATCGCGACGGGTGTCACTGCACCCGTCGCACCACTTCAACTCCGCCGGCTCCATTCCGAGCCGGCTTCATTGTTGAAGGGGCTGTCCCGCTGGGCCGGCCGGCGGTCTTCTGGCGGTCGCCCGCCGGCCCAGCGGGAAAGCCGGAATGGCCGCTGCGGTCTTTTGACCGCGGAGCGGTCTTTCGGCGGGAACCGCTTGGCGGGCGGCGACCGCCGACCGCCGCGGTCAGAATGACCGCCATAATGTGATCATGCTCGCTCACACTCATCATGATGGGTAGGTCATGTAGGTTCATCTGCACACATCTTGTTTGCTACAAACCGTAGACATGTCCCACATCCATCTGGAGAAGAGCTGAAATCTCGATGTGTACTCAACTGACTGTTGGCCTTCTCAAACAGCTCCTTGCAAGGCTAGTGCATCACTTCATTTCCGAAGAGTAGTGAACCACTGGTGTTGCAAGTGGCTCACTGATAAGCCCCTTGGAGACCTCGACACATGTACATAACTTGTACCATGTCCAGTGTGTGGCACACAGTGCAGTAACATGCTGTGTCAAATATGTTGGCAACATCCATACATTTCTGAAAGCCAGCACCTCTGACACATATCTTCACTGTGTTTGTGTACATATTCACCTTTTCCAAAGACTCTCAAATCAATTGCAGCATACATTGGCACCTGAGCATCATTTAACTCATTCCACATCCTCAACATTACATCGAACATGGTGTTAAAACCCAAGTATAGATTATGGCGTTTTAATTAACACACATGCCATTTGAACATGGCATTGCACACATCATACTCTCTCACACACAACCCTTGATCCACACATTTGACATACAAGTTAACACTTACCTGCTGCTTCGGGGTCTTCAAAATGGGAAACAAACCTTGTGAATGGTGTAGGGTCGAGGTTCACCTGCAAGACATGACATAAAAACATGGCTTTGTGAAAGCTGAACAAAGAAAGCATGGACAACTGTTACACATTCTACTTGTTTAGAAGTGACCTAGTCAAACTTAGTTTTAGGAATGACAAACTGGCATCTATAACATGTCATCAACACAGACATTGTAAGCCCACAAAAACACCTACAGATATGGGATTCACCCATACATACATGTCTCAAATACATATGTAACAATGTCTTGGGGACAGGACGCTGTCAATTGTCAGAAGCTTAGGTATTGTAGTAATTTTCGTGAAAAAGGAGCATCAACTCAGATGTTCCACTTTTTCTGCCGCCCCCTACCACCACATAACTTCACCATGCGTGTTCCGTATTTGACATACGGCGCACCATGGCACATGTCAGGACAATAAGGTTGTAAACTATGGTATTATACTGGCACTTAGCATGCTTTGCACTATGAAGGTGCCAAACCTAAGTAAAATTAGGCATATTATAACAATGGGAGTGTCATGAAACCAACCTGCCTTAAGCAAGCATTCAAGTCAACTCCAAAATGGCGCAGTGGAACCTAGTAGATTAATCTCAGGTTTTGTGTGCCTCCTGTCGCAGGAATACTCCCATTGCATTCACATGCCTGATGCAGGCATTGTGTGGGACCAGGGTAGAAAAGTGCCATTGCGTAACATTTGACATGTAGTGTGGCATTACTTGCCTCCATCAGTTGCATTACCTTAAAAAACTATGACACTAATGTCGCAGTCAGAGCCATTAAGTCCCTCTTACACTTGAGTCATTGTTGTGTCACTCTGCATATACATGACTCAAGGAACGTACACATCCATGACTACCAATACCCCAGTGTCATGTTTGTCGTCACTTAGAAATAAATTCCACACTTGTCAAGCCCATGATGGACATGAACAATTTTGCATGGGAAACATTGCACCATTGCATACGTGTGTTTTGTTTTTGGCACTTCCACATGTATATGCAATACACAAGCTACAAAGAGAGGAATGTACTGTTTGTCTGCAACTGGTGCACTGCTGACCTATCATGAATACAGGTTGGCTGAGACACAAAACGTACTGTTCTAAGCTTTGTCATGCTATGCGGAAGCAATCCTTATATCCTACTGTCATGCACATGCAAATAAGGATGTTGCTATGTATAAGGGGTACTAACCAACAGTTCCATTGACATGAATGACCAGGTGATCGAGGAGATCCCTTTCTTGGCTGATGAGGTCTGCCCACTGGTGCTTAAATTGGTGGTCGGTGTGCTCCACCGAGAAGATACGTCAAAGCTGGAACAGCACTTTCCACCAGCGCAGCTTCCTTGCCTCCGTTGGGTAGCCCATGATCACACGGCCACCTATAGCCACTACGTTGGGGAGTTAGTAGCACACTAACCCTCCCAGTTCACCCCCAGTCATCCTCTGCGCCCTTCCCTTCCCACACATGTTGCAGTTTCCCTCCACTGCAACCTAAATACCCCACAAAAAAAAAACTGTTCCCCAACTACCCCAACAAACAAACTACACCAAGACAGACACCCGACAATACTTACACAATAATAGGACACTAAAGTACAATGGTATGACAGAAATTACAAGATGGACAAGACACAGACAGGACACAGCACAAAAGATGCAAAATCCAACACTCCTCACAACAACACAAGCACCACACAACGTCTCTCAAGCACAGACTACATGACTGTAAAGTATAAATGAAAGTAAGTTCACATTTAAGTGTGTGCTGGAAGGAAGTCCTACGACATCACTCCCTGGGTGTATGAGTCACATTTTCTGATATGCGACGTATTTTTGACGCATGATGGCCATGCATGATTTTTTTTATGAGGGCTGATAAGGTATAGCCATTTAGTTTAGACGCGAAGGTACGATGTCTCATTTTTGATATTTGCAATGTATGTAGAACAACTGTATGCTTCATTTTTTGACACATGACAGGCATGCACAGTTTTTTCAGAGAAGGCTGACAGGGCACCCAAATTCACATCCCTAGTTACAGGGGCTATGCATCTTTGTGTTTGTATAGTGGGCCACTATGTGTATGGATGAGTATTTTACTGTGTACCGGTAAAATGGGACTGTGTTTCCATATGTTTGTAGGTGTGTGTGATGCATGGGAGGACTGATACTGTTTGGAAAGGTGCATGTGTATGAAGACTCTTTTCCACATACAGGTTTACATATGTGTACATGTAGGTGTAGTCATTAACAATGTGACTGGAATTTGTACAGACCTACACATTCTCTATGAGCATGGGTCTGGTGTTACATGGAAACATTGTTGTGTTGTACACTGAGTCTTATTCTTTGTGTTCCTCTACACACATGGATGGCATATTTTGTCAGGTATGGTTCTAGTTCAACATTGCTGGTATACCTTCTGCTGATTACCCTTAGTACCCATTTTCGTCATCAACATTGTCCCTTCATTCATGCACAGCATACTAAGTCAGACTTGCTAACTTTGTATATGGACACAGCTACTTCTACAGGCTAAGCAATATTGCCCTTGCATTTCCAGGCTTTGCTAGATCACATGACTGGCCCTCCCACATTAAAGAACACCAGCCACAGCACTTATGTAGTATCTGAGTGACCGCCACATATTGGATCTCAAAGTGATGTAAGAGTCTGTGAGCTGTCTTTCCACATCATTGTTTCGACATGGGCATGCACTCAAATCTGCATTCTACAATCTGTGTCATATTAACCATGACTGTATTTGGTATGTGTGATTACTCATGATAGCTCTGAGTAGAGAAGATGTGGCATTCAACCTATCTGCATCCTTCATCACTCGTACAATTTGGCAAGGGTCTGTGACATGTTTGAACATTGCTCGTCTTACATGCACTTTGCAAACTCAATTGAGTGTGAGAGACTTAGACATAGGATTTTTGATCCCTGTATGTCACTCTCTCTCTAGGTCAAACATGTGAGTGCCACTGAGGAGTATGCTTTAAGTAATCATGTGTGATAGTGGCATTTAGACTTTGCTTGGTTACCTAGCAGACACAAACCTGCCATTGTCGATATTTGCTACCCTTTTCCTACCTAGGCCACACATCTGTACAGCAATCTTTACGTGTATTTCCAGGATTTCTGCAGGGATATTTCAAGCCAACACATGTGTGAAATATATCTGACAATGTCAAATTGTTATTTCTACAGACTATGCCTACATTTCACCCACACATTCATGTGATGATAGTGAATTCTATGTATTTGTTTTAAGTTCCTGACTATGTTGCTAAGTTATTTACATCTGTTGTGGTGTAGGCATTCTCTCTGAGATTTGGGCAAGTTAAACATGATATGTGATGGTGATAATGAATATGCCATGAAAGATCATAGTTGAAGTGATTTTATTGCAATATTTTAAGGACTGAATCTAGAAGTACAGTGTCTATGAGAAAAACTTTTTGCACAATTTGGTCTCTTCTGTATGCTCCAGCACCAGAGTTTGGTTGTTCCCTATCCTCCAGTTGTGCATCATTGTCCTCATTCTCCTCACTGGGGACATCTACTTGTTTGTCCCAGGGGACATTGGTGCATACACAGATGTTGTGCAAAACAGCACACACAATATCATTTTGCACACAAGGGGTGGTGCATATAACAAACTTCCTCCTACTAGGGCTAGGCACCTGAACCTGGATTTGAGGAGGCCTCATATCCTCTCCACCATATCCCCAGTCCTTCTCTGACCTTCATTGTAAGCCCGGTCAGCATTAGTTGGTGGATTTTCAAATGGGGTCATGACCCATGGCTGAATGCCATAGCCTTGGTCCGCTACAAAGGAATGTGCGAAAATGTGTCAAACATGCATATTTGTTATTTGCCATGTGCCACGGCACATGTTTGTTTTCAGTGGAGTGGTGAGACAGACTTGCATCTAGTATTGTGTGCTTTCCTGTTTGAATGGATGGTTGTATTGGTGTGTGGTGGTGCACTTACCAATCATGAGATGTGCCTCAGTGACGCGATGATTGTTAATTATGTTCTGGTCTGACAGTTCACCCATGCAGAACATGTGTAGTGTGATCTATTTTTTACCCTGAGGCATAAATTTAAGAGGGACTAGCTCCTCCTTGCGCCACATTAGCATGATTTCTTTTGAGGCTAATGTGGCCAAATGAGGACAAAATCACTGCAACATATTTACAACACATGCATTGTGCCACTTTGTAACCCCTTGTGCCACATTATGCCTGTGCCAAGCATCATTTATGCAAGGGGGCATTCTGCTATTACGGGGATTGCTAAAGTGGTGCAGTGGAATCTAAGAGATTCCACTGCGTCATTTTTAGCAGCTACTTTTAACGCCTGCACACAGCAAGTGATCAAAGGGGGCACACCATTGTTTTTAATGTTGAATGGGCCCCTATGTACTGTACAGCATTTGCACCCAATATCTTGCACTAATCCCACACAGTCAATCAATAGTGTCAAATATTGTGACACTATTGCCCCTACTCTGCGCCACAGTGTGCCATATATTAAAATTGGCGTACACATGTTGGCAGTAGGGGGGCAATAAGGGGCGCAGGAATAAGTGGTGCTGCTTTGGATACTGTGCCACTTTTCTTACATCTGGCCATTAGTTCCTTAACTTTAGACCTGCAGAAGAGTGATGCTTGAGACATGTGTATATATTTTGTGTGCTGTATACCATGTGACAGGTGTTGCACCCTGTGTGTTGCATGTGAATCCCACACCTTTGACCTTGAAATACCTCTGTTGCACAAAGTGTTGGTGTTGTCAATTGCTGGCTAGCATGCATATGCACATGTGGTTCATATGCACAGTGTGGCACAGTTGTATGGAATATATTGTGATGTATGCAAGAATTTGCAGACTCCTGTGGGACAGGACAGGGCATGAGGTGCTTTTCTGCACTGCCCTGCATCCTCTGTCCAGCCCTAGAAAGTCCCATGTCTCCTCACTATAATGCATTTCTGGCCTCTACCAGTGCATTGACAGTGGTTCAGCTGCCACAGTCTACTTTTGGCACCCTTGTATGATGGTAAGGAGATGTGGGATTTAGGTGTATAATTGCTGGTGTATGGTGAGGTGTCCTTTCCTACACATGATCTACCCATGATGGTGATGTTGAATTTCAATATGTGTTGCACTATGGGCCACACAAGGGAAAGGGGAAGACAATGAGTATATCAGGTAAATTTTGGTGATATGTAGATGGTGATGGCACCACTAGGATGGCATTAATTATCGTGCTGCCTCAGGTTTCTACAGCATGGTAAATGTGAGGCAGTGCCAATATGTGCGTTGTTTGATGGTGGCATGGCCAATGCAATACACATAGCTGAGCTATTCCATGCTAAGTGTTATGTGTGATGGATCTGTCTTTTGTTTTATACATGCAAACATATGTAGTGGTTTGACCCCAACTTTTGTAGGCAAAGGGGACATTGCTCCACCAGTCCATCATGTGAAGTGTTAGTCAGGTGATGCTATATACTTGTACATATGGGCGCATGTGAGAGTGATGTGCATTAAATGCAGTTTAGTGACGTATGTGGCATTTGTGTTGTTGTCTAAACGTTTGTGTTTCCCTGTCCATGCGTGTTTAGTGTGGTGTATGTATTATTTGTCCCACAAGTTTAGTGTGTTGTGTGTGTTAAGAATTGTATGTTGGCTTATCTACAAGTAGGCCATTGCCATTTTGTCCATCCTGGAATCATTGATTGATTATTGAGTGTTTGAAGATGTGGGCATCATGGACGCTGTTGGGATATTTTGCAAGGATGTTGTTGAATATGCCATGCTGGTCCACAATGACCTGCTCGTTGATTGAGTGTGTATGTCAGTGGTTCCTGTAGAGGTGTTCCGTTTGCAGTGGGAAGGACAAGTTCGGCATGGGTGCAGTCTATTGCACCCATCACATGCGGGAACCCAGCAATTTGATAGAATCCTTCCTTGCTCTCCTACTGCAGCTGCTTGATGTTGGGGAACCGGAGGTGATGAGGTGTGAGGTGGATGATGGCAAAAAAGGACCATAGGAAGGAAGGCAGAAAGGGATGGTTGTGCTGTACCATCCACTTGTGCTGCACTGATCTGGAATGATCCAGAGGCCAGCATGTAGAGGACAGCCAGGAGTTTGGTCATGGGTGTTATGGTTGTGTGGCTTTCCACTCTTGTTGTGATGTCAGGAGCAATGTGGTGGAGCAGCTGTACAATGGACTCCTGCTTCAGAAGGTAGAGCCTAATGACCTCTTCTTCCCCGAGGCCAAGGATAGATGCGCTTTGGTGAAATATCCTCTCCTTTCCTCTGCGCTGCCTTTGTGGCTGCAGTGGTGGTGTTTGAGGTTGTAGTGGTGGTTCTGGTGGCACTTGGTGTCATTACTGTTATTTTCTCTGGGTGCCAAGCTGTAGCAGTAATAGGTCCATGTTGTCCAGTTGCTTGCCAGGGTTCCTTGTGTGGGTTTTCTTTATATACTAGTGGCTGGGCCTCATTTTAATGCTTTAAGGTATTAAAATGTTGACGCTAATAATTTTTTTGTCAGCTTGTGAATATTGCGCTAGCGTCATGTTTAGGGGGAACCCCTACCTTGCATATCATTGCTGTTAAATGATGCAAGGTGAGGTGGGGCTCCGAAAAAATGAAGCAAAGTCCAGAAATTTGTCGCTAGACTGCTCTAGCGACAATATCTATATATGGCGCTGGGTTGGCTCTGCTTTGGCAGCAAAAAAGATGGCGCAAAGGTGGCGCTAACCTTTCCTAAATCTGAACCTTAGTTCTGCAGAGGTGACCCCTCAATGTGAATGTCATGATGGCCAATAGGAAGACATATCAGACACAAAGGGGATTCTTTTTTTCGACTAGAAAATTGTGAGGTAGACTAGGTTTTGTGACATGGACCGTGCAGCTGAGACTAGTCTTGTCCTTTTTGATAGTGACACTCCACTGTAGATTTTGACCAGCCTGCAGCTAATCGGGGTACAGTATTCAGATGTGCAACAGTGAGCCAGTTAACAATGAGAGCGATTTGAAAAGGGATACTGGACAGAACAATTTAATAATGACATGCAATGTTACTTGACATTTTGTCGTCCTAAAATATCATCCTTTACTGTGTTTAACTTTCCCAACTAACTCTGCTGTATACTTTATCAAACAGAATATATAGAGAAATATAGGACTACATATGACTCAAGATGTGTCTATTCTTTTTACTGTATTAATGAAGAGACTTCAGAGAGAGCTCGTAGACAATAGGAAAGTTATTTCTTCAATATAATAAAATGCACCCAGCACCTTCCTTCTCTGTAAGAACTCTATCCACAAATAACATACTATTACAACAATGTAATAAAACTGTACCATTTCACATACAACTGTTCACACAAACATGGAAACCATCCATAACTCACCAATTATGAGAGAGAGTTAGCAACAATACCGCCAGGCAGTGCAAGACAAAATACACACTCAATCACCATCCTTAAACATTAACAATACTATTGAAAGTGCATCTCATACACTCTTTCAAATGCAGAGCTAACCTTTACAATGTTGGACCTTCTAATTAATATGTAACATTACCCAATCAATTAGCGAGGTCTCAAAATTGACCTCGATCAGTGATCTCTGATTTTTGGCTATGAATGGAGCAAGTACTAACTTTAACCTTTTGGCATGTAGTGAGAGTTTGGACCATCCTTATCATACTGTATAGGAATGTCAAATTAATGAACTCTAGTTTCTAAGACTGAACACTTATGTTTAGTTTAAACACTGCATTCAAGAAATTGCCAGCTCAATGACTGTTCAAGAGCACATGCTTCAAACTCTTAGGTTGGATCTTTCACATCCAGGACAAAGTCAAATGCACAAGGCAAGTTTAGCCATCCAAACTGGTGTTCGTTAAATTCTTGGTATAGCTCAACACATAATTAACATTACAGAAGGAAATGCTTCTACAAATGTCCCCCTATTCTTTAACCTCTAGTAGATTTCACTGAAGCTGAAAGCAATGCATTAAATGATAAATCATATAAAATTGTTATCCACAAACAGCCCTTTGAAATATCTTGCGAAATGATTGAACAAGAACTTTAGATCGTTTCAACTGCTTGATCTATCCCATGTAAGCATTCATGCTTCCTTATACAACTGTGCACCCTTCCACTTAGCAAGCCTCTCTTTTCCAGTTACTTCCTCTGCCAAGGTAAGTGGAGTATCACAACAACTTTACGCGAGTAGGACAGGGAGAGAGACTTAAGTGAAGTAAAGCTATGTGGGATGGGGATAGAAGGAGATCATAATACAAGAATAGGACATGGGAAATGGTCAAGGTAATTAATCCAAGCATCGTTTAAGTCAAGCAGCATGAAATAGGTATTAAGGGCTAAATATCTAGGGTGGTTGTTCTTAATCTTTTGACTTCTGAGGACCCCAACATAATCATTCTGGAACCCGGGGACCCCCCTAAATCATTATTAGTTTCCAGGGACCTACAATGAGTTATTACTGGATGCGTGGGACCCTGGCCTAAACATTTGTGATGATCCGAGCCATAAAATAATACACAAAAATATAGAAGTAAGCATTCATCAAATACATATATAAACATTCCAATATTTTATGTAATTCACAAATACTAAAAAAAATTGAAATTATTAATAGGAAGGTTGGAACATTTCTAAATGCGATCTCGATCACTCATTGTCCATACTATGTTATGTTTGATGCACTTGCACTGCTCCCATGAATCAATATGAGGATACTAACTTAATTTTTAGCCTGCAATTATAAATTCCTTCACATCTACAATTGTACTTTTTTCTTCTTTATTTTTGTTGACTTTATTCATCTGTTAATATTAATGACTTTTCTAAACAGTTGTGGACCCCCTGAGAAGGCTTTGTGGATGCTGAGGGGTCACCAGGCCACTGGTTCAGAAATACTGCTATAGTTTGTTTGATGCACTTGCACTGCTCCCATGAATCAACCTGAGGATGTTAACAATTTTTATCCTGCAATTTTAAATTCATTCACATTCACAGAACATAAAAAAATGCTCAGTTGTACATTTTGGTTCTTTATTTACGTCCACGTTATTAATCTGTTAAGATTAATTTTCTAAGCACTAGCGGGCACCCTGAGTTTTTGGGCATATTATTGAACTTTCTTGTTGATTGTGAGAGTCTAGTTCTGGAGTGGAAAGGCATAGAGAGTAAACCTGGAGTGCAAATACAACAATTCAACTTAGTTATGGACAGCACTGCAGAGAAAGAACTTCTCTTTCCCACCAACCTCATTCATCATTAACCATTGCTCTGTCCATTTCAAAAGTATACCATCACCTTCAGCTGGCACAGTAAGAGAGCTCGTGCAATGAGGTAGAGACAGAATGTCTGACTAGCTCTCTATCTGAATGGAGCTTGGACATGGCAAGGCCATCTAATGACAAATGTTTAGGCAGTGAGTTCAGATTACCTTTTCTGCACTCTTCTTGGGGATTGTGTTTGGGCTCCTATACATCTTGGATCAACAAATGTTTTAGCAGGGTTTTTAAGAACTGAGACAAGGTGTACAGTCCTTCGGCGATGAAGGTGACTCTCTAAAGCCACTAAAGCTGAGGTCTCTTTAATATTCCATATCTGATATGTATCAAAAGTGAAATAGGTATCTCAGACCTGACTACAGGTTTGGACATTTCAGGTTGTGTTACATGTATACTGTACTTTTGATAGACTGTGTAGGAAAGTGTAGGAAAGTCCTCCTTTTTACCTGGTCACCCCCAAACATTTTTGACAGATACTGGTGGTTACTGACTCTTGACTGTGCCCTGGGTACAGCAAACCAATCCTAGGGCAAGTGCTATGTGTAACATAGATATGCAATTAGGCTAATTATAATTAGCTGTGCCATCCTACCTATAAGTTTCTAGTATGTGGTAGGGGGTGTGTAGGTTTAGGGACACCAACATAGGTATAGCACCCACAGATGCACTGCTGTTGTGGCCAGTGTCATTTCAAGGCCTGCCTTGCTAGCTGCTTTTAAATTGAAGTTAACCTCCAATTTGACTTTGGAATTAAAAGTACTTCCAAAGTCTTAAACTACCTTACGTTTACATATGGGTCATCCCTAGGGTGTTCCCTAAGTGCCATTAGGGCTGGTTGCTATGTAACTACAAGCAGGGACTTTATAAAATATGTTTTATAAGCCCTGGTGATGGAAAAATAGCCAGATTTGTTTTCCCCTCACTGTTAGTGATTGGGCTCCATAGGCTATCATGGGGAGACTTTATTTTAATTAATAAAGTCTCCAAAGGAGCTAAATATCAAATGTCAAGTTTGATATCAAACTTATTGTTATAATAAATCCAACAACTTGCCATTCTTGAATTTAATATAACTAACTCAGGGAAAGAATCTTAGAACTCTACCTGAAAGTTGTGAATTTCAGCTCTGTAGTGCCCTTCTCTGATTGGCCAGCCTCTGGCAACCTGGCCATGCTGCCATGATGAGGTGTGAAGTGGCCTAGGCTAAACACAAAGGAACTGCATGGGAGGAGAGAACTGCCTTGCAGGTGCTCAAACAGGATGGGATGAGAGCAGCCAAACTACACTTCAAAGGAGGGAAGGACATTTGGTCCTGCAAGTGGACCTCCCCCATTTCCTGCAAAACCAGAAAGCCAGGTGCCTCCTGATTAGATTAGGCGATGGCTGGAAAGGGGTGTGTTAAAGGAAACTTAGCCACACCAGTGAGTGTGCTCAGCCAGACCTAACTTCTGAGACTGAATTTCTGTCTTTTTGAATTTTTGAGGAATGTTGCTCCCTGGGATTGATATTCACCACACTTCCCAGAAAGTGGTCATCCAAGAGGGGGGTGGCCTGCCTGTGATTGGACAGTTGCTTACCCACTCTCCACCCCAGGAGCAAGGATAAATATGGCAGAGCTGCACCCACACTTTAGATCCCTACCAGGAACAAAGACAAGAAGAAGAAGGACTGCCCTGCTGGACCCCTGACCTGCACCTGGACACTGCACTCTGAAGGACTGCACCAGCTGCACACTTGGGCTTCACCACAAAAAGGACATTCCTGCCTTCAGCTGGTTCAAGAAGGGATTCCATGTTTGCTACAGGTAGAAAGTATCTGACCAGAGTCCGCTGCATCAATCCCTGAAGAAACTGACCAGCTGATGAGTGACTAGTGGTCATTTTGGATTTGAGCCAGGTGCATTTTGGGAGTTGGAGTCCTAGCCCCCAAGGAACAACTCTGAGCTTCTGAATCCTTGGGGTGAGTTGTGAACTCCTAATGACCTTCAAAAACTTTCTGAAAGAAGATCGAGAAGTTTGGTGAACAGGTCAGAGACCGCCATGGCAAAGCACCTCTGAAAAGGGCAAGCACCGCTGAACAGGCCAGAGACCGCCATGGCAAAGCACCGCTGAACAGGGCAAGCACCGCTGAACAGGCCAGAGACCACCATGGCAAAGCATTGCTGAACAGGGCAGAGCACCGCTGCAGAAGTAATACACCGCCACATCAAGCATCGTTATCCCATGTACAGCTGGGACAGTGACGGGACAGGAACTGTCACGGGGAGCCTAATCCAGTCTAGGCACCATTCCCGCTCCAGAACCAGTGGAGAGATCCATCCACTACCTCTGTCCTTAACAGGATAAAGCACTCTGGGCACCAGTCCCCCTCCAGAACCAGTGGAGACTGTTATCCACTTGAGAGACTGTGGCTTTGCACTCCCCAGGATATGGCAGTGGGCAACCCACCCACTTGTGAGACTTGAGAGACTGTGGCTTTGCACTCCCCAGGATATGGCAGTGGGCAACCCACCCACTTGTGAGACTTGAGAGACTGTGGCTTTGCACTCCCCAGGATATGGCAGTGGGCAACCCACCCACTTGTGAGACTTGAGAGACTGTGGCTTTGCACTCCCCAGGATGGTACAGTGGACAACCCAACCACTGTAGAGTCTTGAGAGACTGTGGCTTTGCACTCCCTAGGATATGGCAGTGGGCAACCCACCCACTGTAGAGACTTGAGAGACTGTGGCTTTGCACTCCCCAGGATAGTACAGTGGGCAACCCACCCACTGTAGAGACTTGAGAGACTGTGGCTTTGCACTCCCCAGGATACATCAATGGGCATGGATCCCCGTCGTGGGTGTGGTGTGGTGCTGTAATCCAGCTGAGGTGCCCCCCCTTCCCTTCCCCCTGAGGTGCCTGTTGTATTTCTATTTGATGCCCCTGCAGTGTTCTCTCCGTTTGTGGACAGGTATCTTGTGTGGGCCTCGCCCATGCATTTTTGGCCCAGTGGTGCACGGACATTGATATGCGCATATCTGCACTACTTCTCGTAATGTATATACTTTTGAATGTGTTCATATATATCTGTATATATTGGGTAACTGTATTTTGATACTTTGCAATGTTTGAACTGATTTCCTTTTGTCTTAGCATTCTTCCGGTGGGGGGTTGTGGGTTGTTACTGTGATGTTTGGAAATGCATTGGTGTGTGTGTTGTAATGTGTGAGGGTGGGGGTGTGGGTGTTGCGTGTGTGTCCCCCTGACCTTTTCCTCCCCCCTCCCCTATGTCGTAGGTGCAGTACTCACCGTTGTCTTCGCCGCCGCCGGCGCTGGTGTTCGTAGATGAGTAGGAAGACAAGGGCAGGGAGGATTTGTAATTCCGGCTCCATGGTGGCCTCCTTCCTCGTGGGATGTGTAGAGGTGAGCGTTTTCCCATAGCAAAAGCTGTTTCCGCCGTGTTTTTATCCAAGGTGAATCCGCCCCGGAAAAGGTGGCGGATTGGCAGGTTGTGATACTGCGGGCGGTACATTGTCTTCCGCCTGTCTGTTGGCGGTGACCGCTGCGCTGCTTGTCTGTACCGCCGTGGCGGTCGGAGTGTTAAAGTGGCTGTCTTTATTGGCGGTTTCCGCCATGGTCATAATTCCCTTTTTTTGTCCGCCGGCCTGTTTGCGGTATTACCGCACCTTTAAAACCGTCCGCCAGGGTTGTAATGACCACCAAAGTAATGTTTTAGAAAAATGTGCTTTATGCAGCAGCACTTGTTTTTTCAGCAAAAACTCTAAAGATTTGGTCCTGGGGTATAGGGGTTGATAAATTAATTGCTAACCTTTAAAAGATATAGGTGCAATGGAAAAACAACTATGCCTTAGTTTAATGAAAGCATTAAGTTAACAGATATAACTGTTCGTAATCACGTTACATCTTCTTTCCGAATAATGATGTTATAAACTACTTTTGAGATGTTTTAAGTGAATTGAAACATTGAATTTGACTAGGTTCAGCTCTCCTACTATATCCTAACCCTGCTATTGATTACAAAAACTAGTAGGTAAGGTATGCATTCGAAAATGGCATGCTTTTTTTAGGAGAAGGTGAGAATAATACAATCGTAACTACTGCTCCCCATATGTATACTGTCTGGTCTGTGCAACTTCGGAAGAGTCCTGCACGTAGACAGATTCCCTCTGATAAGAACGTTGGAAATAAAAAGTAACTATTGTTTAAAACACAACACATGGCTCAGCCTATTCAGCGGCCATATCCATCACAGACGATAAACCACCAGCTGTCCAGAACAAAAAGGCACAGGATTTCAAAGACTAAACTGCATTGCCCCCTATTCCAACACAGAGACAGACTGTCTAGAAAAGAAAAATAAGTGAATTTAAATTATTTGTAGATTGATCAGCGCTTATTCTCTCATCAATTGTTACAATTGCACATTTCACAACCCCCTGCTTTCCCTTTACCAATGGAAACTGTAAATCACATTAAAACATCCCTGACAAGGTTAAAAGTTTTAGAGTCAATAAGCATCTCACCTATTCTCCACAGAATAGACCATCTGATATGATCAACTAACAAGAAAGGGAAGGCTACCCCTAACCAATAGATGGGTGCAGAATTTATATTTCAGAGAGGTTTCACTAATCACGTGTTACTGTTTTAGACGCTGTTTATGGTGCGGACCATGTAAGATTTAAATCGAGGCTCTCATCATCAGTCTTGCTAATTGTTGCTTAGGGATCCTGCAGGGCCCTCTGCCTCTTCAAATCGTCGAGCAACAGAAGCTTAGAGAGGCTAGCAGCAGAATGGGACCATGAGCCTTCCTTTTATAGTAATCGGGTCAGCTCGATGATTTCTTCAACTGTAATATGGTATAACTTAAGATGGACTATCTTAAACAAATAGTTGAGTGGGGCACTCAGAGAAGATGTTCTATGAATTGTTTTTCTTCTATTTCAATTAGGGTTGTTATGCATTTCAGATTTTCAAATACAAGCAAATGCATTCATAGTGAAATCACTTTTTCAGAAGTAATTCAGAACAATTCTTATAGGTAATTATCATAATTATGACTATCGATTATGTCTTTCCTATTTTCCAAAGTTACACGTTTCAAATTGTGTGATAAGCGTTAACTAGTTACCTTTAAGCGATTTTATGGAATGAAAATGTACTTCCAGTGTAGTATATGCAGTTTAAGTTAAGTAAAGGCAGCCGCTATTCATAGTTGCCAGTCTGCATTTTCTGAAACTTAGGCCCACATTTAAGAAAAATAGTGCAGTTGTGCTGCAAAAAGTTAACATCGCCTAACAACATTTCCTTGTACTATCCTTGTGCTGTATTTAGAAAACGATGCACCATGGTGCTTAGGAAATTTAAGCGTAAGAAAAATTAGGCTAACCTTTGCGACACGTCATAAATAAAAAGTTAGCAAATGTGGCGTTAGCATGATTAGCGGCACATTTTTTGGTGCTAATCATGATAGTACCATATTTTTGTAGCATTCACGTAAAAAAAAGCCCACAAGAAAGATAAAAACACAAAAGACCCAAGACTGAGAATGCAGGACAGGAGACACCCTAGAGGGACCCCAATCAGCCAGGTTCAGGCCAGGATGTACCAGCAAAATCACAGGAAAAGGAGAAAAGGAAGCAGAAGTGTTGTTTCAGTGAGGAGGAGAATAACATCTTGGTCAGACAGGTGACGGAGCACCAACACCAGCTCTTTGTCACCTCCAAATTGCCGATAGGTAGGAAGGAGGCCAAATGGCAGTCAATTTTCAATAAAGTCAACAGTGTGGCAGAGGTGTAGAGGACTGTCATTGACTGTAAAAAGTGTTGGCACGATTGCAAATGCAATAATGAAGAGATATTGGCCAGGCATCGAAAGGCAGCACTACAGGCTGGAAGTGGAAGTCTCCACCCCAGGAAGACCTGGATGACCTGTAGGAGAGGGGGCCAGCGGTCATCCCGGAGGAGCTGATTACCGAAGGATCGTGAGAGGACAGCACAGACTTCAAAGATCTACCACAAATGCAGGGTAAGTTGCAGTGGTGGGCTATCATGACACTAAAAAACGGCAGAAGGGGGGGCACATAGGATACAGTGAATGCATGCAAAAGGGTCGCATGGGGACACAATAATGGCCAAACACTCCTAATGCGCTCACACCTTACCCCCTATCTGCACAGACCATTACCCAACCCCAACATCAATCCCTACACTGTTGCAGCTGAACCACCTGCCCATGTGTAACACTCATTGGGCAACATATACAAGCTTGCTGCACAGGGTGGGCCAACAAGAACTGCAAGACACCTCTATGCACCATTGAGAATGGCCACAAAAGTGATCGGATACAATATATTGGGGATGTCTGTGATCATCATCTGTGCTGCTGTACAAGTAGCTTCCATGTCACCAAGTAGCAAGGTTGCCTGTGTATTGGGAATGGTTGGTGTCGTCCACAAAGGAACACCTTCATGCATAACATCAGCTACAATTGTCTCACTAGGGGCACATGTTGACAAGCCCTTATTGCAACATTAGCATCATATCAAATGATGCCAATGTGGACTCAAGCTGCCGATTCACCTTGTGATACCTTAACAAAGTCACACAATGCATGCAATAGATCCACTTTGTACATCCTTGCACCACAAAATGCCTGTGCCATATATGATGTATGCAAGGAAATAATTCTTACGCAGGGAGGGAAGAACAGTTGGAGCAGACATTCCATCAAGATTGCACTGTGCTGTCTGTAAACCTAATTTGTGAGGCCTGATAAAGGCGTATATGAAAGTGACACAAGCATTCTAAGCAATGGACCTCCATGTGCTTTGTTGCACTAGAGACATCATATATGGTGCCAATGCAGTAAAGCAACACCATGATGACAAAACTCATGAGGCTACGAGGGAAATGTCCACCATGGTGACCAGTAATGTAAATAAAGTGCTTATATGGTGTTGTTGGCTGGGGCAAGGAGGCTGCTAGGAAAATGGTGGTCTGGGATCAATGTACCAAATACACAGAAAGTTTGTCCTATGTGTGATACACAATGCAACACACAATAAACAACTACAATCTTTGGAAATACAAATTTGTCACACACCCACTTGTCACTCAGCACACCACCCTTGAGTTTCTGGAATACATTGAACCAAATACAGATGTGCAATATTTGTGAAGACTTCAGAAGCTGCATGTGTCACATGTGTTACATGGGAAGATCGCAAATATGCACATGGAATGCCTTTAACATGCAGTGTCAGGTGTGAGAAGGGAGCATGTGATTTAAGACAGGCTAAGGTATGCAAGGTGCCTTACCTTGGCATGGTAATTATGAGCTACTACTATCCACTACTGGATTGTACAGTAACAAAAATATGCATTGGTAGAGCACTATGATGTCTGCGTCTGGATATTGCGGCACATATGTACCCATTTATGAAGAAAAACACAGTGCAACAGCTCAGCTTGCTGTGCTGTGCTGCATCATTTCAAATGTGCAAGGATGTGTGGTTGTCACAGCCAATGCATCCCTTAATTAACCCTGTTTATGTCAACACATGTGACAGACAATACCAACTTTGCCACACAAACTGCTTGGTGTAGGGGTGTCCCTTGTGCAGTTCCTAATGCACATCTACAGGAAGGTACACATCCAGCAAACTCAACTAACAGAAATGCTGTCTGCCACTTCCAGTGATCGATTATTTCAACACACATTGAAAGTAGTCCACAATAGGATTACAACAATATCAGTAACCAGCACTACAACTACAATGCACCCCTGATGTGCTGTCCCAACATGATGCAACCACATATCAACCAGCCTCAAAATGTGTAAGGTCCTCATGCCGCCTCACGTGTGTTGTCAGAGTGATGGAAGTGGGTGGGTTTTCCACATGCATCCCACTAGCCATTTTGAGTCACATGTTTAGCATCCTACACCACACAACGTAACAGTGGACAACCACATGTGTATGTGTGCAAGCAGGAAGGTCTATCTTCCAGCACAACAACACTCATTTCAGAGATGCAGGCATCCTTGCAGCTCCTTAACAAGGAAATCTGTGATGCATGGATGAGTGTTGTTCTCCAAGAAGGGAGAAATGTCTGTTTGCACACATACACATGAGATGGCTGAATCTCACAATGGGTGGTGCAGGATGCTGGACACATGACAGTGGCTAGAGGGATGCATGTTGACAGCTCAGACCCTTCCATCAATCCAACAACACACGTAGGGTGACAAAGGAGTAATTTACTTACTCACAAATCTCTAAAACAAAATGCTAAATATTCTGTACATCTCCATTTGTGGTGTGTGCACAAATCCCTAACAACACCCATGGCAGGCAAATTTAACACAGTCAAATCAATGAAAGGGGTACATATGCAGAGGACCATGATAAGGCAATCAAGGAGGGGGTAGCACACTGGGAAATATGGACTGGCAGACTGTGCCAATGGTGACTCCATTGAAATGATGATCAGGTGGCACAGTGGGCCACTAGGGGGGCCATAAATGTGTGCCTTGATGTGTGGGTCTGTACCATGTCACTACACCACCTGTAGCAAGTAAATGATGAATCTTGTCAACAACCACCACAGTCAAATATTGACCTGCGGCGCTCCATGTCCTGGATTTTTCTAATGACATGGATGACCAGCTGCCGACCATCAATGCTGACACTCTCCAGGATGTCTTGGGTTCATTCCAGACACCGCCTACAGTCACAGGGAGGACACACAATGTTGTGGGGTCTCCACATCAACCACCCAACAACCAACACACTGCACCGGCCTGTCCAGCCACATCCCTGATCTCTGCAGACCCAGACATTACCTTTCAGAGGACAGCAGTTGGAGTCCAGCGGAAGCTGGCACAGCAGTTGTGGTTGGGGATGGAGAGCATGGAGGGGAGCCTAGAGGGAGTGCCAAGGTGTCTCAGTCCAAATAAGGACAACTCTGCTACCATCAGAGGCACCCACTCTCCGCTACGTGGACTCCAGCAGTCCCTGGCCGACATAGCTGCTGTCCTGAGGCAGAGGCTGGAACAATTGCCCTCCCAAAGTGGAAGCAGCCTGATTGACAGCAGGCTGGGGACCATCCAAAATGTCCTGGAGTCCACACAGCGGGATCTGACTGCCTTAAAAAAACATGACTGCCTACCTCCTTGCTGCAGTGATGCCTTTCGCTTTCCAACAAATGGCAGCTGACAGGACCTTTGCTTCCACATCTCAATCCTCTGATGTGCGTGTGCCCCATTCAACCTCAATAACAACAACACCCATGGCACAGGAGGCACCACACACTTCTGAGGATGTAGATGTGGAAAAACCAAGCGGTAGCTGCAGTCTGTGCTAGTATCTCTTTAGTTCTGTGCTTAAGATCATGTCAGTGTAGTGACAGCTGCCAAAGTGCCCTCTCCACTGTACTACGGTTGACGTATCATGCATGGTCTTCTATAGTCTCAATTCCTACCTATTGTCAATTTGGACACCTCCTCACTGATGCTCACCTTTCCTATACATGTCTCATGATATGTCCCTCACCCTTGGACTCTGACTGGACATTCAATGACTTGGGATCTCTCAGAGGGTCAGTGAACTGTACTTTGTACATCATCTGGTACAAAACTTGCACATGTAAATAAACTACCATTATCACATATGTACTGTTTTTTTGGTTTTTTTTCTGTGATCCATCAACTGTTTTGAACGTATGCATGCTAAGACAATGACTACAGAACAAAAGGACATGTGTGGCTTTCTGTCTGACACAAAGCCACACACATAACCCCAAACATGATTAAGATGACTGATAGCATTGTGAACTGTGATAAAATGTCTCAGTCTTCCAAGCATGTGATAAACAGGTACCATGTAAGTTTACATATGGCATGTGAGGTTCAGAACACACATGTCTGGAAGTATCCCTGATGATTGTACCAGTACAACATTGATGTGACCAACAAAATATTCATATGTAAGACTGTGAAGGGCAGCTGTTTGTGTACCAGTATCCCTTCCCCAAATGAGGTGGTGTGCAATGTGCTAAACCTTTGAAGAATTAATGTCACAGCACTTAGCACAAACAATAGATGTTGCATGTTTACCTGTCTTAGCCATACACAAACAGAGTGTCAGGAATTGCACTGAAAAGTGTATTGAGTAGCTGACGTCATACCGCTGCCAATCTGACAGGTCCATGGTCACAAGGGATACACATAGTCACACATGTAAATCAATACTGAATGCACACCCAAAGGCATTTGCCTAATGTGGCAGGTGTACTCATGATAACACCCAGACATGCAATCAACATGGACACCATATTGTAGAAGTCTAACAAGATGTATTTATACTAAAAAGACACTACCTATCAAAAACCTGAACTACACACTAACCTCCACCAACCTAACCAATACTAACTTAATTTAACTTATACCTACAGCTAACTATTCTATTCTAAACTGATCTTATACATGTAACGCCACACAATAGACCTTGCCTCCCCCACCCTCCTTAAACCAATCCTCCTTAAACGACAATAGACGAGGACAACATGAACGAAAGCTTTACATATACCCCCATACATAACCTCCCAACACCCCCAAAACTAAACATAATCAAAAACCCACCCCACCAACTATACTATGTCCTAAACCTAACCTACTCAATGCTACTTAACCTCAGCCTATCCACCGAATACCCACTAAAACTATTCACAATGAAAACTAGGAGATGGGAAGGAACTTGGAAGAGGAAACTGTCCAAAGTTAGAGCTTCTTCAACTTAATGAATTTGTAAAACTTAAAGAGTTTGTAGTTGTGCTCATTCGCCTCACCCAGTTTGGCCAACCTTGATTTTATCTCTGCCATGTCCTTGCACATCTCGTTATCAAAAGTTGAGCCAGTGGCAGCTGGTGTAGCTGTTGCTGGGATTCTGTTGTAGTAGGTGCTGTGGATGTTTAGGGGGCAGAACCTGCAGACCCACCCCTGGCCCTCTGCTTTGAGGTTAAACTCTTTTTGGTGCTTT
Organism: Pleurodeles waltl; assembly: GCF_031143425.1. Lineage (NCBI taxonomy): Eukaryota > Metazoa > Chordata > Amphibia > Caudata > Salamandridae > Pleurodeles > Pleurodeles waltl. Next base: position 505,435,140 of record NC_090437.1, read on the forward strand.
TTGCAGGCTGTTTGACTGGTACTGTATGCGGAAATACCTGCCACGTCCCGATGTTTTATCCCATCGGTACCGTTTGGCCATCCTGTGATACCCTCTCTGGACCTCAAAGATGTGCCTGTATCTCTCTGCCCTCTTTTCAAAAGCACGCTTCTGTCATTGATGCCGCTAAAACATGAGTAGAACATGTAGTCAAAAACTGCATTGGGTAGAGGAAGAACAAGCATGCAATGGAAACAACATCTTCAGATGACACATGTTGTCCACCAGACATCCTAAAACAATGTCAAGCCCTAAGTCTATACCAACCTGCCTCACAAGCATCTACGATATGTTGTTCATGTTGCAGGGATAACGGCTATCCAATGTTGCACAGTATTTGTGCACAAGTTTCAAACATCTCCTAAATACCAGGTAAACACTTAGCATGTACATCTTATACACATATAGGGGGTCATTCTGACCTTGGCGGTCCATGACCGCCATGGCGGAGTGCGGCGGAAGCACCAGCAACAGGCTGGTGATGCTTCCTGGGCGATTCTTGACGCGGGGGTAAAGCCGCGTTCGGAAAAGGGGAGCCAGCGGTTTCCCGCCGGTTTCCCGCTGGCCCAGGGAACCCGCCATGGCGGCGCTGCTTGCAGCACCGCCATGGGGATTCCGACCCCCTTCCCGCCAGCCTGTTTCTGGCGGTGTCCACCGCCCGAACCAGGATGGCGGGAACGGGTGCCGTGGGGCCCCTGCACTGGCATGGGCAGTGCAGGGGCCCCCTAACAGGGCCCCACAAAGATTTTCACTGTCTGCTGTGCAGACAGTGAAAATCGCGACGGGTGTCACTGCACCCGTCGCACCCCTTCAACTCCGCCGGCTCCATTCCGAGCCGGCTTCATTGTTGAAGGGGCTGTCCCGCTGGGCCGGCCGGCGGTCTTCTGGCGGTCGCCCGCCGGCCCAGCGGGAAAGCCGGAATGGCCGCCGCGGTCTTTTGACCGCGGAGCGGTCTTTCGGCGGGAACCGCTTGGCGGGCGGTGACCGCCGACCGCCGCGGTCAGAATGACCGCCATAATGTGATCATGCTCGCTCACACTCATCATGATGGGTAGGTCATGTAGGTTCATCTGCACACATCTTGTTTGCTTCAAACCGTAGACATGTCCCACATCCATCTGGAGAAGAGCTGAAATCTCTATGTGTACTCAACTGACTGTTGGCCTTCTCAAACAGCTCCTTGCAAGGCTAGTGCATCACTTCATTTCCGAAGAGTAGTGAACCACTGGTGTTGCAAGTGGCTCACTGATAAGCCCCTTGGAGACCTCGACACATGTACATAACTTGTACCATGTCCAGTGTGTGGCACACAGTGCAGTAACATGCTGTGTCAAATATGTTGGCAACCTCCATACATTTCTGAAAGCCAGCACCTCTGACACATATCTTCACTGTGTTTGTGTACATATTCACCTTTTCCAAAGACTCTCAAATCAATTGCAGCATACATTGGCACCTGAGCATCATTTAACTCATTCCACATCCTCAACATTACATCGAACATGGTGTCGAAACCCAAGGATAGATTATGGCGTTTTAATTAACACACATGCCATTTGAACATGGCATTGCACACATCACACTCTCTCACACACAACCCTTGATCCACACATTTGACATACAAGTTAACACTTACCTGCTGCTTCGGGGTCTTCAAAATGGGAAACAAACCTTGTGAATGGTGTAGGGTCGAGGTTCACCTGCAAGACATGACATAAAAACATAGCTTTGTGAAAGCTGAACAAAGAAAGCATGGACAACTGTTACACATTCTACTTGTTTAGAAGTGACCTAGTCAAACTTAGTTTTAGGAATGTCAAACTGGCATCTATAACATGTCATCAACACAGACATTGTAAGCCCACAAAAACACCTACAGATATGGGACTCACCCATACATACATGTCTCAAATACATATGTAACAATGTCTTGGGGACAGGACGCTGTCAATTGTCAGAAGCTTAGGTATTGTAGTAATCTTCGTGAAAAAGGAGCATCAACTCAGATGTTCCACTTTTTCTGCCGCCCCCTACCACCACATAACTTCACCATGCGTGTGCCGTATTTGACATACGGCGCACCATGGCACATGTCAGGACAATAAGGTTGTAAACTATGGTATTATACTGGCACTTAGCATGCTTTGCACTATGAAGGTGCCAAACCTAAGTAAAATTAGGCATATTATAACAATGGGAGTGTCATGAAACCAACATGCCTTAAGCAAGCATTCAAGTCAACTCCAAAAATGGCGCAGTGGAACCTAGTAGATTAATCTCAGGTTTTGTGTGCCTCCTGTCGCAGGAATACTCCCATTGCATTCACATGCCTGATGCAGGCATTGTGTGGGACCAGGGTAGAAAAGTGCCATTGCGTAACATTTGACATGTAGTGTGGCATTACTTGCCTCCATCAGTTGCATTACCTTAAAAAACTATGACACTAATGTCGCAGTCAGAGCCATTAAGTCCCTCTTACACTTGAGTCCTTGTTGTGTCACTCTGCATATACATGACTCAAGGAACGTACACATCCATGACTACCAATACCCCAGTGTCATGTTTGTCGTCACTTAGAAATAAATTCCACACTTGTCAAGCCCATGATGGACATGAACATTTTTGCATGGGAAACATTGCACCATTGCATACGTGTGTTTTGTTTTTGGCACTTCCACATGTATATGCAATACACAAGCTACAAAGAGAGGAATGTACTGTTTGTCTGCAACTGGTGCACTGCTGACCTATAATGAATACAGGTTGGCTGAGACACAAAACGTACTGTTCTCAGCTTTGTCATGCAATGCGGAAGCAATCCTTATATCCTACTGTCATGAACATGCAAATAAGGATGTTGCTATGTATAAGGGGTACTAACCAACTGTTCCATTGACATGAATGACCAGGTGATCGAGGAGATCCCTTTCTTGGCTGATGAGGTCTGCCCACTGGTGCTTAAATTGGTGGTCGGTGTGCTCCACCGAGAAGATACGTCAAAGCTGGAACAGCACTTTCCACCAGCGCAGCTTCCTTGCCTCCATTGGGTAGCCCATGATCACACGGCCACCAATAGCCACTACGTTGGGGAGTTAGTAGCACACTAACCCTCCTAGTTCACCCCTAGTCATCCTCTGCGCCCTTCCCTTCCCAGACATGTTGCAGTTTCCCTCCACTGCAACCTAAATACCCCACAAAAAAAAACTGTTTCCCAACTACCCCAACAAACAAACTACACCAAGACAGACACCGACAATACTTACACAATAATAGGACACTAAAGTACAATGGTATGACAGAAATTACAAGATGGACAAGACACAGACAGGACACAGCACAAAAGATGCAAAATCCAACACTCCTCACAACAACACAAGTACCACACAACGTCTCTCAAGCACAGACTACAAGACTGTAAAGTATAAATGAAAGTAAGTTCACATTTAAGTGTGTGCTGGAAGGAAGTCCTACGACATCACTTCCTGGGTGTATGAGTCACATTTTCTGATATGCGACGTATTTTTGACGCATGATGGCCATGCATGATTTTTTTTATGAGGGCTGATAAGGTATAGCCATTTAGTTTAGATGCGCAGGTACGATGTCTCATTTTTGATATTTGCAATGTATGTAGAACAACTGCATGCTTCATTTTTTGACACATGACAGGCATGCACAGTTTTTTCAGAGAAGGCTGACAGGGCACCCAAATTCACATCCCTAGTTACAGGGGCTATGCATCTTTGTGTTTGTATGGTGGGCCACTATGTGTATGGATGAGTATTTTACTGTGTACCGGTAAAATGGGACTGTGTTTCCATATGTTTGTAGGTGTGTGTGATGCATGGGAGGACTGATACTGTTTGGAAAGGTGCATGTGTATGAAGACTCTTTTCCACATACAGGTTTACATATGTGTACATGTAGGTGTAGTCATTAACAATGTGACTGGAATTTGTGCAGACCTACACATTCTCTATGAACATGGGTCTGGTGTTACATGGAAACATTGTTGTGTTGTACACTGAGTCTTATTCTTTGTGTTCCTCTACACACATGGATGGCATTTTTTGTCAGGTATGGTTCTAGTTCAACATTGCTGGTATACCTTCTGCTGATTACCCTTAGTACCCATTTTCGTCATCAACATTGTCCCTTCATTCATGCACAGCATACTAAGTCAGACTTGCTAACTTTGTATATGGACACAGCTACTTCTACAGGCTAAGCAATATTTGCCCTTGCATTTCCAGGCTTTGCTAGATCACATGACTGGCCCTCCCACATTAAAGAACACCAGCCACAGCACTTATGTAGTATCTGAGTGACCGCCACATATTGGATCTCAAAGTGATGTAAGAGTCTGTGAGCTGTCTTTCCACATCATTGTTTCGACATGGGCATGCACTCAAATCTGCATTCTACAATCTGTGTCATATTAACCATGACTGTATTTGGTATGTGTGATTACTCATGATAGCTCTGAGTAGAGAAGATGTGGCATTCAACCTATCTGTCTCCTTCATCACTCGTACAATTTGGCAAGGGTCTGTGACATGTTTGAACATTGCTCGTCTTACATGCACTTTGCAAACTCAATTGAGTGTGAGAGACTTAGACATAGGATTTTTGATCCCTGTATGTCACTCTCTCTCTTGGTCAAACACGTGAGTGCCACTGAGGAGTATGCTTTAAGTAATCATGTGTGATAGTGGCATTTAGACTTTGCTTGGTTACCTAGCAGACACAAACCTGCCATTGTCGACATTTGCTACCCTTCTCCTACCTAGGCCACACATCTGTACAGCAATCTTTACGTGTTTTTACCAGGATTTCTGCAGGGATATTTCAAGCCACCACATGTGTGAAATATATCTGACAATGCCAAATTGTTATTTCTACAGACTATGCCTACATTTCACCCACACATTCATGTGATGATAGTGAATTCTATGTATTTGTTTTAAGTTCCTGACTATGTTGCTAAGTTATTTACATCTGTTGTGGTGTAGGCATGCTCTCTGAGATATGGGCAAGTTAAACATGATATGTGATGGTGATAATGAATATGCCATGAAAGATCATAGTTGAAGTGATTTTATTGCAATATTTTAAGGACTGAATCTAGAACTACAGTGTCTATGAGAAAAACTTTTTGCACAATTTGGTCTCTTCTGTATGTTCCAGCACCAGAGTTTGGTTGTTCCCTATCCTCCAGTTGTGCATCATTGTCCTCATCCTCCTCACTGGGGACATCTACTTGTTTGTCCCAGGGGACATTGCTGCATACACAGATGTTGTGCAAAATAGCACACACAATATCATTTTGCACACAAGGGGTGGTGCATATAACAAACTTCCTCCTATTAGGGCTAGGCACCTGAACCTGGATTTGAGGAGGCCTCATATCCTCTCCACCATATCCCCAGTCCTTCTCTGACCTTCATTGTAAGCCCAGTCAGCATCAGTTGGTGGATTTTCAAATGGGGTCATGACCCATGGCTGAATGCCATAGCCTTGGTCCGCTACAAAGGAATGTGCGAAAATGTGTCAAACATGCATATTTGTTATTTGCCATGTGCCACGGCACATGTCTGTTTTCAGTGGAGTGGTGAGACAGACTTGCATCTAGTATTGTGTGCTTTCCTGTTTGAATGGATGGTTGTATTGGTGTGTGGTGGTGCACTTACCAATCATGAGATGTGCCTCAGTGACCCGATGATTGTTAATTATGTTCTGGTCTGACAGTTCACCCATGCAGAACATGTGTAGTGTTATCTATTTTTGACCCTGAGGCATAAATTTAAGAGGGACTAGCTCCTCCTTGCGCCACATTAGCATGATTTCTTTTGAGGCTAATGTGGCCAAATGAGGACAAAATCACTGCAACATATTTACAACACATGCATTGTGCCACTTTGTAACCCCTTGTGCCACATTATGCCTGTGCCAAGCATCATTTATGCAAGGGGGCATTCTGCTATTACGGGGATTGCTAAAGTGGTGCAGTGGAATCTAAGAGATTCCACTGCGTAATTTTTAGCAGCTACTTTTAACGCCTGCACACAGCAAGTGATAAAAGGGGGCACACCATTGTTTTTAATGTTGAATGGGCCCCTATGTACTGTACAGCATTTGCACCCAATATCTTGCACTAATCCCACACAGTCAATCAATAGTGTCAAATATTGTGACACTATTGCCCCTACTCTGCGCCATAGTGTGCCATATATTAAAAGTGGCGTACACATGTTGGCAGTAGGGGGGCAATAAGGGGCGCAGGAATAAGTGGTGCTGCTTTGGATACTGTGCCACTTTTCTTACATCTGGCCATTAGTTCCTTAACTTTAGACCTGCAGAAGAGTGATGCTTGAGACATGTGTATATATTTTGTGTGCTGTATACCATGTGACAGGTGTTGCACCCTGTGTGTTGCAAGTGAATCCCACACCTTTGACCTTGAAATACCTCTGTTGCACAAAGTGTTGGTGTTGTCAATTGCTGGCTAGCATGCATATGCACATGTGGTTCATATGCACAGTGTGGCACAGTTGTATGGAATATATTGTGATGTATGCAAGAATTTGCAGACTCCTGTGGGACAGGACAGGGCATGAGGTGCTTTTCTGCACTGCCCTGCATCCTCTGTCCAGCCCTAGAAAGTCCCATGTCTCCTCACTATAATGCATTTCTGGCCTCTACCAGTGCATTGACACTGGTTCAGCTGCCACAGTCTACTTTTGGCACCCTTGTATGATGGTAAGGAGATGTGGGATTTAGGTGTATAATTGCTGGTGTATGGTGAGGTGTCCTTTCCTACACATGATCTACCCATGATGGTGATGTTGAATTTCAATATGTGTTGCACTATGGGCCACACAAGGGAAAGGGGAAGACAATGAGTATATCAGGTAAATTTTGGTGATATGTAGATGGTGATGGCACCACTAGGATGGCATTAATTATCGTGCTGCCTCAGGTTTCTACAGCATGGTAAATGTGAGGCAGTGCCAATATGTGAGTTGTTTGATGGTGGCATGGCCAATGCAATACACATAGCTGAGCTATTCCATGCTAAGTGTTATGTGTGATGGATTTGTCTTTTGTTTTATACATGCAAACATATGTGGTGGTTTGACCCCAACATGTGTAGGCAAAGGGGACATTGCTCCACCAGTCCATCATGTGAAGTGTTAGTCAGGTGATGCTATATACTTGTACATATGGGCGCATGTGAGGGTGATGTGCATTAAATGCAGTTTAGTGACGCATGTGGCATTTGTGTTGTTGTCTAAACGTTTGTGTTTCCCTGTCCATGTGTGTTTAGTGTGGTGTATGTATTATTTGTCCCACAAGTTTAGTGTGTTGTGTGTGTTAAGAATTGTATGTTGGCTTATCTACAAGTAGGCCATTGCCATTTTGTCCATCCTGGAATCACTGATTGATTATTGAGAGTCTGAAGATGATTCTAGTATTAAATCTAAATGGTGTGTTTTTGTTGAACAATCTTTTTCCCGTCTGGGGTTAGGTTCCTATTGGCATGATCCTATTTCTATTCCTAAAAATGCTGCACAGCTGTTAAAGGATGCTTATTGGCATAACGTTCAGGTTGGGCAATTTGCTGGTTCTATTCCATTGTCTATGTCAGACAATTTTTTACTTGTTAAATGCCATTACGAATTTGAGCCCTTTTTGGATGCAAAGTTATCTCCATTTGCTCGTGCCCTTTTTATTAGGTTTAGGATTGGGTCTCTCCCTCTGTGCTGCCTTACGTACAAATGGTCCAGCTCAACTAATAGATCTAAAGGTTGCCCGATGGGTTGCAAAAGTGAAGAAACTGTTTCACACGTTTTCTTCCACTGTCAAGCATATCACAAACAAAGAGCACTTTGGCTCATCCCGCTCTTCAAACAATTAGGAGTTAGATCCTGTCTCCATGCTGAGAGAATTTTAAAATGCGGACCCGTCTGTCCAGATAGCTCTACCAGTGGCAAGTTTTCTCGAGTCTATCTGGAGGTTGAGATTAGCAAGTTTCAGGGACAAAATGGTGTAGTTACTGTTTAGTTTTATCTATGTATATTTATTTGTCTTGGATGTATTATTGTAGCTTGCTTTTTCTTGTACAGGACATGGAAATTGATTTGGTTCCTTATGGATTACTCATAGACCTACGGAACTGTTCCCTTATTTTATGTTGTGAGAATTTGAAAGCGAAAATCACGCACCCAGACAGTTTTTTAATGGGGGAAAAAAGGGTAAAATTCTTGCATTATTTGACATCTGAGATCAGCAATTTCAAGGAGCAAGAGTGGGGAATTAATTTTTAGATTTATATATTTATATTTATCAAATTGGATGTGTGATTGCTCCACAGTATACAGATATTGGTGTATTATATTTTTAACTAGTGCTGATTCATAGAATTATTCTGATTTTTGGGTATTGCTTTTTATTATATTAAGTGATGTTTATCTGACTGCTTATTCCTTGTTTGTTTTTAAAACTTGTCTTGTCCCTTTTAACTGTACTTTTACCTTATTTTTTTTAGTGTCTCCCTGTTTTTAACAGTCCTCTCTTTCTTTGTTGTGTATTGTACTTTAATGGTTTGTTTTTACTCACCGAAATAAAGTAATAATAATAATAACAATAAAATACAAGTAGGCCATTGCCATTTTGTCCATCCTGGAATCATTGATTGATTATTGAGTGTCTGAAGATGTGGGCATCATGGACGCTGTTGGGATATTTTGCAAGGATGTTGTTGAATATGCCATGCTGGTCCACAATGGCCTGCTCGTTGATTGAGTGTGTATGTCAGCGGTTCCTGTAGAGGTGTTCCGTTTGCAGTGGGAGGGACAAGTTCAGCATGGGTGCAGTCTATTGCACCCAGCACATGCGGGAACCCAGCAATTTGATAGAATCCTTCCTTGCTCTCCTACTGCAGCTGCTTGATGTTGGGGAACCGGAGGTGATGAGGTGTGAGGTGGATGATGGCATACAGGACCATAGGAAGGAAGGCAGAAAGGGATGGTTGTGCTGTACCATCCACTTGTGCTGCACTGATCTGGAATGATCCAGAGGCCAGCATGTAGAGGACAGCCAGGAGTTTGGTCATGGGTGTTATGGTTGTGTGGCTTTCCACTCTTGCTTTGATGTCAGGAGCAATGTGGTGGAGCAGCTGTACAATGGACTCCCGCTTCAGAAGGTAGAGTCTAATGACCTCTTCTTCCCCGAGGCCAAGGATAGATGCGCTTTGGTGAAATATCCTCTCCTTTCCTCTGCGCTGCCTTTGTGGCTGCAGTGGTGGTGTTTGAGGTTGTAGTGGTGGTTCTGGTGGCACTTGGTGTCATTACTGTTATTTTCTCTGGGTGCCAAGCTGTAGCAGTAATAGGTCCATGTTGTCCAGTTGCTTGCCAGGGTTCCTTCTGTGGGTTTTCTTTATATACTAGTGGCTGGGCCTCATTTTAATGCTTTAAGGTATTAAAATGTTGACGCTAATCATTTTTTTGTCAGCTTGTGAATATTGCGCTAGCGTCATGTTTAGGGGGAACCCCTACCTTGCATATCATTGCTGTTAAATGATGCAAGGTGAGGTGGGGCTCCGAAAAAATGAAGCAAAGTCCAGAAATCTGTCGCTAGACTGCTCTAGCGACAATATCTATATATGGCGCTGGGTTGGCTCTGCTTTTGCAGCAAAAAAGATGGCGCAAAGGTGGCGCTAACCTTTCCTAAATCTGAACCTTAGTTCTGCAGAGGTGACACCTCAATGTGAATGTCATGATGGCCAATAGGAAGACATATCAGACACAAAGGGGATTATTTTTTTCGACTAGAAAATTGTGAGGTACACTAGGTTTTGTGACATGGACCGTGCAGCTGAGACTAGTCTTGTCCTTTTTGATAGTGACACTCCACTGTAGATTTTGACCAGCCTGCAGCTAATCGGGGTACAGTATTCAGATGTGCAACAGTGAGCCAGTTAACAATGAGAGCGATTTGAAAAGGGATACTGGACAGAACAATTTAATAATGACATGCAATGTTACTTGACATTTTGTCGTCCTAAAATATCATCCTTTACTGTGTTTAACTTTCCCAACTAACTCTGATGTATACTTTATCAAACAGAATATATAGAGAAATATAGGACTACATATGACTCAAGATGTGCCTATTCTTTTTACTGTATTAATGAAGAGACTTCAGAGAGAGCTCGTAGACAATAGGAAAGTTATTTCTACAATATAATAAAATGCACCCAGCACCTTCCTTCTCTGTAAGAACTCTATCCACAAATAACATTCTATTACAACAATGTAATAAAACTGTACCATTTCACATACAACTGTTCACACAAACATGGAAACCATCCATAACTCACCAATTATGAGAGAGAGTTAGTAACAATACCGCCAGGCAGTGCAAGACAAAATACACACTCAATCACCATCCTTAAACATTAACAATACTATTGAAAGTGCATCTCATACACTCTTTCAAATGCAGAGCTAACCTTTACAATGTTGTACCTTCTAATTAATATGTAACATTACCCAATCAATTAGCGAGGTCTCAAAATTGACCTCGATCAGTGATCTCTGATTTTTGGCTATGAATGGAGCAAGTACTATCTTTAACCTTTTGGCATGCAGTGAGAGTTTGGACCATCCTTATCATATAGGAATGTCAAATTAATGAACTCTAGTTTCTAAGACTGAACACTTATGTTTAGTTTAAACACTGCATTCAAGAAATTGCCAGCTCAATGACTGTTCAAGAGCACATGCTTCAAACTCTTAGGTTGGATCTTTCACATCCAGGACAAAGTCAAATGCACAAGGCAAGTTTAGCCATCCAAACTGGTGTTCGTTAAATTCTTGGTATAGCTCAACACATAATTAACATTACAGAAGGAAATGCTTCTACAAATGTCCCCCTATTCTTTAACCTCTAGTAGATTTCACTGAAGCTGAAAGCAATGCATTAAATGATAAATCATATAAAATTGTTATCCACAAACAGCCCTTTGAAATATCTTGCGAAATGATTGAACAAGAACTTTAGATCGTTTCAACTGCTTGATCTATCCCATGTAAGCATTCATGCTTCCTTATACAACTGTGCACCCTTCCACTTAGCAAGCCTCTCTTTTCCAGTTACTTCCTCTGCCAAGGTAAGTGGAGTATCACAACAACTTTACGCGAGTAGGACAGGGAGAGAGACTTAAGTGAAGTAAAGCTATGTGGGATGGGGATAGAAGGAGATCATAATACAAGAATAGGACATGGGAAATGGTCAAGGTAATTAATCCAAGCATCGTTTAAGTCAAGCAGCATGAAATAGGTATTAAGGGCTAAATATCTAGGGTGGTTGTTCTTAATCTTTTGACTTCTGAGGACCCCAACATAATCATTCTGGAACCCGGGAACCCCCCTAAATCATTATTAGTTTCCAGGGACCTACAATGAGTTATTACTGGATGCGTGGGACCCTGGCCTAAACATTTGTGATGATCCGAGCCATAAAATAATACACAAAAATATAGAAGTAAGCATTCATCAAATACATATATAAACATTCCAATATTTTATGTAATTCACAAATACTAAAAAAAATTGAAATTATTAATAGGAAGGTTGGAACATTTCTAAATTTGTTCTCGATCACTCATTGTCCATACTATATTATGTTTGATGCACTTGCACTGCTCCCATGAATCAATATGAGGATACTAACTTAATTTTTAGCCTGCAATTATAAATTCCTTCACATCTACAATTGTACTTTTTTCTTCTTTATTTTTGTTGACTTTATTCATCTGTTAATATTAATGACTTTTCTAAACAGTTGTGGACCCCCTAAGAAGGCTTTGTGGATGCTGAGGGGTCACCAGGCCACTGGTTCAGAAATACTGCTATAGTTTGTTTGATGCACTTGCACTGCTCCCAAGAATCAACCTGAGGATGTTAACAATTTTTATCCTGCAATTTTAAATTCATTCACATTCACAGAATATAAAAAAATGCTCAGTTGTACATTTTGGTTCTTTATTTACGTCCACGTTATTAATCTGTTAAGATTAATTTTCTAAGCACTTGCGGGCATCCTGAGTTTTAGGGCATATTATTGAACTTTCTTGTTGATTGTGAGAGTCTAGCTCTGGAGTGGAAAGGCATAGAGAGTAAACCTGGAGTGCAAATACAACAATTCAACTTAGTTATGGACAGCACTGCAGAGAAAGAACTTCTCTTTCCCACCAACCTCATTCATCATTAACCATTGCTCTGTCCATTTCAAAAGTATACCATCACCTTCAGCTGGCACAGTAAGAGAGCTCGTGCAATGAGGTAGAGACAGAATGTCTGACTAGCTCTCTATCCGAATTGGGCTTGGACATGGCATGGCCATCTAATGACAAATGTTTAGGCAGTGAGTTCAGATTACCTTTTCTGCTCTCTTCTTGGGGATTGTGTTTGGGCTCCTATATATCTTGGTTCAACAAATGTTTTAGCAGGGTTTTTAAGAACTGAGACAAGGTGTACAGTCCTTCAGCGATGAAGGTGACTCTCTAAAGCCACTAAAGCTGAGGTCTCTTTAATATTCCATATCTGATATGTATCAAGAAGTGAAATAGGTATCTCAGACCTGACTACAGGTTTGGACATTTCAGGTTGTGTTACATGTATACTGTACTTTTGATAGACTGTGTAGGAAAGTGTAGGAAAGTCCTCCTTTTTACCTGGTCACCCCCAAACATTGTTGACAGATACTGGTGGTTACTGACTCTTGACTGTGCCCTGGGTACAGCAAACCAATCCTAGGGCAAGTGCTATGTGTAACATAGATATGCAATTAGGCTAATTATAATTAGCTGTGCCATCCTACCTATAAGTTTCTAGTATGTGGTAGGGGATGTGTAGGTTTAGGGACCCCAACATAGGTATTGCACCCACAGATGCACTGCTGTTGTGGCCAGTGTCATTTCAAGGCCTGCCTTGCTAGCTGCTTTTAAGTTGAAGTTAACCTCCAATTTGACTTTGGAATTAAAAGTACTTTCAAAGTCTTAAACTACCTTACGTTTACATATGGGTCATCCCTAGGGTGTGCCCTAAGTGCCATTAGGGCTGGTTGCTATGTAACTACAAGCAGGGACTTTATAAAATATGTTTTATAAGCCCTGGTGATGGAAAAATAGCCAGATTTGTTTTCCCCTCACTGTTAGTGACTGGGCTCCATAGGCTATCATGGGGAGACTTTATTTTAATTAATAAAGTCTCCAAAGGAGCTAAATATCAAATGTCAAGTTTGATATCAAACTTATTGTTATAATAAATCCAACAACTTGCCATTCTTGAATTTAATATAACTAACTCTGGGAAAGAATCTTAGAACTCTACCTGAAAGTTGCGAATTTCAGCTCTGTAGTGCCCTTCTCTGATTGGCCAGCCTCTGGCAACCTGGCCATGCTGCCATGATGAGGTGTGAAGTGGCCTAGGCTAAACACAAAGGAACTGCATGGGAGGAGAGAACTGCCTTGCAGGTGCTCAAACAGGATGGGATGAGAGCAGCCAAACTACACTTCAAAGGAGGGAAGGACATTTGGTCCTGCAAGTGGACCTCCCCCATTTCCTGCAAAACCAGACAGCCAGGTGCCTCCTGATTAGATTAGGCGATGGCTGGAAAGGGGTGTGTTAAAGGAAACTTAGCCACACCAGTGAGTGTGCTCAGCCAGACCTAACTTCTGAGACTGAATTTCTGTCTTTTTGAATTTTTGAGGAATGTTGCTCCCTGGGATTGATATTACCACACTTCCCAGAAAGTGGTCATCCAAGAGGGGGGTGGCCTGCCTGTGATTGGACAGTTGCTTACCCACTCTCCACCCCAGGAGCAAGGATAAATATGGCAGAGCTGCACCCACACTTTAGATCCCTACCAGGAACAAAGACAAGAAGAAGAAGGACTGCCCTGCTGGACCCCTGACCTGCACCTGGACACTGCACTCTGAAGGACTGCACCAGCTGCACACTTGGGCTTCACCACAAAAAGGACATTCCTGCCTTCAGCTGGTTCAAGAAGGGATTCCATGTTTGCTACAAGTAGAAAGTATCTGACCAGAGTCTGCTGCATCAATCCCTGAAGAAACTGACCAGCTGATGAGTGACTAGTGGTCATTTTGGATTTGAGCCAGGTGCATTTTGGGAGTTGGAGTCCTAGCCCCCAAGGAACAACTCAGAGCTTCTGAATCCTTGGGGTGAGTTGTGAACTCCTAATGACCTTCAAAAACCTTCTGAAAGAAGATCGAGAAGTTTGGTGAACAGGTCAGAGACCGCCATGGCAAAGCACCTCTGAACAGGGCAAGCACCGCTGAACAGGCCAGAGACCGCCATGGCAAAGCACCGCTGAACAGGGCAAGCACCGCTGAACAGGCCAGAGACCACCATGGCAAAGCATCGCTGAACAGGGCAGAGCACCGCTGCAGAAGTAATACACCGCCACATCAAGCATCGCTATCCCATGTACAGCTGGGACAGTGACGGGACAGGAACTGTCACGGGGAGCCTAATCCAGTCTAGGCACCATTCCCCCTCCAGAACCAGTGGAGAGATCCATCCACTACCTCTGTCCTTAACAGGATAAAGCACTCTGGGCACCAGTCCGCCTCCAGAACCAGTGGAGACTGTTATCCACTTGAGAGACTGTGGCTTTGCACTCCCCAGGATATGGCAGTGGGCAACCCACCCACTTGTGAGACTTGAGAGACTGTGGCTTTGGGCAACCCACCCACTGTAGAGACTTGAGAGACTGTGGCTTTGCACTCCCCATGATATGGCAGTGGGCAACCCACCCACTGTAGAGACTTGAGAGACTGTTGCTTTGCACTCCCCAGGATGGTACAGTGGACAACCCAACCACTGTAGAGTCTTGAGAGACTGTGGCTTTGCACTCCCTAGTATATGGCAGTGGGCAACCCACCCACTGTAGAGACTTGAGAGACTGTGGCTTTGCACTCCCCAGGATACATCAATGGGCATGGATCCCCGTCGTGGGTGTGGCGTGGTGCTGTAATCCAGCTGAGGTGCCCCCCCTTCCCTTCCCCCTGAGGTGCCTGTTGTATTTCTATCTGATGCCCCTGCAGTGTTCTCTCCGTTTGTGGACAGGTATCTTGTGTGTGCCTCGCCCATGCATTTTTGGCCCAGTGGTGCACGCACATTGATATGCGCATATCTGCACTACTTCTCGTAATGTATATACTTTTGAATGTGTTTATATATATCTGTATATATTGGGTAACTGTATTTTGATACTTTACAATGTTTGAACTGATTTCCTTTTGTCTTAGCATTCTTCCGGGGGGGGTTGTGGGTTGTTACTGTGATGTTTGGAAATGCATTGGTGTGTGTGTTGTAATGTGTGAGGGTGGGGGTGGGGGTGTGGGTGTTGCGTGTGTGTCCCCCTGACCTTTTCCTTCCCCCTCCCCTATGTCGTAGGTGCAGTACTCACCGTTGTCTTCGCCACCGCCGGCGCTGGTGTTCGTAGATGAGTAGGAAGACAAGGGCAGGGAGGATTTGTAATTCCGGCTCCATGGTGGCCTCCTTCCTCGTGGGATGTGTAGAGGTGAGCGTTTTCCCATAGCAAAAGCTGTTTCCGCCGTGTTTTTATCCACGGTGAATCCGCCCCGGAAAAGGTGGCGGATTGGTAGGTTGTGATACTGCGGGCGGTACATTGTCTTCCGCCTGTCTGTTGGCGGTGACCGCCGCGCTGCTTGTCTGTACCGCCGTGGCGGTCGGAGTGTTAAAGTGGCTGTCTTTGTTGGCGGTGTCCGCCATGGTCATAATTCCCTTTTTTTGTCCGCCGGCCTGTTTGCGGTATTACCGCACCTTTAACACCGTCCGCCAGGGTTGTAATGACCACCAAAGTAATGTTTTAGAAAAATTTGCTTTATGCACCAGCACTTGGTTTTTCAGCAAAAACTCTAAAGATTTGGTCCTGGGGTATAGGGGTTGATAAATTAATTGCTAACCTTTAAAAGATATAGGTGCAATGGAAAAACAACTATGCCTTAGTTTAATGAAAGCATTAAGTTAACAGATATAACTGTTCGTAATCACGTTACATCTTCTTTCCGAATAATGATGTTTTAAACTACTTTTGAGATGTTTTAAGTGAATTGAAACATTGAGTTTGAAAATTATTGCATACCTAGGTTCAGCTCTCCTACTATATCCTAACCCTGCTATTGATTACAAAAAACTAGTAGGTAAGGTATGCATTCGAAAATGGCATGCTTTTTTTAGGAGAAGGTGAGACTAATACAATCGTAACTACTGCTCCCCATATGTATACTGTCTGGTCTGTGCAACTTCGGAAGAGTCCTGCACGTAGACAGATTCCCTCTGATAAGAAGAGATACTACACTTTGGAAATAAAAAGTAACTATTGTTTAAAACACAACACATGGCTCAGCCTATTCAGCGGCCATATCCATCACAGACGATAAATCACCAGCTGTCCAGAACAAAAAGGCACAGGATTTCAAAGACTAAACTGCATTGCCCCCTATTCCAACACAGAGACAGACTGTCTAGAAAAGAAAAATAAGTGAATTTAAATTATTTGTAGATTGATCAGCGCTTATTCTCTCATCAATTGTTACAATTGCACATTTCACAACCCCCTGCTTTCCCTTTACCAATGGAAACTGTAAATCACATTAAAACATCCCTGACAAGGTTAAAAGTTTTGGAGTCAATAAGCATCTCACCTATTCTCCACAGAATAGACCATCTGATATGATCAACTAACAAGAAAGGGAAGGCTACCCCTAACCAATAGATGGGTGCAGAATTTATATTTCAGAGAGGTTTCACTAATCACGTGTTACTGTTTTAGACGCTGTTTATGGTGCGGACCATGTAAGATTTAAATCGAGGCTCTCATCATCAGTCTTGCTAATTGTTGCTTAGGGATCCTGCAGGGCCCTCTGCCTCTTCAAATCGTCGAGCAACAGAAGCTTAGAGAGGCTAGCAGCAGAATGGGACCATGAGCCTTCCTTTTATAGTAATCGGGTCAGCTCGATGATTTCTTCAACTGTAATATGGTATAACTTAAGATGGACTATCTTAAACAAATAGTTGAGTGGGGCACTCAGAGAAGATGTTCTATGAATTGTTTTTCTTCTATTTCAATTAGGGTTGTTATGCATTTCAGATTTTCAAATACAAGCAAATGCATTCATAGTGAAATCACTTTTTCAGAAGTAATTCAGAACTATTCTTATAGGTAATTATCATAATTATGACTATCGATTATGTCTTTCCTATTTTCCAAAGTTACACGTTTCAAATTGTGTGATAAGCGTTAACTAGTTACCTTTAAGCGATTTTATGGAATGAAAATGTACTTCCAGTGTAGTATATGCAGTTTAAGTTAAGTAAAGGCAGCCGCTATTCATAGTTGCCAGTCTGCATTTTCTGAAACTTAGGCCCACATTTAAGAAAAATAGTGCATTTGTGCTGCAAAAAGTTAACATCGCCTAACAACATTTCCTTGTACCATCCTTGTGCCGTATTTAGAAAACGATGCACCATGGTGCTTAGGAAAGTTAAGCGTAAGAAAAATTAGGCTAACCTTTGCGACACGTCATAAAGAAAAAGTTAGCAAATGTGGCGTTAGCATGATTAGCGGCACATTTTTTGGTGCTAATCATGATAGTACCATATTTTTGTAGCATTCACGTAAAAAAAAGCCCACAAGAAAGATAAAAACACAAAGGACCCAAGACTGAGAATGAAGGACAGGAGACAACCTAGAGGGACCCCAATCAGCCAGGTTCAGGCCAGGATGTACCAGCAAAATCACAGGAAAAGGAGAAAAGGAAGCGGAAGTGTTGTTTCAGTGAGGAGGAGAATAACATCTTGGTCAGACAGGTGACGGAGCACCAACACCAGCTCTTTGTCACCTCCAAATTGCCGATAGGTAGGAAGGAGGCCAAATGGCAGTCTATTTTCAATAAAGTCAACAGTGTAGCAGAGGTGAAGAGGACTGTCATTGATTGTAAAAAGTGTTGGCACGATTGCAAATGCAGAAATGAAGAGATATTGGCCAGGCATCGAAAGGCAGCACTACAGGCTGGAAGTGGAAGTCTCCACCCCAGGAAGACCTAGATGACCTGGAGGAGAGGGGGCCAGCGGTCATCTTGGAGGAGCTGATTACTGAAGGATCGTGATAGGACAGCACAGACTTCAAAGATCTACCACAAATGCAGGGTTGGGCTATCATGACACTAAAAAACGGCAGAAGGGGGGGCACATAGGATACAGTGAATGCATGCAAAAGGGTCGCATGGGGACACAATAATGGCCAAACACTCCTAATGGGCTCACACCTTACCCCCTATCTGTACAGACCATTACCCAACCCCAACATATATCCCTACACTTTTGCAGCTGAACCACCTGCCCATGTGTAACACTCATTGGGCAACATATACAACGCTTGCTGCACAGGGTGGGCCAACAAGAACTGCGAGACACCTCCATGCACCATTGAGAATGGCCACAAAAGTGATCAGATACAATATATTGGGGATGTCTGTGATCATCATCTGTGCTGCTGTACAAGTAGCTTCCATGTCACCAAGTAGCAAGGTTGCCTGTGTATTGCGAATGGTTGGTGTCGTCCACAAAGGAACACCTTCATGCATAACATCAGCTACAATTGTCTCACTAGGGGCACATGTTGACAAGCCCTTATTGCAACATTAGCATCATACCAAATGATGCCAATGTGGACTCAAGCTACCGATTCACCTTGTGGTACCTTAACAAAGTCACACATGCAATAGATCCACTTTGTACATCCTTGCACCACAAAATGCCTGTGCCATATATGATGTATGCAAGGAAATAATTCTTACGCAGGGAGGGAAGAACAGTTGGGGCAGACATTCCATCAAGATTGCACTGTGCTATCTGTAAACCTAATTTGTGAGGCCTGACAAAGGCGTATGTGAAAGTGACACAAGCATTCTAAGCAATGGACCTCCATGTGCTTTGCTGCACTAGAGACATCATATATGGTGCCAATGCAGTAAAGCAACACCATGATGACAAAACTCATGAGGCTACGAGGGAAATGTCCACCATGGTGACCAGTAATGTAAATAAAGTGCTTATATGGTGTTGTTGGCTGGGGCAAGGAGGCTGCTAGGAAAATGGTGGTCTGGGATCAATGTACCAAATACACAGAAAGTTTGTCCTATGTGTGATACACAATGCAACACACAATAAACAACTACAATCTTTGGAAATACAAATTTGTCACACACCCACTTGTCACTCACACACCACCCTTGAGTTTCTGGACTACATTGAACCAAATACAGATGTGCAATATTTGTGAAGACTTCAGAAGCTGCATGTGTCACATGTGTTACATGGGAAGATCGCAAATATGCACATGGAATGCCTTTAACATGCAGTGTCAGGTGTGAGAAGGGAGCATGTGATTTAAGACAGGCTAAGGTATGCAAGGTGCCTTACCTTGGCATGGTAATTATGAGCTACTACTATCCACTACTGGATTGTACAGTAACAAAAATATGCATTGGTAGAGCACTATGATGTCTGTGTCTGGATATTGCGGCACATATGTACCCATTTATGAAGAAAAACACAGTGCAACAGCTCAGCTTGCTGTGCTGTGCTGCATCATTTCAAATGTGCAAGGATGTGTGGTTGTCACAGATAGCCAATGCATCCCTTAATTAACCCTGTTTATGTCAACACATGTGACAGACAATACCAACTTTGCCACACAAACTGCTTGGTGTAGGGGTGTCCCTTGTGCAGTTCCTAATGCACATCTACAGGAAGGTACACATCCAGCAAACTCAACTAACAGAAATGCTGTCTGCCACTTCCAGTGATTAATTATTTCAACACACATTGAAAGTAGTCCACAATAGGATTACAACAATACCAGTAACCAGCACTACAACTACTACCCTGATGTGCTGTCCCAACATGATGCAACCACACATCAACCAGCCTCAAAATGTGTAAGGTCCTCTTGCCGCCTCACGTGTGTTGTCAGAGTGATGGAAGTGGGTGGGTTTTCCACATGCATCCCACTAGCCATTTTGAGTCACATGTTTAGCATCCTACACCACACAACGTAACAGTGGACAACCACATGTGTATGTGTGCAAGCAGGAAGGTCTATCTTCCAGCACAACAACTCTCATTTCAGAGATGCAGGCATCCTTGCAGCTCCTCAACAAGGAAATCTGTGATGCATGGATGAGTGTTGTTCTGCAAGAAGGGAGAAATGTCTGCACACATACACATGAGATGGCTGAATCTCACAATGCATGGTGCAGGATGTTGGACACATGACTCAAAGTGGCTAGAGGGATGCATGTTGACAGCTCAGACCCTTCCATCAATCCAACAACACACGTAGGGTGACAAAGGAGTAATTTACTTACTCACAAATCTCTAAAACAAAATGCTAAATGTTCTGTACATCTCCATTTGTGGTGTGTGCACAAATCCCTAACAACACCCATGGCAGGCAAATTTAACACAGTCAAATCAATGAAATGGGTACATATGCAGAGGACCATGATAAGGCAATCAAGGAGGGGGTAGCACACTGGGAAATATGGACTGGCAGACTGTGCCAATGGTGACTCCATTGAAATGATGATCAGGTGGCACAGTGTGACACTAGGGGACCATAAATGTGTGCCTTGATGTGTGGGTCTGTACCATGTCACTACGCCACCAGTAGCAAGTAAATGATGAATCTTGTCAACAACCACCACAGTCAAATATTGACCTGCGGCGCTCCATGTCCTGGATTTTTCTGATGACCTGGATGACCAGCTGCCGACCATCAATGCTGACACTCTCCAGGATGTCTTGGGTTCATTCCAGACACCGCCTACAGTCACAGGGAGGACACACAATGTTGTGGGGTCTCCACATCAACCACCCAACAACCAACACACTGCACCGGCCTGTCCAGCCACATCCCTGATCTCTGCAGACCCAGACATTACCTTTCAGAGGACAGCAGTTGGAGTCCAGCGGAAGCTGGCACAACAGTTGTGGTTGGGGATGGAGAGCATGGAGGGGAGCCTAGAGGGAGTGCCAAGGTGTCTCAGTCCAAATAAGGACAACTCTGCTACCATCAGAGGCACCCACTCTCCGCTACGTGGACTCCAGCAGTGTCTGGCCGACATAGCTGCTGTCCTGAGGCAGAGGCTGGAACAATTGCCCTCCCAAAGTGGAAGCAGCCTGATTGACAGCAGGCTGGGGACCATCCAAAATGTCCTGGAGTCCTTAAAAAAAACATGACTGCCTACCATCATGATGTAGCTGCTGTGTTGTGAAACCAGCAGTTCCTCCTTGCTGCAGTGATGCCTTTCGCTTTCCAACAAATGGCAGCTGACAGGACCTTTGCTTCCACATCTCAATCCTCTGATGTGTGTGTGTGCCCCCATTCAACCTCAATAACAACAACACCCATGGCACAGGAGGCACCACACACTTCTGAGGTTATAGATGTGGAAAAACCAAGCAGTAGCTGCAGTCTGTGCTAGTATCTCTTTAGTTCTGTGCTTAAGATCATGTCAGTGTAGTGACAGCTGCCAAAGTGCCCTCTCCACTGTACTACAGGTGACGTATCATGCATGGTCTGCTATAGTCTCAATTCCTACCTATTGTCAATTTGGACACCTCCTCACTGATGCTCACCTTTCCTATACATGTCTCATGATATGTCCCTCACCCTTGGACTCTGACTGGACATTCAATGACTTGGGATCTCTCAGAAGGTCAGTGAACTGTACGTGTACATCATCTGGTACAAAACTTGCACATGTAAATAAACTACCATTATCACATATGTACTGTTTTTTTGTTTTGTTTTCTGTGATCCATCAACTGTTTCGAACGTATGCATGCTAAGACAATGACTACAGAACAAAAGGACATGTGTGGCTTTCTGTCTGACACAAAGCCACACACATAACCCCAAACATGATTAAGATGACTGATAGCATTGTGAACTATGATAAAATGTCTGAGTCTTCCAAGCATGTGATAAACAGGTGCCATGTAAGTTTACATATGGCATGTGAGGTTCAGAACACACGTGTTTGGAAGTATCCCTGATGATTGTACCAGTACAACATTGATGTGACCAACAAAATATTCATATGTAAGACTGTGAAGGGCAGCTGTTTGTGTACCAGTATCCCTTCCCCAAATGAGGTGGTGTGCAATGTGCTAAACCTTTGAAGAATTAATGTCACAGCACTTAGCACAAACAATAGATGTTGCATGTTTACCTGTCTTAGCCATACACAAACAGAGTGTCAGGAATTGCACTGAAAAGTGTATTGAGTAGCTGACGTCATACCGCTGCCAATCTGACAGGTCCATGGTCACAAGGGATACACATAGTCACACATGTAAATCAATACTGAATGCACACCCAAAGGCATTTGCCTAATGTGGCAGGTGTACTCATGATAACACCCAGACATGCAATCAACATGGACACCATATTGTAGAAGTCTAACAAGATGTATTTATACTAAAAAGACACTACCTATCAAAAACCTGAACTACACACTAACCTCCACCAACCTAACCAATACTAACTTAACTTAACTTATACCTACAGCTAACTATTCTATTCTAAACTGATCTTATACATGTAACGCCACAAAATATACCTTGCCTCCCCCACCCTCCTTAAACCAATCCTCCTTAAACGACAATAGACGAGAAGGACAACATGAACGAAAGCTTTACATATACCCCCATACATAACCTCCCAACACCCCCAAAACTAAACATAATCAAAAACCCACCCCACCAACTATACTATGTCCTAAACCTAACCTACTCAATGCTACTTAACCTCAGCCTATCCACCGAATACCCACTAAAACTATTCACAATGAAAACTAGGAGATGGGAAGGAACTTGGAAGAGGAAACTGTCCAAAATTAGAGCTTCTTCAACTTAATGAATTTGTAAAACCTAAAGAGTTTGTAGTTGCGCTCATTCGCCTCACCCAGTTTGGCCAACCTTGATTTTATCTCTGCCATGTCCTTGCACATCTCGTTATCAAAAGTTGAGCCAGTGGCAGCTGGTGTAGCTGTTGCTGGGATTCTGTTGTAGTAGGTGCTGTGGATGTTTAGGGGCCAGAACCTGCAGACCCACCCCTGGCCCTCTGCTTTGAGGTTAAACTCTTTTTGGTGCTTTTTGCAGGCTGTTTGACTGGTACTGTATGCAGAAATACCTGCCACGTCCCCGATATTTTATCCCATCGGTACCGTTTGGCCATCCTGTGATACCCTCTCTGGATCTCAAAGATGTGCCTGTATCTCTCTGCCCTCTTTTCAAAAGCACGCTTCTGTCATTGATGCCGCTAAAACATGAGGAGAACATGTAGTCAAAAACTGCATTGGGTAGAGGAAGAACAAGCATGCAATGGAAACAACATCTTCAGATGACACATGTTGTCCACCAGACATCCTAAAACAATGTCAAGTCCTAAGTCTATACCAACCTGCCTCACAAGCATCTACGATATGTTGGTCATGTTGCAGGGATAACAGGTATCCAATGTTGCACACTATTTGTGCACAAGTTTCAAACATCTCCTAAATACCAGGTAAACACTTAGCATGTACATCTTATACACATATAATGTGATCATGCTCGCTCACACTCATCATGATGGGTAGGTCATGTAGGTTCATCTGCACACATCTTGTTTGCTACAAACCGTAGACATGTCCCACATCCATCTGGAGAAGAGCTGAAATCTCTATGTGTACTCAACTGACTGTTGGCCTTCTCAAACAGCTCCTTGCAAGGCTAGTGCATCACTTCATTTCCGAAGAGTAGTGAACCACTGGTGTTCCAAGTGTCTCACTGATAAGCCCCTTGGAGACCTCGACACATGTACATAACTTGTACCATGTCCAGTGTGTGGCACACAGTGCAGTAACATGCTGTGTCAAATATGTTGGCAACATCCATACATTTCTGAAAGCCAGCACCTCTGACACATATCTTCACTGTGTTTGTGTACATATTCACCTTTTCCAAAGACTCTCAAATCAATTGCAGCATACATTGGCACCTGAGCATCATTTAACTCATTCCACATCCTCAACATTACATCGAACATGGTGTCGAAACCCAAGGATAGATTATGGCGTTTTAATTAACACACATGCCATTTGAACATGGCATTGCACACATCATACTCTCTCACACACAACCCTTGATCCACACATTTGACATACAAGTTAACACTTACCTGCTGCTTCGGGGTCTTCAAAATGGGAAACAAACCTTGTGAATGGTGTAGGGTCGAGGTTCACCTGCAAGACATGACATAAAAACATAGCTTTGTGAAAGCTGAACAAAGAAAGCATGGACAACTGTTACACATTCTACTTGTTTAGAAGTGACCTAGTCAAACTTAGTTTTAGGAATGACAAACTGGCATCTATAACATGTCATCAACACAGACATTGTAAGCCCACAAAAACACCTACAGATATGGGATTCACCCATACATACATGTCTCAAATACATATGTAACAATGTCTTGGGGACAGGACGCTGTCAATTGTCAGAAGCTTAGGTATTGTAGTAATTTTCGTGAAAAAGGAGCATCAACTCAGATGTTCCACTTTTTCTGCCGCCCCCTACCAACACATAACTTCACCATGCGTGTGCCGTATTTGACATACGGCGCACCATGGCACATGTCAGGACAATAAGGTTGTAAACTATGGTATTATACTGGCACTTAGCATGCTTTGCACTATGAAGGTGCCAAACCTAAGTAAAATTAGGCATATTATAACAATGGGAGTGTCATGAAACCAACCTGCCTTAAGCAAGCATTCAAGTCAACTCCAAAAATGGCGCAGTGTAACCTAGTAGATTAATCTCAGGTTTTGTGTGCCTCCTGTCGCAGGAATACTCCCCTTGCATTCACATGCCTGATGCAGGCATTGTGTGGGACCAGGGTAGAAAAGTGCCATTGCGTAACTTTTGACATGTAGTGTGGCATTACTTGCCTCCATCAGTTGCATTACCTTAAAAATATATGACACTAATGTCGCAGGCAGAGCCATTAAGTCCCTCTTACACTTGAGTCCTTGTTGTGTCACTCTGCATATACATGACTCAAGGAACGTACACATCCATGACTACCAATACCCCAGTGTCATGTTTGTCGTCACTTAGAAAAAAATTCCACACTTGTCAAGCCCATTATGGACATGAACATTTTTGCCTGGGAAACATTGCACCATTGCATACGTGTGTTTTGTTTTTGGCACTTCCATATGTATATGCAATACACAAGGTACAAAGAGAGGAATGTACTGTTTGTCTGCAACTGGTGCACTGCTGACCTATAATGAATACAGGTTGGCTGAGACACAAAACGTACTGTTCTCAGCTTTGTCATGCCATGCGGAAGCAATCCTTATATCCTACTGTCATGCACATGCAAATAAGGATGTTGCTATGTATAAGGGGTACTAACTAACAGTTCCATTGACATGAATGACCAGGTGATTGAGGAGATCCCTTTCTTGGCTGATGAGGTCTGCCCACTGGTGCTTAAATTGGTGGTCGGTGTGCTCCACCGAGAAGATACGTCAAAGCTGGAACAGCACTTTCCACCAGCGCAGCTTCCTTGCCTCCGTTGGGTAGCCCATGATCACACGGCCACCTATAGCCACTACGTTGGGGAGTTAGTAGCACACTAACCCTCCCAGTTCACCCCCAGTCATCCTCCGCGCCCTTCCCTTCCCAGACATGTTGCAGTTTCCCTCCACTGCAACCTAAATACCCCACAAAAAAAAAACTGTTCCCCAACTACCCCAACAAACAAACTACACCAAGACAGACACCCGACAATACTTACACAATAATAGGACACTAAAGTACAATGGTATGACAGAAATTACAAGATGGACAAGACACAGACAGGACACAGCACAAAAGATGCAAAATCCAACACTCCTCACAACAACAAAAGCACCACACAACGTCTCTCAAGCACAGTCTACAAGACTGTAAAGTATAAATGAAAGTAAGTTCACATTTAAGTGTGTGCTGGAAGGAAGTCCTACGACATCACTTCCTGGGTGTATGAGCCACATTTTCTGATATGCGACGTATTTTTGACGCATGATGGCCATGCATGGTTTTTTTAATGAGGGCTGATAAGGTATAGCCATTTAGTTTAGACGCGCAGGTACATGTCTCATTTTTGATATTTGCAATGTATGTAGAACAACTGTATGCTTCATTTTTTGACACATGACAAGCATGCACAGATTTTTCAGAGAAGGCTGACAGGGCACCCAAATTCACATCCCTAGTTACAGGGGCTATGCATCTTTGTGTTTGTATGGTGGGCCACTATGTGTATGGATGAGTATTTTACTGTGTACCGGTAACATAGGACTGTGTTTCCATATGTTTGTAGGTGTGTGTGATGCATGGGAGGACTGATACTGTTTGGAAAGGTGCATGTGTATGAAGACTCTTTTCCACATACAGGTTTACATATGTGTACATGTAGGTGTAGTCATTAACAATGTGACTGGAATTTGTACAGACCTCCACATTCTCTATGAACATGGGTCTGGTGTTACATGGAAACATTGTTGTGTTGTACACTGAGTCTTATTCTTTGTGTTCCTCTACACACATGGATGGCATATTTTGTCAGGTATGGGTCTAGTTCAACATTGCCCGTATACCTTCTGCTGATTACCCTTAGTACCCATTTTCGTCATCAACATTGTCCCTTCATTCATGCACAGCATACTAAGTCAGACTTGTTAACTTTGTATATGGACACAGCTTCTTCTACAGGCTACGCAATATTTGCCCTTGCATTTCCAAGCTTTGCTAGATCACATGACTGGCCCTCTCACATTAAAGAACACCAGCCACAGCACTTATGTAGTATCTGAGTGACCGCCACATATTGGATCTCAAAGTGATGTAAGAGTCTGTGAGCTGTCTTTCCACATCATTGTTTCGACATGGGCATGCACTCAAATCTGCATTCTACAATCTGTGTCATATTAACCATGACTGTATTTGGTATGTGTGATTACTCATGATAGCTCTGAGTAGAGAAGATGTGGCATTCAACCTATCTGTCTCCTTCATCACTCCTACAATTTGGCAAGGGTCTGTGACATGTTTGAACATTGCTCGTCTTACATGCACTTTCCAAACTCAATTGAGTGTGAGAGACTTAGACATAGGATTTTTGATCCCTGTATGTCACTCTCTCTCTTGGTCAAACATGTGAGTGCCACTGAGGAGTATGCTTTAAGTAATCATGTGTGATAGTGTCATTTAGACTTTGCTTGGTTACCTAGCAGACACAAACCTGCCATTGTCGATATTTGCTACCCTTTTCCTACCTAGGCCACACATCTGTACATCAATCTTTACGTGTATTTCCAGGATTGCTGCAGGGATATTTCAAGCCAACACATGTGTGAAATATGTCTGACAATGTCAAATTGTTATTGCTACAGACTATGCCTACATTTCACCCACACATTCATGTGATGATAGTGAATTCTATTTATTTGTTTTAAATTCCTGACTATGTTTCTAAGTTATTTACATCTGTTGTGGTGTAGGCATACTCTCTGAGATATGGGCAAGTTAAACATGATATGTGATGGTGATAATGAATATGCCATGAAAGATCATAGTTGAAGTGATTTTATTGCAATATTTTAAGGACTGAATCTTGAAGTACAGTGTCTATGAGAAAAACATTTTGCACAATTTGGTCTCTTCTGTATGCTCCAGCACCAGAGTTTGGTTGTTCCCTATCCTCCAGTTGTGCATCATTGTCCTCATCCTCCTTACTGGGGACATCTACTTGTTTGTCCCAGGGGACATTGGTGCATACACAGATGTTGTGCAAAATAGCACACACAATATCATTTTGCACACAAGGGGTGGTGAATATAACAAACTTCCTCCTATTAGGGCTAGGCACCTGAACCTGGATTTGAGGAGGCCTCATATCCTCTCCACCATATCCCCAGTCCTTCTCTGACCTTCATTGTAAGCCCGGTCAGCATCAGTTGGTGGATTTTCAAATGGGGTCATGACCCATGGCTGAATGCCATAGGCTTGGTCCGCTACAAAGGAATGTGCGAAAATGTGTCAAACATGCATATTTGTTAATTGCCATGTGCCACGGCACATGTTTGTTTTCAGTGGAGTGGTGAGACAGACTTGCATCTAGTATTGTGTGCTTTCCTGTTTGAATGGATGGTTGTATTGGTGTGTGGTGGTGCACTTACCAATCATGAGATGTGCCTCAGTGACCCGATGATTGTTAATTATGTTCTGGTCTGACAGTTCACCCATGCAGAACATGTGTGGTGTGATCTATTTTTGACCCTGAGGCCTAAATTTAAGAGGGACTAGCTCCTCCTTGCGCCACATTAGCATGATTTCTTTTGAGGCTAATGTGGCCAAATGAGGACAAAATCACTGCAACATATTTACAACACATGCATTGTGCCACTTTGTAACCCCTTGTGCCACATTATGCCTGTGCCAAGCATCATTTATGCAAGGGGGCATTCTGCTATTACGGGGATTGCTAAAGTGGTGCAGTGGAATCTAAGAGATTCCACTGCGTAATTTTTAGCAGCTACTTTTAACGCCTGCACACAGCAAGTGATAAAAGGGGGCACACCATTGTTTTTAATGTTGAATGGGCCCCTATGTACTGTACAGCATTTGCACCCAATATCTTGCACTAATCCCACACAGTCAATCAATAGTGTCAAATATTGTGACACTATTGCCCCTACTCTGCGCCATAGTGTGCCATATATTAAAAGTGGCGTACACATGTTGGCAGTAGGGGGGCAATAAGGGGCGCAGGAATAAGTGGTGCTGCTTTGGATACTGTGCCACTTTTCTTACATCTGGCCATTAGTTCCTTAACTTTAGACCTGCAGAAGAGTGATGCTTGAGACATGTGTATATATTTTGTGTGCTGTATACCATGTGACAGGTGTTGCACCCTGTGTGTTGCATGTGAATCCCACACCTTTGACCTTGAAATACCTCTGTTGCACAAAGTGCTGGTGTTGTCAATTGCTGGCTAGCATGCATATGCACATGTGGTTCATATGCACAGTGTGGCACAGTTGTATGGAATATATTGTGATGTATGCAAGAATTTGCAGACTCCTGTGGGACAGGGCAGGGCATGAGGTGCTTTTCTGCACTGCCCTGCATCCTCTGTCCAGCCCTAGAAAGTCCCATGTCTCCTCACTATAATGCATTTCTGGCCTCTACCAGTGCATTGACAGTGGTTCAGCTGCCACAGTCTACTTTTGGCACCCTTGTATGATGGTAAGGAGATGTGGGATTTAGGTGTATAATTGCTGGTGTATGGTGAGGTGTCCTTTCCTACACATGATCTACCAATGATGGTGATGTTGAATTTCAATATGTGTTGCACTATGGGCCACACAAGGGAAAGGGGAAGACAATGGGTATATCAGGTAAATTTTGGTGATATGTAGATGGTGATGGCACCACTAGGATGGCATTAATTATCGTGCTGCCTCAGGTTTCTACAGCATGGTAAATGTGAGGCAGTGCCAATATGTGAGTTGTTTGATGGTGGCATGGCCTATGCAGTACACATAGCTGAGCTATTCCATGCTAAGTGTTATGTGTGACGGATCTGTCTTTTGTTTTATACATGCAAACATATGTAGTGGTTTGACCCCAACTTTTGTAGGCAAAGGGGACATTGCTCCACCAGTCCATCATGTGAAGTGTTAGTCAGGTGATGCTATATACTTGTACATATGGGCGCATGTGAGAGTGATGTGCATTAAATGCAGTTTAGTGACGTATGTGGCATTTGTGTTGTTGTCTAAACGTTTGTGTTTCCCTGTCCATGTGTGTTTAGTGTGGTGTATGTATTATTTGTCCCACAAGTTTAGTGTGTTGTGTGTGTTAAGAATTATATGTTGGCTTATCTACAAGTAGGCCATTGCCATTTTGTCCATCCTGGAATCATTGATTGATTATTGACTGTCTGAAGATGTGGGCATCATGGACGCTGTTGGGATATTTTACAAGGATGTTGTTGAATATGCCATGCTGGTCCACAATGGCCTGCTCGTTGATTGAGTGTGTATGTCAGCGGTTCCTGTAGAGGTGTTCCGTTTGCAGTGGGAGGGACATGTTCGGCATGGGTGCAGTCTATTGCACCCAGCGCATGCGGGAACCCAGCAATTTGATAGAATCCTTCCTTGCTCTCCTACTGCAGCTGCTTGATGTTGGGAAACCGGAGGTGATGAGATGTGAGGTGGATGATGGTATACAGGACCATAGGAAGGAAGGCAGAAAGGGATGGTTGTGCTGTACCATCCACTTGTGCTGCACTGATCTGGAATGATCCAGAGGCCAGCATGTAGAGGACAGCCAGGAGTTTGGTCATGGGTGTTATGGTTGTGTGGCTTTCCACTCTTGCTGTGATGTCAGGAGCAATGTGGTGGAGCAGCTGTACAATGGACTCCCGCTTCAGAAGGTAGAGTCTAATGACCTCTTCTTCCCCGAGGCCAAGGATAGATGCGTTTTGGTGAAATATCCTCTCCTTTCTTCTGCGCTGCCTTTGTGGCTGCAGTGGTGGTGTTTGAGGTTGTAGTGGTGGTTCTGGTGGCACTTGGTGTCATTACTGTTATTTTCTCTGGGTGCCAAGCTGTAGCAGTAATAGGTCCATGTTGTCCAGTTGCTTGCCAGGGTTCCTTCTGTGGGTTTTCTTTATATACTAGTGGCTGGGCCTCATTTTAATGCTTTAATGTATTAAAATGTTGACGCTAATCATTTTTTTGTCAGCTTGTGAATATTGCGCTAGCGTCATGTTTAGGGGGAACCCCTACCTTGCATACCATTGCTGTTAAATGATGCAAGGTGAGGTGTGGCTCCGCAAAAAATGAAGCAAAGTCCAGAAATTTGTCGCTAGACTGCTCTAGCGACAATATCTATATATGGCGCTGGGTTGGCTCTGCTTTTGCAGCAAAAAAGATGGCGCAAAGGTGGCGCTAACCTTTCCTAAATCTGAACCTTAGTTCTGCAGAGGTGACCCCTCAATGTGAATGTCATGATGGCCAATAGGAAGACATATCAGACACAAAGGGGATTATTTTTTTCGACTATAAAATTGTGAGGTAGACTCGGTTTTGTGACATGTACCGTGCAGGTGAGACTAGTCTTGTCCTTTTTGATAGTGACACTCCACTGTAGATTTTGACCAGCCTGCAGCTAATCGGGGTACAGTATTCAGATGTGCAACAGTAAGCCAGTTAACAATGAGAGCGATTTGAAAAGGGATACTGGACAGAACAATTTAATAATGACATGCAATGTTACTTGACATTTTGTCGTCCTAAAATATCATCCTTTACTGTGTTTAACTTTCCCAACTAACTCTGATGTATACTTTATCAAACAGAATATATAGAGAAATATAGGACTACATATGACTCAAGATGTGTCTATTCTTTTTACTGTATTAATGAAGAGACTTCAGAGAGAGCTCGTAGACAATAGGAAAGTTATTTCTACAATATAATAAAATGCACCCAGCACCTTCCTTCTCTGTAAGAACTCTATCCACAAATAACATACTATTACAACAATGTAATAAAACTGTACCATTTCACATACAACTGTTCACACAAACATGGAAACCATCCATAACTCACCAATTATGAGAGAGAGTTAGTAACAATACCGCCAGGCAGTGCAAGACAAAATACACACTCAATCACCATCCTTAAACATTAACAATACTATTGAAAGTGCATCTCATACACTCTTTCAAATGCAGAGCTAACCTTTACAATGTTGTACCTTCTAATTAATATGTAACATTACCCAATCAATTAGCGAGGTCTCAAAATTGACCTCGATCAGTGATCTCTGATTTTTGGCTATGAATGGAGCAAGTACTATCTTTAACCTTTTGGCATGTAGTGAGAGTTTGGACCATCCTTATCATATAGGAATGTCAAATTAATGAACTCTAGTTTCCAAGACTGAACAATTATGTTTAGTTTAAACACTGCATTCAAGAAATTGCCAGCTCAATGACTGTTCAAGAGCACATGCTTCAAACTCTTAGGTTGGATCTTTCACATCCAGGACAAAGTCAAATGCACAAGGCAAGTTTAGCCATCCAAACTGGTGTTCGTTAAATTCTTGGTATAGCTCAACACATAATTAACATTACAGAAGGAAATGCTTCTACAAATGTCCCCCTATTCTTTAACCTCTAGTAGATTTCACTGAAGCTGAAAGCAATGCATTAAATGATAAATCATATAAAATTGTTATCCACAAACTGCCCTTTGAAATATCTTGCGAAATGATTGAACAAGAACTTTAGATCGTTTCAACTGCTTGATCTATCCCATGTAAGCATTCATGCTTCCTTATACAACTGTGCACCCTTCCACTTAGCAAGCCTCTCTGTTCCAGTTACTTCCTCTGCCAAGGTAAGTGGAGTATCACAACAACTTTACGCGAGTAGGACAGGGTGAGATACTTAAGTGAAGTAAAGCTATGTGGGATGGGGATAGAAGGAGATCATAATACAAGAATAGGACATGGGAAATGGTCAAGGTAGTTAATCCAAGCATCGTTTAAGTCAAGCAGCATGAAATAGGTATTAAGGGCTAAATATCTAGGGTGGTTGTTCTTAATCTTTTGACTTCTGAGGACCCCAACATAATCATTCTGGAACCCGGGGACCCCCCTGAATCATTATTAGTTTCCA
Organism: Pleurodeles waltl; assembly: GCF_031143425.1. Classification (NCBI taxonomy): domain Eukaryota; kingdom Metazoa; phylum Chordata; class Amphibia; order Caudata; family Salamandridae; genus Pleurodeles; species Pleurodeles waltl. The sequence goes on from NC_090437.1 coordinate 505,468,092, forward strand.
GGGACCTACAATGAGTTATTACTGGATGCCTGGGACCCTGGCCTAAACATTTGTGATGATCCGAGCCATAAAATAATACACAAAAATATAGAAGTAAGCATTCATCAAATACATATATAAACATTCCAATATTTTATGTAATTCACAAATACTAAAAAAAAATGAAATTATTAATAGGAAGGTTGGAACATTTCTAAATTCGATCTCGATCACTCATTGTCCATACTATATTATGTTTGATGCACTTGCACTGCTCCCATGAATCAATATGAGGATACTAACTTAATTTTTAGCCTCCAATTATAAATTCCTTCACATCTACAATTGTACTTTTTTCTTCTTTATTTTTGTTGACTTTATTCATCTGTTAATATTAATGACTTTTCTAAACAGTTGTGGACCCCCTGAGAAGGCTTTGTGGATGCTGAGGGGTCACCAGGTCACTGGTTCAGAAATACTGCTATAGTTTGTTTGATGCACTTGCACTGCTCCCATGAATCAACCTGAGGATGTTAACAATTTTTATCCTGCAATTTTAAATTCATTCACATTCACAGAATATAAAAAAATGCTCAGTTGTATATTTTGGTTCTTTATTTACGTCCACGTTATTAATCTGTTAAGATTAATTTTCTAAGCACTTGCGGGCACCCTGAGTTTTAGGGCATATTATTGAACTTTCTTGTTTATTGTGAGAGTCTAGCTCTGGAGTGGAAAGGCATAGAGAGTAAACCTGGAGTGCAAATACAACAATTCAACTTAGTTATGGACAGCACTGCAGAGAAAGAACTTCTCTTTCCCACCAACCTCATTCATCATTAACCATTGCTCTGTCCATTTCAAAAGTATACCATCACCTTCAGCTGGCACAGTAAGAGAGCTCGTGCAATGAGGTAGAGACAGAATGTCTGACTAGCTCTCCATCTGAATGGAGCTTGGACATGGCAAGGCCATCTAATGACAAATGTTTAGGCAGTGAGTTCAGATTACCTTTTCTGCTCTCTTCTTGGGGATTGTGTTTGGGCTCCTATATATCTTGGTTCAACAAATGTTTTAGCAGGGTTTTTAATAACTGAGACAAGGTGTACAGTCCTTCGGTGATGAAGGTGACTCTCTAAAGCCACTAAAGCTGAGGTCTCTTTAATATTCCATATCTGATATGTATCAAAAGTGAAATAGGTATCTCAGACCTGACTACAGGTTTGGACATTTCAGGTTGTGTTACATGTATACTGTACTTTTGATAGACTGTGTAGGAAAGTGTAGGAAAGTCCTCCTTTTTACCTGGTCACCCCCAAACATTTTTGACAGATACTGGTGGTTACTGACTCTTGACTGTGCCCTGGGTACAGCAAACCAATCCTAGGGCCAGTGCTATGTGTAACATAGATATGCAATTAGGCTAATTATAATTACCTGTGCCATCCTACCTATAAGGTTCTAGTATGTGGTAGGGGGTGTGTAGGTTTAGGGACCCCAGCATAGGTATTGCACCCACAGATGCACTGCTGTTGTGCCCAGTGTCATTTCAAGGCCTGCCTTGCTAGCTGCTTTTAAATTGAAGTTAACCTCCAATTTGACTTTGGAATTAAAAGTACTTTCAAACTTCCTTACGTTTACATATGGGTCATCCCTAGGGTGTACCCTAAGTGCCATTAGGGCTGGTTGCTATGTAACTACAAGCAGGGACTTTATAAAATATGTTTTATAAGCCCTGGTGATGGAAAAATAGCCAGATTTGTTTTCCCCTCACTGTTAGTGATTGGGCTCCATAGGCTATCATGGGGAGACTTTATTTTAATCAATAAAGTCTCCCAAGGAGCTAAATATCAAATGTCAAGTTTGATATCAAACTTATTGTTATAATAAATCCAACAACTTGCCATTCTTGAATTTAATATAACTAACTCAGGGAAAGAATCTTCGAACTCTACCTGAAAGTTGCGAGTTTCAGCTCTGTAGTGCCCTTCTCTGATTGGACAGCCTCTGGCAACCTGGCCATGCTGCCATGATGAGGTGTGAAGTGGCCTAGGCTAAACACAAAGGAACTGCATGGGAGGGGAGAACTGCCTTGCAGGTGCTCAAACAGGATGGGATGAGAGCAGCCAAACTACACTTCAAAGGAGGGTAGGACATTTGGTCCTGCAAGTGGACCTCCCCCACCATTTCCTGCAAAACCAGACAGCCAGGTGCCTCCTGATTAGATTAGGCGATGGCTGGAAAGGGGTGTGTTAAAGGAAACTTAGCCACACCAATGAGTGTGCTCAGCCAGACCTAACTTCTGAGACTGAATTTCTGTCTTTTTGGATTTTTTAGGAATGTTGCTCCCTGGGATTGATATTTGCCACACTTCCCAGAAAGTGGTCATCCAAGAGGGGGGTGGCCTGCCTGTGATTGGACAGTTGCTTACCCACTCGCCACCCCAGGAGCAAGGATAAATATGGCAGAGCTGCACCCACACTTTAGATCCCTACCAGGAACAAAGACAAGAAGAAGAAGGACTGCCCTGCTGGACCCCTGACCTGCACCTGGACACTGCACTCTGAAGGACTGCACCAGCTGCACACTTGGGCTTCACCACAAAAAGGACATTCCTGCCTTCAGCTGGTTCAAGAAGGGATTCCATGTTTGCTACAGGTAGAAAGTATCTGACCAGAGTCCGCTGCATCAATCCCTGAAGAAACTGACCAGCTGACGAGTGACTAGTGGTCATTTTGGATTTGAGCCAGGTGCATTTTGGGAGTTGGAGTCCTAGCCCCCAAGGAACAACTCAGAGCTTCTGAATCCTTGGGGTGAGTTGTGAACTCCTAATGACCTTCAAAAACCTTCTGAAAGAAGATCGAGAAGTTTGGTGAAGATTGGAGAACTTTTGGAAAAAAGCTGCAGAAGTCGACTGACCCGATGTCGTGAGTCAAGCCAGCATATGTCAACCATGACCCGGCCTGACTTGCAGGTTCATCCTGCTTAAAAGCTCTGGAGCCCTAGACAATCCACTGGGGCTCGTGGAAAGGCAATCCGACAATGTTGACTTGAAATCGGCTTGCTTTCAAGGGTCGTCCGACTTGGGAGGGAAAACGCTCCAAAAAAGCAGCAAATTCAAAATGTAAAACGTTGACAGAAACTTCCTGCGCAAAGGGTCTGAGGAGAGCTCCAAGCAGGTCAGCTTGAATTTTGACTTGGTTCCGGCCTAAGGATTCCGTCCTGAAAAAGAGACTAAGTCCGAAAGTAGAAGCTTCACTGAGGCCTCTTGTGCAGCGTATCCAACGAGGGCTCGAGGAAGGATGGCTTCATTTCTGACACAAAAAAGAGACTAAGGCGGTCATTCTGACCCTGGCGGTTGCGGATGACGGAAGCACCGCCAACAGGCTGGCAGTGCTTCATAGCCCATTCTGACCGCGGCGGTAAAGCCGCAGTCAGAAAACCGGGGCCGGGGCCGGCTGGGCGAATCCGCCATGGCAGCGCTGCAAGCAGCGCTGCCATGGGGATTCTGACCCCCTTACCGCCAGCCTGTTTCTGGCGGTTGTCACCGCCAGGAAGAGGCTGGAGGTAACGGGTGTCTTGGGGCCCCTGGGGGCCCCTGCACCGCCCATGCCACTGGCATGGGCAGTGCAGGGGCCCCCGAACAGGGCCCGGCCGGCTTTTCACTGTCTGCCTAGCAGACAGTGAAAAGCGCGACGGGTGCAACCGCACCCGTCGCACGGCCGCAACACCGCCGGCTCCATTCGGAGCCGGCTTCTGTGTTGCAGGCCTCCTTCCCGCTGGGCCGGCCGGCGCTAACATGGTTAGCGCCCACTGGCCCAGCGGGAAAGTTGAAATTCCGGCAGCGGTCTTTTGTCCGCTCCGCAGCCAAATGGCGGTTCCCGCCTGGCTTGGAATGAGGGCCTAAGTCTGAACGAAGGATTCTTCACCAAAGCCCCCTGCAACACGGATCCGAGGAAGGGCTCCAGCAATGTCAGCTTCATTTGTGACTTTGTCCCTGTGAGAAAGAAGGCTGCGAACAAAAAGACTAAGTCCGAAGGTAAACTTTGGACCGAGGCTTCTGCTTGTTGTAGCAGAGCAGGGCTTTTTGCGGTCGGCCTATAGCTTTGACTTTGCCCCGGTCAATGTGTGACCAGATATCCCACGTGGTGCTATTAGTTTCCATGCTCTAAAAACATTTATTCTTTCAAAAAACATATCTTCGGTTCACTGATTTTAGTCGTTTTGGTGTCAAATTAATGATAAAAGTATAATCTTTTTTGGGGTTTTTTTTTGTGCATTTTTTTATTGTTAATTGCATCATATTACATAGTATAGTGAACAGTCTGTTAACCTAAGCCATTTCTGTTTCTAATCATGTTTTCTCATAGGGAAGGCAGCAAGTACAATTTTACATTCTGTGAGTCATTATCAATACACATGTCTGTTTTTTCTAGGCATTATACATGTGCAATTGTTATTTTATATCTCTCTTGTCTATTGCTATGCCATTTGCCATAGTTGCGGCTTTTTCTTATAATAATGCATGTACAATCAGAGGTATGTTAAACGATTCAGTGAAACCAACTTATAAAAGAGGAGGGAGAACACAAAAGAACAAGGATCCATTTGCTCCATGATGTCCTCGTTATACAATTCTACTGTAATAACAGTTGGGGTCAATACTAATCAGGTGTCCCATTTGCCATCTCCTTGAGTCTCCCAGGAATATGCTGCTAGTCATTTAAAGAGTATGAGTCATAATGTTTTGTGGTAAGGGTGGGATACGATCAAGGGTAGTGGGGGACCATAAGGAGTGTACTGAGGGATATAAAGAAAAGTAGTGATTAGTGTGGGTCGTGGAAATGGGAGAAGGAAGGGGGGGGTGGCGGTGGGGGGGTAAGGTGTCTGGGTAGGAATCTAAGAGTATAGAAAATGTAGAGTAGAGAGAGAGGGTATGGAAGGGGTAAGGGGAAAGAGGACATATATATGGGTTGTATTAGTGTCCATGGTGTCTAATAGGTAGAAGAAGAATAAGACAGTGACAACGATAGTAACAATAAAAATCACTGTAATACTAATGATGTTAATATTAGTAGTGATTAGTAGTGATAGTGATAGCGGTAGTGACCAAGGGGAGGGGACCGTGTGAATTCAAAAGGCAAATCATTATAGTGGCTGCTTCCATATGAAGAGAAAAATAGGGCCAGGCCATAAAGTGTTATAAGATGTTTTGGGGCAGGGAGGTGTGGGGAGGGGGGATTGGATCGGGGAATGATACAATGATATGAACATCAATAATATGTATAAGGATTGGGATATGAATAGCGGAATAGGTTATGCCAAAAAGGTCAATGAATAGTGGATGGTGAGCAGCGGTTTTTATCATAGGTTGTACGGTAGCTTTCTACCTTTCTACCGGGGGGGGGTCATCTGAGTCCAGGAGGGGAGGGATGGTGTGTTAGGTATGGGTGGGTGTACCTGCATGGGTATGGTATCAGGAATGGTATATTCCCACTACGTGGTATTTTGTGGAATTCTCTAGCGGTAATCTGGTCCTAGTGTCCGGAGATGAAGGGTGACCAGGTCTGGAGAAACACCTCTGTTCTGTCATGTAAACTGTAGATAATTCGTTCGTGTGTGGCTGCTTGGTACATTGCTGTCAACCATTCATCATGGGAGGGGATGGTCGGTGCATGCCAGTGTCTAAGGATGCATAATTTGGCCGTTTCTAGAGCGGTGTGTAGGAGTCTACTTTGAGTTTGTGTGATCTTATGGAGTTCTCCCATGTCGTGTAGCAATAGGAGAGATGGGGTGAGAAGTGGTGGGAGGGGTAGGGATTCTCGGAGGGTGTTTCCCACTGTTCTCCAAAAAGGTTGTACGGCTGCGCAATCGTGTAGGATATGGAGTAAGTCACAGTGTGTGTGTGGGCACCTCCAGCAGTTTGCATGGGGGAGAAGTCTTGCCATATGTAATTTTTGTGGGGTCCAATACCAATCATGTAGTGTCTTAAAGAGGCAGAATTTCAGACAAGCCTCGCGTGCTCCGCGGTCTCTGGCTTCGATCAGGTCAGTCCAGTCCTCCAGGTCATATTCAGTTTGTAGGTGCGTCTGCCATTTGTTTTTGAGGGAAGTCAGGAGTGGGAGAGAGAAGAGGTGGCGATTCAGCAATGCCTGGAGTCCCGATATCTCACCTTTCATCTGCCCCCATGTCTCTAGATAGTGTAGTATAGGAGAGCGAGGGAGCTGTCGGGGGAGGGCACCTAGTCTCTGTTTAAGACAATGTCTGAGTTGGAGGTAACGCCATGAGTGGCATTCCGGGAGGTTGAATTACACCTGTAGGTCCCTAAATGTTTTCCAGGTTTCCCTTGATATAAGTTGGTCCACTTGCCTGATGCCTCGTTGACCCCAATCCTTCCAGGTAATAGTTTTCTCTCTGATTTGGAACCCTTTGTTGCCCCATAACGGAGCCCTGTCATGTAAGTGGGGATCTATCTTAAGGAGCCGATGTACCCGCTGCCAGGTTTTCTTCATGGCTCCTATCATAGGATTGGTGGGTCGGGGGCATTTTTGGCTCGTATCGTATAATAGCTGGAGGCCGTAGGGGGTCCCTGTAAGGGCTTGTTCTACGTCCACCCATAGTGGCGGGGTTATTACAGTCGGGAGTAGGAGGGCCATTTGTGAAAGATGTAACGCATACGAATAGTGTTCGATCGAGGGAAGGCTTAGTCCACCGCATTCCCGACGGGCTATCAAGGTGGTTTTGGGTAGTCGTGGGCTCATGGATCCCCAAGCAAAGGAGCGGATACAGCGGTCTATCTCTCTTAATACAGGTAAGGGGATCTGTAAGGGGAGCATGCATAGGACATATAGGAATCTCAGCAAGGTTACCATCCGCACCGCCTGTACTCTACCCCACATGGAGAGGCTCAGTTGGCCCCATTTCTCAAAGTCCCGTTTCATGGTACTGATTAGTGGGTCTATATTGTCTGACACTACATTGACCAACCCTGTATTTATGTCAATTCCTAGATATCTTAGTCGGGAGTGTTTCCATTTAATCGGTAAGCCTTGTATGGAGGCACTCACTGTGACTGGGGAAAGTGGTAGAGCTTCACACTTGTCCTAATTGATTCGATATCCTGATATGCATTCAAATTCCGTTAGAATCTCCCTCAGGGCAGTGATGGAAGTGGGCAGGTCAGTGAGGGTGAGTAAGATATCATCTGCGTATAAATATATGTCAGATTTTCCGCCTGGTAGCGGGATTCCTGTTATGAGGTTGGAACTACGAATGGCTGCCGCCAGAGGCTCCACCGCGAGTATAAATAGGAGGGGTGATAGTGGGCATCCTTGATATGTCCCTCTCCGGATCTCAAAAGTGTCCGACAGGAACCCCCCACAGTTTACCTGTGCTGTCGGGGAGCCATATAGGAGGCGCACCTTATTAATGAAGCCTTCTCCTAACCCGAATCGTTTCAAAACTTCGAAGAGGTACCACCATTCTATTCGGTCGAACACTTTCTCGGCATCCAACGAGAGGGCTAGAGCTTCCTCTCATGTATCGCGGGCAGCCCAAATGGCATGGAAAAGTGTGCGGAGGTGATTCCTGGAGCAGCGGCCCGGCACGAAGCCTACTTGGGAATGATGGATTGACGAGGGAATAACTTTTTTAAGGCGAGTGGCCAGTATTCCCGCTAATATTTTAATATCTCCATACAATAAGGAGATAGGGCGATAGCTTCCGCTAAGAAGTGGGTCTTTTCCAGGTTACGGCAAGACTGTGATAGTGGCTTTATTAGACATAGGATGTATGGAGCCTTCTCTTTCGGCCCCTTGAAATGCCTCGTATAAGACATCTACAGTGTCGGTTCCCATCCCTTTATAGAATTCAGATGTGAACCCATCCTCCCCTGGTGCTTTGAGATATGATAGATTAGCTATTGCTTGTTGTATTTCTTCCTTACTAATATCCCCTTCTAGAAGAGCCCTGCCTTCATCTGTAAGATGGAGGATGTGCGTCCTCTACAGGAATGCGTCTAAGCGGGCAGTGTCTTCCGATGTTTCTGAGGAATATAAAGTTTGGTAGTACCGGACGAATTCTTCTGCAATCGCCTGGGGGTGTGTGATGAGTAAGTTATCCTGGGTGCGTAGTGCCAGTATAGCAAGTGCTGTTTCCTGTTGGCGTAGTTGGGCAGCCAGTAAGCGGCCCGCCTTCTCTCCGTGCTCATAGTGGCGTCCCTTCAGCCGTTGTAGGGCATATTCTGCCTGTGAGGTGTAGAGGGTGTTAAGCTCCATTTTAGCCTGTTCTAGAGAGCGGCGATTGAGGGGGTGGGTTGCTGTGTGTATTTCCTCATGGCCTGTGTTATTGTGTCTTCTAACGTGTGTTGTCGGGCCCGTCTATGAGCATTGGAGATAGCTGCATCTCTCATTAGTTGCCCTCTAATAGTTGCTTTCGCCGCAGCTCAGAGAAGTTGTGGTGAGGTCACTGAGCCTTTATTGTCCTTCAAGAATGTGGCCATATGGGTCTTAAGTTGTTCCTTCCCAGTCGGGGATCGGTATCTAGTGTTAGGGAGGCGCCAGGGTTTACGGCCAGGTGTAATCATTCCGAGTTCCAGGGTTATTACTACCGGAGAGTGGTCTGATAGTGCGGCTACCAGTATTTCTATTGACTTAACCGCTTGTAGTATTCTATGATTAAGTAAGAAATAGTCTAGCCGTGATTGGGTCCCGTGGACTGAAGAGACAAAAGTATATTCCCTTTTGGAAGGATGGGAGAGACGCCAACAATCTATTAGGCCATGATCTGAGAGTATGTCTTTTAAAACGGCTCTATCTGCATTGTTACCCGCGTCAAGACCAATTGATCGGTCTAGAATGGCATCTTGGACTATGTTCCAGTCCCCCCCAAGAATATACTGTGAGGCACCTATCTGTGTCAGAAGACGGTTGAGGGAGAGGAAAAAGGTGCGCTTTGAGCCGGTGGGGGCGTATATGGAGCCTATGCATATTGTGGAGGATCCCACCACTAGCTTAGCCAGTACGTAGCATCCCTCTGGGTCATGCCATGTTTTAATTAGTCGGAATTGCAGGGAGCGACGCAGGAGTATTGCCACTCCACATTTTCTTCCCGTTCCCGGTGTACCTACCAACATGGGTGGTGTTCCGCTGTATATTACTTTTCCCACCCAATCTCTACGTAGTTTCTCTGATTCCATTGAGGAGAGGTGTGTTTCCTGTAGTAGAGCAATGTCGGTGTGTTTGGAGCGGAGATAGGACAGTATCTTCTGTCGTTTAATATAATGGGTCATGCCGTGTACCTTCCAGGACAGTGCCGTGAGTGGGGTTGTCGATCCCGAGGGCGCCGGGTGTGTCATGGTTTATGGTGTATTGAATATGTTATGATCCGTGTGGTGGGACCAGGAAGTAAGTAAGTAAGGGCTGGGCTGAGAGGCGAGGAATATGGATTTCTTGTTCAGTAAGGCCTTGGGAGGTCGGGAGAGTTCCCCTTGGTCACGATACGAAAAATATAGAAGAGAGGGTAAAAGAAAAGAAAGGGGGGAGGAGGATGTAGAGAAATAGCGTGGAATGTGCAGAGAGAGACGGACAGCGATTAAAAAGAATTGATAGAAATAATAAAGAATAAATAAGAAAAGGATAAAGGAATAGCAAATGGAAATTGGTCAGAGGGTGAAAACACTTACTACTGTCTAAAACCTTCTAATCTGCAGGTCTAACCTGTAAGGCCCGCGCGCCGGTAGGGTGTTATATCAATGGGGCCTGATGAGGGAATATATACTTTGTTCCTGGTATCATGGGACCTCCCAGGGGTAGGGGGGGGCCCAGTCGTGTGGGCGCATAAATGGATGTATGAGATGCCGGGGGGGGCTGGGCACGGGCCCAGAGTAGATGTTAGGGTCCGAGAACGAGGAGGGAGGGGGAGAGGGACGGGCCCGGGGCCGTGTGCCACAGGACCTCCCACTACACGTTCTGTGCTTATCATCTGTTAAGACATCTTAGAATATGAGAATCCTTAGTATCTTATGATGGCCTGCGGTGTTGCATTTTGAGTGGTCGTCCGGGAGCATGCCCCTTGTGGTAGTCTTGGAGCCGCCATGACCCCGAGTTGTGTTAGTCTTATTACTCTCTTCAGTGCGGTTGTTATATGCCTGAGAGTTAGCTGCGCTGTTCTACAAATATACCTTTTGTGGTTTGTCTTCAGTAAAAATAGGGGCGTGTTGTCGTCTGGTAATATCATCTGTAGGTTTTCTTAGTGGGTTGGGGCGTTGGGGTTTTACCAAAGGATGCTACCAGTATTATTACGCTGCTGCCATTTGGGCCTTGGGTATTGAGTGGTCCGCCGATCCCCTCCTGGGGCGACGGGGGGGCAGAGGGTGGGGGAGACCTCCCCTATGAGCCGTCTATCCAGTAAACGTGTAGTGTTCGAGACTGCACGGCGCTGGGGGTGCGGCGTATGTCGTTACGTTTGTGTATGTCTGCCCTATGAGGGGGGGGTGTACGTGCGACTTAAGTATAATTGTGTTAAGCGCTCCCCTGTTAATGAGGTTGGGGGTGATGTTGTGTGATGTTCCCCAAGTCTAATCCTATCTGTTCCTTGTCCTGGTTCATATGTGTTAACCCCCTCCCGTCCCAAATCGGAACCCGGGTTGGCCTCCTCGTCGTGACGGGGTCAGCAGTTAATGGATATGGCTTGTCCTATGTGTTACATTGTGGCAATCAGCATTTGATAAATGTGTTTTTAGTAGGTCCCCACCCCCCTGTTGGGTGAGCAGCAGATGGGGTGAATGGGCATGTCACTTATCTGTCCCAAGGTGGAAAGTAGATGTTCTAGAAGCAGGTCCGGATCTCCGGGGCAACTGTCCTACTGTGGGTTTAGTGTTCAACATGCTGATCTTCTGATGGTGGTTTCAAGGGGGAGCGGGATTTGTCTCTGCCCGTATCTTGAGTGTGATCAATCACTGCTTGCAGGATGTGTTCCCGGGATTCCTGCGTCTTTGGGGACCGATCATATCCTCGGCCTCTTTTTTGGGAAGGGGGACGTTGAGTCTGGGGCCATGGAGTTGACAGGCTAATAGCAGTTTCTTTATGCGCCGCTGGGGAGTCCAGACGGCCGGGGGCGGTGTCCATAGATTGCGGGATCACACTATGTAGATAAGCGCTGAGGTCCTCGGGGTCAGTGAAGTCTCTGGATGTGCCGTGGTGTGTGATCCACATACGTGCTGGTTCAAAAAGGCCGTACTTGATGTCTAGAGATCTTAGTTGCGGACGTAGGGCAAGAAATGCTCTTCTTCTGCCATTCGTTAACCTTGAGAAGTCTGCTGCCACTCTGATTTCGTGTCCATCCAGTGATATCGGTTGTCGTGCTTTAGCTGTTGAGATGACTTGGGGGGCTTGTTCATGGCGCAGGAAACATGCGATGATAGGGCGCGGTTTATTTGCAGACGCTTTATGTGAAGGACCAATTCTGTGCACCCTCTGAAATTCTGGAGGTGGTGAAAACTCTAGGCCGAAGTGGTTGGTCAGCAGTGAGCTAAGAAAGGTTTTGATATCGGATCCTTCTTTTTGTTCCGGTATGCCGAAAAAGCGTACATTGTCTCTACGACTTCGGTCCTCCAGTTTAGTAAGTTTAGCTCTAAGCGACTTTCGTTCTTCTTCCTGATCAGGGGTTGTCGCTATATGGTCTTCTACTGCCGACAGCCGCTGATCTAGGTTATTTGCTGTTTCTCTGAAGCCTGCTATATCAGCGCGGATTGAGGAGGATGCTAAAGTTAAGTCTGTTATTTTTAAGTCCATTGCCTCCAGGCGTCGTCCAACTGAGGCAATCTCTTGCAGTATACGGTATGTGGCGTCTAGTGCGGGTTGCTCTACCGGGGGAGATGTATGCCCCTGTGATGCCGTTTGTGCCGTCATAGCTTTGGGTTGAGCAATGGCTTCCGAGAATAGCAGTTGACGAGAATGTTTACTTGCGGTCTTGTTGTTGGGCATTGTTCTCAAGGGGTGGAAATCAATTAGGAGATATTATTTTAAGAGCTAGCACTCAAGAACTTGTAGATCCACGGACAGTTTCCTGGACTTCCAAGGATGGGTCAGACCTTGGGGTTTAGGATCTGTAGATAATGTACCTACTCGGTTTGGTGTCCTGCTGTGGTCTGCCGAGCTTTAGAGCGTGATCTATAGAGGACTAGAATATGCTCAGTTTCTGATAGAGGTCCATTGATATAAAGCTAAAGAGAGATCAATGAATTTGAGTGTGATGCAGCGTGCAACAGGGGGGGGTATCTTGTCTATATTTTATTTTAGATCAGTCTCTTATTGTGATACCCAGTACCATGGTTCTTGTTTTTGGGAGGGCAGTTGGCTGTTTGGTTGGAGGGTCGGGTTGCGTAGTGCGACACGTGTTGTTCTACTCTTCTTTCTTCTTCCTATTCCGGCTTTCCTCCCCCTTCTTTGCTTCTTTATTGTTCCTTATGTGTGAAATCTTTGTCCCTCTGTTGCTCTTTGAGGTCCTTTCTCTGTCTTCCTTTTGTCTTCCTTCCCCCTTTTCCTCTGCCTCCCCTCTGGGTATCGTGGGGAGTCTTATTCTTTGCGCGCTAGGTCATAAACAAGGGGGGGGTGGGAAGTATGTCTTTTGTTTGCTGCTGGTGGGGTCTTTTCGCTGGATAATGCTGTTTGATGGGTCTCACCGTCTCAGTGTGCGGTCTCCTTCAGGCACTATTTAGTCCTCGTGTGATATTGCTTCTTTTCCTTTCCGCAGTGGTCGTCGTGATCATCCTCAGGCCCAGGTTCCTCAGTGGTCCATCCTCCTCCGTCCGCATGAGGGGACAGTGCGGCGCTCCAGCACCCGGGGAGCCGAGGCGGAAGAGGGCCGAACCGGGCGCCTCCCTCGCGACGCGTCCCGGGCCCGTGTGGCACTGCACCTTAGTCCGCGGCTCCGCGGAAGCTCGGAGGCCGCACTCGCTTTCGCGTCTCCGGACGCGTCTGCCGTCGTCCGGGTCCCACAATTTCGCCGCTCCGGAGGCCCCTCCCCTCCACCAGCCGGGAGGCCACACCAGGGGTCAGGATAGCAGGGGGAAGACCCTCTGTTTGCCAGCTTGACCTGCCCGGCGAGCGGAGATCTTTTCTCAGGCGGACATTTTCTTCGACGGCCAGACCACGCCCCCGTATAATCTATTTTTATAAATTGTTTTTAGATTTTTTAACTGTTTCATGTGTTTTATTTTATTACTGTTTTGTGATTTTTTAACGCTTTACACACTTTGGGCCTGATTACCACCTTGGCAGATGGGATACTCTATCACAAACATGACAGATATCCCGCTCATAGCTTTACAAGTTCCATAGGATATAATTGAACTTGTAATATGGCAGGCAGTATATCTGTCACATTTGTGACGGAGTATCCAATTCACCAGGATCGTAATCAGGCCCTTTGTCTCCTAAATTAAGCCTTGTTGCTCGTTACCAAGCTACCAAGGGTTGAGCCTGAATTAATTTATTGAGACCCTGACTGGACCTAAGTGGTCCAGTTTTGGTCTATTGCTAAGTGTAGGTACTTGCCTGCCCTTACTAATAGTCCACTTTCCAACCGACTGAAGGAAACAAAACAGGGAAACAGAGAGGAACCTTCATGACTGAGGAGGAAAAGAATGGAAGTGGGTGAGCCCTCTCACTGGAAAATAAAGGGTAAAAACTGAATACAAAATGTGAATATGGGGAAGGAGTGCAGAGTTGTGTTTGTTAACAATAGCGAACAGTGCGCTCACTTGCCAACATTCATTCATTCCATGCCAGAATATCTACGTGGACAATAGCCATCAAGCTTGTTTCTCACAAAAAAAGCTTGTTTTGAGGAATTTCCTATCAAAAAGTAATATAATCTCTCTTAGGAACAGCATGCGGATAAGTTTCAGGAACTGCAGCATGTTGCGGATGCCACTGGGTATATTCATACTCAGTTTGCATTAATCTGGCTTGAATTAGTTGTTTCCCAGGAGCAGATACTTAAAACCTAATGAGAGAAGAGAATGGCCGGATAACACAACGTTACCAAGCAAGCAAGAGAAAACTAGAAGACGAAAATTAAAAATACATGTTATCCTGATAGATGGGGTTCGAAAGCTGAATAAAATATGAGGTTCGCAGTGGTCTAAAGGCTACGAGATTAGTATACTAGCTATTCATTAAATGCCTTGTTAAGTGTGAAATAAAATGTGATGAATACTTGAATCAAAATTGATATTTCATTGCACATTCATTGGCGGGGTTTATTTTTGCAGTAAAAGAGCATTCTTTAAATAGAGCAGGTGTCATAGCCAACGCCTCCCCTGCAGGTTTTTATTTTCAGTACAAATTAAATTGAGCGCAGGTGGTGAATTTAATTTGGCATATTAAAGAATGCATTTGTTCTGCCTTCTAGATTGTGTCAGTCGCTTCTGAAGAATAAATGGTGTAAGGTTCATATTACGTGGGGTAGAAACCATGATATGCTGAATCACAGACAAAAGAATACAACTTTGTAACTAACGTAAATTGTGTCATTGAAAACCAGTAACAAATTGCAGGATTAAAAAGCCATCGGTTTGTAACCAAATTAGTGTTACAATAAAAATTAACGAAGTACTAGTGATTACGACTATAAAGTGAAGCATTACAAACAACGGTAAATCCCAGATTACTTGTTTGTTGCAGATTATCATGCCCACACTCCTCATTTCTAAATACTAACGGCCAGATTTACTAACCTTTCTGGCAGCACAACGCAGCACAGGAATTGGATGTGTTATGTTGCATGAAACTACTGAGATATGTCACACTTCAGCACTCCTGTTGCACTGGTGCACTTCAGGCAGCCTAGCGCCAATGCAAGTAGCCTTGTGCCATTGTGCAAGGGTGCCTGCGTTACAGGCAGGAAAGTTTTTGTGCAGGAAGGACTATCTTCCAGCACAAACCAATCCTTAGGGTCTTATATCAGCTGCAGAACGTAGCACACATGAAAAAAAGGAAGTAATGAGAAATGAAGGTATTGCTCCTCATTATGCCTCTCTGGGGTAAGCACGCTATTTTGGCACAAACCTTTGCTTCCTTTAGTAAATCTTGTTGTGAAAAGAGGGTTCTGACCATCTGGTCCACTCTGATTTTTCGCTTTTGGGCCATATGGTTTTTGACCTTTTATTGTGAGGGTGCCTCCAAGTCGGGGACTCACCCACAGTAAACTCATGGTAAAATGGACTGTGCGTGTTAACTGCTGGTGCCGCCTTGCTAAGGAAAGGCTGATGTGTCACAGCAAGTGTAGGAGGCCCCGGGCTGGTTATACATGAGCACTTGTGCAGCACACGCATGTGCACGATGTGAGGGCTGCGCGGAGAGGATTCCTGGCGTGCGCAACCCATGAACTGTGCTTAGGTAGCTTGGCGCCGAAGGAACTATGCAGAGTGGGTGGTGAACTGGAGTTGACCTTATGAGATGGGTGTACACATGTGAGGGATAGTCAGTGTGCTTACTGTCTTTTTGCTGCAAGGCCACTCCAGTAAATGTCAACATCAGTGTGCTTACTATCTTTTCACTGTAGTGACGCTCCATTAAATGTAAATGGGAAAGAGTGGCCTAGAGCATAACTCAGGGCCCCTAGGGCCCACAGAGACCAGTCATACCAATGTACACTGTAATCTGTATGAAAAGAATAATGCAGTAGATTACAAAAGCATAGTTGTTCAACTTATAGGTCATACCGGAATGTCATATTTGTTAGACTCAGGTCAGGATTAGGGTAAATTACTGCTCTAACCAACTGCCTGAGCAGGGCCATACATCAACCAGCCAGCTGTCAGCCCCTGTCAGGAAATGGGCAGAGAGGCCCTGGAAGGAATGTCAGGGAGAAGGGGCTGAGTGTTAGGGCACATGTGGCCCTAGCTCCTGGACGATGCCATTTTAAGCTATACCAGAAGGTTGTGCAGGAAGGAGGGGACAGGGGCAAGGAAGTGACGTGGCACATCTGGATAGGCCAGAAGTGTAGGCCTGCTGGACACTTCTGCCCCCACTTAAAAGGTCCTGCACAGGGGAAAGCGCTCTCTCTTGGCTGTGCTTCACTGCTGGACACTGGGAGTGCAGACGGGCATCATGGGCAACTGAAAGGAAGAACCCCTCTGACTGCCCCCTGGGGCAGGGACCCTGCCTCTAAAGGACTTCAGACCCAGTGAGGCGCATTCTAGGGCCAGGTAAGCTGACCCCCTTACCTCCCCTGAGGACTAGTTGGTGGAAAGACTGGGCTGGTGCAAGGAGAGCGCGCTGCCCAGAAGAAAAGGAGGCACCCAGAGGAAAGGCTGAAGTAGGGAGTCAGTGGGACTGTCTCTCTATCACCTAGGGACCATCTAGGCCAGGAGGCCTAACAAAACTACTTCTAGTGGCCAGGTCTTGCAGCATAGCCTCCCCCAACTCAAAGTTTGTGTTCCCATCCTAGGTTGGGTGGGACAACAAAATTATAACCCCACAAGGGTTCTTGGAACTGTTGTTCTTTGCTTGTGGGACTCCACCCTCTAGAGGTGTAGGATGGTATTACACCATGTTAATCAAGGGTAACTACGAAGTAATCTAAAAGCAATCAGAAAGAAATCCTAATTTTTTTATTATTCCAACATGCCTCTATATGTTCCTGGTTGATGCTGAATTGAGTAATGAGACTGACAGCCACCTCTTATCAAAGTAGATATATTTTACTGCCAAATTTAGGTGCTCTCACTCCAATTTAGAGTCAATATATTGCATTGGGATACCTGGAAATGGTTTACCATGTGGGTTGTTAGATTATATTTCCCCTCGGGGGAGACCAGAATGATTACACAATGTCATCCAAGAGTGATTCCATCAAGTTGTTTATATTTGTAAATTGTTGCCTAGTATTGAGTAGTGTGTGTGTGTAATAAATATACTTTTACTTTATCAAAACAAAAAGCACAGACTGGACAATCATTTATTGAGTGTCATGCTTGTTTGCCCGTGACTGGGGATTACTAGCCTACACCACCTCCCTTGAATAAGCCTTAGACTGTTATGCAATGCTACCATATGAGAGTCAAGTGCTACAAAGGGGTGTTTGGTTCCCCGTGGTGGTCATCTGTGAACCCATTACTTTTGCAGGCCACACAACTAATGACCCACCTTCCAACACTGGGTTAGCGTCCATATACATGGGTTGATGCATGGGATCACCCATGCTCTACCCATGTAACACCTACCCGACCCAGTGTAATGCAACACAGGGCAAGGAGCTGTGTTGTGTTGACTTTTTCTTTTACAAAGGGAGGCATGGTGATGTAAATAGACGCTTGTGTGACTGTAAATCTCAAGTAACATTTTACAGAAGCTGTGCCAAAAAAGTAGCACCCCGCCACTAGAACTCAACTATGAAAACCCAGTGACGCAGGGCTGAACACGCTGGCACAAGTGTTGATGACCCACTAAGACTACTAATTGGCTCATCACATAATGAAGATACCACCAAAGACTAACAATAGATTGTGGAAGAAGATTCCAGAAGGATGCCTTATCATTTTACTTTGAGATGTTAAAACATTATTTGAAAATCTCAAGACGAGGATGCAGAATATTACAGCACATCACCACTGAAATACTCTGGCCACAGGTTGTGCACACCACTTCAGATGTATCTAAACCAGTGGCAAAAAAGTGTGTGTATCCTTCACTACGCTCTGATTAAGAACATCAGTGGAAAAGTGGAAAAGAGGAGGACTCAGGAACCCCCATTAAAAATCACAGTTGGTGGCACAAATTAAAAAACATGCTGGGTGCAGTTGTGAATGTTCAGGGGGTTGGCATGATATGTGCTGCTGTGCAATCTGAATTGTCCCTGGAGGGTAGTACGTGGAAAAAAATCACAGTCTGCCACAGCTTTTGTTCTTTGGGCCACCAATTGGTGCACATGCACACTCTGGTAAAAATAGGAACAACCACTGGGTGTGAGAGTAGTGGGTACTCCAAAACTGACCATATCAGCATGAACACATACAGTGCTGTGTCCAGGTGTCACCTTACTTGCAGGAGGACAGTGTAGAAGGATAATTTTGAACGCCTGAAGACAGCGTATGTATGCAGTGTTGAAGGTCTGATTGGAAAGGATGAAGTAGGGATTACACTGGTGGATACAATGAGAAATGTTTTGCAAAATATTTGGCAAAATAATAATCTCAGGGTCCACCACAGCTGACCTCTCAGCTATTCTAAGAGATGCCACCTCAGCACCTAGCAGACCAGATCTGCCAAGGCTGAGAGAAAAGCAGGTAGCTGGACAGCCAAATCTTCAAGAAGCTTTATTGGAAAAAAATATGTACCTAGCAGTGAAAACAAAATATCTCCATTTTACACTTTAGCCATCTCTGCAGACCAACCAGTTGCCACATTAGCACCATGAGAACAGCATTGACACCAGCCATGGGTTCCACACATTTACCAGCTAATTTACCACTTCAGCAGTTGCATCAGCTGGCACTACAGCTGCAACCTTGACACAATAGTTCTGCTGGTACATGCCACGGCACACAGTTCTATAGTTGTGGTGGAGATTAGTGGGTATGCTTTACCACAATTGTAATCTGACACCATCCTTCTTGCAATTAAGAATGAGAACTTTGACACTGTTGTGTCCAAGACTAAAGGTAGCTGATCAGTGCCATGAGCGCTGAGCAGTCATCTTGTGTGGCCAAATATGGGCAGAAGCAATTTCTGCTGTTCCTTTGATCAGGGACATCACGAGGGATCATTTTGAATTCCCGAAGGAGAGCAACTATGCAACACACATTGAATGAAGCAATGGAAACATTAGGCAAAGTCACACATACATGTACAAAACAAGCTGACAACCTTAATTCTCACCATCAGCCACCAAAGGGCAAATGGCCTGAAATTAAAATTGGATGCCATGCCTAAAGTCCTAACCATTCCCTCTATGTTGCCCACCACTCCTTACATATGTCATGTCCAAAGCCAACGAGAAGATCTACATGGGCAGCACCGCTCTCTGGTGCTGGCAGAGAGATTCCCTCTGAGAAGCATCGTTCCCATGCATCTCACACTTTGCATTCTTCTGCATAACGTGGGAATGTGGGAAAATCACCTTATCGTATTTACATATATTGCGCACATATTCTTATGTACAATTTTGGAAGGTGAGAAAGTCAGCCCAACCGTTTCTAACTCACTGTGAAAGGGTAATGTCTTAGTAGCTTCATAGAAGAACATTGAATGCCGGTGGACACTGATAGACTGCATCTTGTCCTTTGCCTCAGAACAGTGATAATATTGGGATCTGTGTTCTGAGCAGCGAGGCAGATGACTCTTTAACACAAGGTTCTGTGCTTTGCCCTGCAAACCAAAGGACATTGTTAATACAAGGGTATTTGCTTTGCCAAGCTTGCCTGAAAACAGTCTAAACATAAGTGTCTGTGCTCTGTCCAATTAGCCAGAGGACATTGATAACACAGGGGCTTGCACTCTGCCCAGTTAGGCAGAAAGAAGTAATGTAGAATTTAGGTACATTTCGACAAGGTCAGCTGGGACCATAATCTTCACTCTTCTACCAGCACCTATTTAAATTGTTAGATTTATTCTATAGAACAGCTCTATAAAAATAGTGTGAAGAAAATTGATGTATGGTGAATCTACCAAATACGCGCACATACAGGCTTTGTGGTGTTGAGATGATTCCAGAAACCTAACGTCATGTGGAAGCATGTGTTAGGCTTTCAGCTAACTTTTTATTAATGAATAGTTACCTAGAGAAACTAAGGGGCTGATTTAAGAAAAGTGGCGCTGCATCCAGTGCAGTGGCACTTTCCTTGCACTCCTTAACGCCCCCTTCCACCATCATATGTGTGCCGTATGTAAAATACGGCGCACAATGGCGCAGGGTACGGTCAATAGAGTCATATTTTATGCTTTCGATGCACTCTGCAGTACAATCACCAAAATGTTGGTGCTACTCCTGCACAGTTCATAGGGGCCCATTTTATTCAATGGCATGCCCCGTTTTAACGCCTGCTCTGAGCAGGCATTAACAGTGCTGAGAAAAATGGTGCAAGGGAATCTCTTCGATTTTCTTGTTCCATTTTTTTCACCCCCCACCTAATGGGGGAACGCCCCCTTTGCATACACTATGCCTGGTGCAGGCATAATATAGCACAAAGGGTTACAAAGTGGGCCAATGCATGCATTGCACTACTTTGTTAATATGGTGTAGAGTTTTTGGCCATCTAACTCCACATTAATGTAAAAAAATGTTGCTGTGTCATTAGGATGGCATTAGAGTCTCTTAAATCAGCCCCTAAATCTGCATTACATGAACATGTGTGCATCAACACAGCTGACATTATATGAAGAGGCCTAACTCCATGCAGGAGAGTCCATTTTAGTACTCATTTTGAGTACAGCAAAACACACTATAACGAAATACAAGGCACACTAACCGAACCTTCAGGTATCATTTAATATTCTTCCATCAGTCAATGTACAAAAGAGTTTGTTTTGATGCTTACAAAGGTTCATATAGGTTTTCAAGAGGCAGAGGTGTATGTGTGAAGAATGCATCAAACTTTCTGTGCAGTCCTCGTGGAATTTGTAACAGTAGGTAAAAAAAATGTAGAAAACTCATCTTGTAAATCAGTGCATTTTTCTTTTACACTCACATGGGACAATGCTGTCATAGCTGAGATGTTTAGACTGCCCTTTAATGACTGGATACTGATAATCTGAATCCCATGTGAGGCACAGAAGGTTATAGGGAGGAGGAGTAAAAATAGTGTTGTTTGTTATTCCGAAAATATAGTTGAAATCTAGCTTCTACCTGAGTGAATTTTCAGCCTGACGCTCAAAATGCACCAGGTAATGTTGCAAAGTTGTCCTTCGTGTATAGGTACCCAAGGCTAGTGGCATAACAAAGACTCCCGCAGCCCAGCGGTGCAGGGAGGCCCTTGAGCTCCACGGGTCCCCTCAGCACAGTACACTATGAAAGGGCAGCAGGCCTCTGACTGAGTCCAAGGGAGAGGAGGCCCCTTCCTGGTACTTTAAAGTGGGCCCCCCTCATGTTTCATTATGCCACTGCCCAAAGCGAGGCTATAGAACAAAGGGGCTTATTTACAAGCCCCTAGCGCCGCCATAGCATCATTTGTTTATGCTGTGGGGGTGCAAAACAGCCCCCCACACCGTGCCATATTTACAAACTGACGCAAAGTCTGTTATATGCCAGGTTTAATGTATGCATGGGAGGCGTTCCCCGTGCAGGGAGGCCGAAAAAAATGTGCAGTGAAACTGACAGTAGGCTTTTTTCAATGGGCCTACCTGAGGTTCACTGGACTAGTGTCAAAAATGTTGACACTAGTCCTGCAAAGTGCCACTACTGCATCAAAAATGTTGATGCAGTTGTGCTAACAAGCGCCTTGGTGCACTGTATTATAAATAAATCGCGGCCATGGTGTTGCTAGGGGGGCGTAGGGCGAAGGAAGGAAACTGGCGCATTGAAGCCGATGCGCCAGTTCCTTTGTAAATGAGGCCCAAAGTATGTTGGACAAATCTGATACAAATGTAGTATTATTTCATTATTCATTACCTTCCCTTGTGCATGTGGCCTGGAGAGTGTGTTAGAAATCTTTAATGCAGCAAGTGCACCTCTAGCTGTGACCAAAGTCCCTGGTTTAATGTGGAAAAGTGCCCAGAGTGGACATTGACACCATAAAATAAAGGCAGATCAGGGCACTAGATTATCCCATATCTCACAGACTGTCAGTGGCCTTTGGCTGAATGGCCCACCTGCCCCAGATATGTTTGATACTCTGTAAGTGTTTTGGTGCTCCTTCCACGGCTGTGACTGCAGAGGCCTGAGTTAGGACTCTGGCTCTTGGCTTTTACTGCTGGGTGCTCCTGGAGCTGGTTGTGCTGCTGCTAGGGTGTTGCTGACGGGTCTTTTTCTCTAGCCACTGCCACTGAGTGGATAGGCAGTGAAACTCAGATAAACCGATTTACAGTGCGTTTGGATTTTCTTTTTTTAATGAATAACGTTGGAGAAGCGATTTTTTTATTTTGTATAGAAAGCATAGAAATAAACATGCCCCCCAAAGTGAATGAGGAAGGGCCAGGTAACTCGGGTGCCCATCCAAATTATTTTACGGGTATTCACTTGCAGATAAGGATACCAGGGAGCTCAGTCAAGCAAGGATTGCAGTTATGAGGAACTGTAAATCAAGCCCAATGTTTGTCAAAAGTAATATTTGATTTCAGTGTTCCACGCGTGTTCATTTGTGAAAGAGCGGTTGAGTGGATGTTTATAGAAACACAACAAGATGGGCATAGAGACTCCTGCTTGGGCTGTACACTCCTTTTGGAAAGCAAACGTTCACCTTAACTCCTACTTCCTCTGCACATAATTGACTAGTTGCAAACATTCACACAATCCATCGTTTCCACTGGACCTCTTTCAGTCATACCGATGAAAGATAGCTGGTGATGCCCTCGTCTTGGAACAAATGAATTGATTACCTATTTTTTTTACATGCCTCAAGTTCCCATGATGGCAGGCAATATTAAGCAAAATTAAATTGTACAATAAACGTTCGTAAATGGTGGCATACAGAAATAGCAAGAAGCATTTATTTGCGCTAGATCCATTTTCTGTTTTGTTGTCTTGCAGCAAACAGTAAGCCAGATTTACAAGGCCATTGCACCTCCTTGCGCCACACTAGCATTATTTTTACTCTATTGTGGAGTTAAGGCAGCCATTTCCCCATGCCATATTTACATAGTGGTGCAATGCATGCATTGCGCCACTTTTTAACCCCTTGCTCTACACTATGCCTGCACCAGGCAAAATGTATGCAAGAGGGGGTGTTCCCACGCAGGGAGGCCGAAAAAACTGACACAGTGAATTCTACAAGATTTCACTCCAACATTTCTTCTGTCATTTTTAACGCCTGCTCGAGCATGCCTCTGTGGTGCTTTGCTGCACTAGCTCCATTATTTATGGTCCTAATCCAGCAAAGCACCACAATAGCGTCATGAATTATGACTCTATTGTGGAAACGACCACCATGGTGCACCGTATTGTAAATACTGTAATACGGTGCAGCCATGGTGTCGTTAGGTGGGGCAGGGGCGACACAAGAAAAGTGGTTAAATGGAACCGATGCACCACTTTCTTGTAAATCTGGACCTGTGTGTTTTAATGGATGTTTAGTGGATTAGTGCATTATTTTTAAACTTTTCAATTGCACATAGTGTTAATTGCTTTCAGGGAATTAAGGGAAAACTGACTAATTAAAGTGCCTAAAAAGAGATGGAGAGTGGCATTTTGAAAATTCTTCTGATCTGGGACCCAACACTGTGCCAATAGTAAAGTGTATAAGTGGGCTTTAACAGCATATGCAGAATAACAATTTCAGGAAACTCACAAGACCAACATTTAGAAGAGGTGTCCAGTGAAAACGTTGAGGATTGTGCTGGGGTGAAGTACAGTCTATGATAATGAAAAAACATGGATTGAGTAACACCAGCTGTTCTAAAAAAAATTATAAATATGTGGCCAAAGCTTATTCCAACAGAAATAATGCCAGTTTACTGTAAGGTCTTTTTCTCAAAGGAGTTCAGCTTTGGATTTGGTTTGAAGAGTAGCTGAGAGTGAAATAGTTTTATAAATAGTAGAAGCTCTAGGGCAAGCAGTAATACATTTGGTTAGGTCAGAGGTCTGTGGAACAGAGAGAGGAGTATCTTGTAAGGAGAAAAATGCATCCTAGACAGCATTAACTAGCAATGAAAAATGGGTGTAGAAAGATTGAGTACAATGACATATATGTCTAAAATGTGGGAAGGAGATAGGGGTAAGGTTTTCAAACAAATGTGCTATCCACATTATACCTTTGCTCTTCATAGTAATAAATAATCGGTCTGTTAAGGATTTAAACACATTTAGTAAACCATATAGACATATTGAGGAATATAGAAGGTGTCAACGTAATAAGAGTGAACGTGGATCTTATGAAGAAAGTGTATGTTGAAAAGGGGTTATGCAAGAATAGACATTTTGGAGGAAAAAGATAGAACCTCTTTTGCAGAGAAGGGATGTGGGAGAGTTCTCTCCACATTTAACCATGAGGGAGAGAAGAGTGAGGCCAAATCAGAAACCCAAAAGGAAGCTTGACACAAGCCAATACTTTATGGTATCGACTAAAGACTGGGAAATTTACCCCTTCTTCATGTTTTGATTTTTGTAGAGGAGCTAGAGAGATTTGTGCTTTCTTACTATTCCATAAAAAGTTAGTAAGTATGACATTTCTTTTATTAAAAGTAGCCTTTGGAGTATGTATCAGCATCATAGAAATGAGATTTGAGATGGAACAAAAGAGGAAAAATCATAATTTTAATGGGGTCCAGATGATTCCAGCAAGACTGAAATAAGGGATTTCATTAAGAAAATAAATTCTCAATGCTAGTGAAGAGTTCCGTAAAGTTTAGTGTAATAGATTCTTGTACTGATTCTGTAAACCAAATACTTAGGTATTTAACCTTGGAAGATGTTTTTGGATGATAATCTCCATATTGAAAACCAGATATGAACACATTAAGATGAATATGGAAAATGAAAGAGCAAGGACAAATAATAATTGGGTAAGAGGACAACATTGTTGAACACCACGTTGGACAGGAACATATTAAGAAACTCTACTGTTACCAAGGACAGAGGCACATAAGGAGTGACATAAAAGGGGAATTAGAGCTATGATTTGTTGGCCAAAGCATGGCAAGTTAAATATTTCAATATAAAATCCCAATTGACCCTATCAAATGCATTCTCTGAGAAGAGGAGATTTACTAAGTACATTAAGAAATAGTCTGATGCTATTTTATGTTAATCTTCCCTTAATAAATCCTGACTGCTCCTTTCCAATAAGGTGTAAAAAAAAATATTCTGAACTGATTGCTAAAAGTTTTGCAAAAATCTTGTAATTAACATTTACTAATGTAATATGTCTGTACTTTTTACATAGATTGGTGTCTTTGCCATCTATATCTATAAGACATATTGTGACTTCTTGAAAAGTACCAGAAGTGAGCCTGGAATTAATGAAGTAAGATAACAAGCATAACATGTGACGAAGAATAATAATGTTTGAGAAATGCAGAAAAAAAATCTACAATAAAGCCACCTGGTCCTGTAGTTTTGCCTATTTTTAGTCAGTTTAATGCTTGCTAAATCTCACCAAGAGCAAGATTTGCCTCCAAAGAGGCAAAATCTAAATGAGAAGGAATAGAATGTGGTAGGGTTGATGTAGATGGTCCTCAATGTGAGAATGTTGTGCTAGAAATTCTGGAATATATAAAGTTTTACAGAAACAAATTAATTCAGGATATCATTGGGTTTAGTCATTGAGACTCCCTGCGAGTTAAGTAATGACTCAATATTAAGTTGCTGTTTCTTTACTTTCAAATAATTAGCTAGTAATTTACCAACTTTATTTCTCCCACCATAATAATGAGTTTTACGTGTTAACAAGATGAATGAGGCATTGGTAATGGATAGAGTATAAAAATGCATTTTGGCCTTTAGCAAATTTTGAATATCAGTGTTTAAGTTAGGAGAAAAATATTTTTGTTCTACAGTTTTAATTGAGAATAGTAATGATGTGTATTCTTTGCTTCACATTTTCTTTTCTTGAATACGTAGTCTATGATAACACTCAACTGCTTTAAATGTGTCCCATAATAATGGAAGGGGAGCAGTCAAAGAGTTATTACTCAAGAAAATAAACGGTGAATGAGACAAAGGAGATGGAAAATTATGCATTCTTTAATAATGAATTGTTAAATGCCCATCTATGAGTATCACATTGGGTTGAACCAAGTCCAAATCTATAATAACCACAGAGTGATTTGAGAGTACTATAGGACTGATAGAGGATTGTGCAATATGTTGTGATAAAGATTTAGAAACAAACATGTTATCTAATCTTGTCAGGGTGCCATGTGAAGCAGAATTAAATGTGTAGTAATGGGAGATAGTGGATTGAAATTGCTTATGTATTTTATGAGGAAGGAATTGAACCAGTGATTGTCTATCTAAAAACGGATCCATAACTTGGTTGGAATCACCTCCTAGGATAAAACATGTGTGCTACTCAGGGACAAAACGTGTGGTCAGGTTGTCTTGGAGCATGAATATTTAATTCAATTAAAGGAGTTTTATTGACTAAAAGCTTAATAACAATTCACCTGCAATATCATCCTTTTCTTGTGAAAGCACAACAAGATTGAGAGTTTTCCTACATAAAACAATAACACCATTCTTTTTATTGGAGATGGGAGACAAGAACACAGAGACCATCTAATCACATTTACGTTTTAAGGCTTCAGATTTAGTAAGATGAGTTTCTTGAAGCAAAACTAAATCAGGAGCAGATTTGGCTAAGTGAGATAATACTCTCTGTCATTTGACAGGTTTAATTAATCCTTTATTAATCCATGAGTTTATTGGGCATTGAACAACAAAAATAAATTGAATAACTCATAAGGTCTATCCAATAGTTGACAGTTTAGGAGTAAGTATAAATGACAGTGTACAGCAAAAGAAAAAAGTCAAAAGGAATATACCATAGTGCAAAGGAGAAAAGAGAAAAAAGGAAAAAATAGGGGGAAGGTTAAGAAGAGTAAGAGAGGATAGCAAAAAGAGACAGTATTTACCAAAAACTGATGACTGAAATTACACACCTGAATAGATTACAAGAGGGAGAATGAGGTGGTGACAACAAAAATGACAATTAGGCCCAGGCATAGAACTGAATTTGGCATACTGTGCTGCTCAGAGTAGTGTGGAGTTCCTGAATTTTGCAATCCGGCACAGAGCAGGGTTCATTCACACACATAAGATTTGGTTTTGGCACTCGCGAGTGAGCACCATAATACTCTCGGGCCACTACGGAGCACCCTGAAGACTTTTTTCTTGCTGGCACTGCTTCAGGCCGCACATGCGAGGCTTCATGTTTACTTGCGCTGCTTCCGGACGCGATGGCAGACAAAACAGTACTGCTCACGGGCTCAAACGCACCTGGAGTAGATTTTCTTATTGAGGTGCATCTAAACCTTTCAAAAAGAGGTTTTTGACTTAATGATCTTCTCCAATGGACCGTTCAAGTTGCTTTTTTAGCATAAGAAGCCTTTTTTTCTTTTTTATTAAACAGGAATGAAGTGCCCCAAGACTCAAACTTCCTGTTACTTTCCAGCAGGCTTCTCCCATTACTTTGTCCATCTCCTGGTCACTTTTCACTTAGATTTTGAGGTAGAAGGAAAACTCTCTTTGTCTCTTCAATATACATCTGGATTATGGACTTTTTTGTGAAATCACACAAGCAAGTTTAAGAACAATTTTATAAGGGTGTTGTGTGTTTGCTTGGGCATGCACCAGTATTTCTTTGTACTTTAATTTCATTTTAAAATTGTATAGTGGTGGGTGGCCTAGAGTTTATGTATGGGCCTAGTTATTATTAATTTTGCTTTTTATTGATTTTTCATGTTACTTGAAGGTAAATTGTTGCACAGCTCAGTAATTTTTCTACATGTTTGTAACATTTGCAATATTATTTTACACTCTGGCCTAGATTTCCAAAGTGCCATCCACCCAATAGGCCCAGTACTATTAGTCATCAGTGCATGAAACAAATGTTTCAGTAGTGAATGTTTTTAAAAGTTTATTTGTGGCAGGGATTCATTGGATGGAAATACAAATGTTGGCTATTGTTTGCATTTCATTTTTGCAAACAGTGTATATGTTGTGGGGTAATAATTGATGGCATAGAAGGATGTGTGTTGTTGTAAATCTTTTTATAGCTCAGGTAATTGTCGTGTTTTGCATTGCTGAATTAATGCTAGTGTTTTCTTCATTGTTACCACCATGCCTCTTTAACGGCCAGGATGTGTGTGTGTGTTTGTCTGTGTGTATGTGTGTTTGCTTGTCATCATCCGCCATTTGCCTTTGTTCTCCATGCCGTGTCCTGTGTGGCTGGGGGCCACTTTGTGCAATCTATGCCTGTGTTCTTTGTTTTCTATGCCTCCTTGTTCACAGTTGTCATTTGATCTTGTGGCTGGAGGACATTTTGTGCATCCATCCAGTGTGTCTTTGCCATAGGCTTGCATGTATTCTTTATTTTCCTTGCTCCTTGTTGCTGTTGTTTGATCATGTGGCTGGTGGCCATTTTGTGCATCCACCAGTCTCCCTCTGACATAGGCTTACATGTGTTCTTTATTTGCCATGCCTCTTTGCTCCTTGTTGTTGGTTGACCATGTGACTGGCGTCCATTTTGTACATCCAATCAGTGTGTCTTTCCCATAGGTTTGCAGGTGTTCTTTGTTCCCCACGCTCCCTTGTTGTTTGACCATGTGGCTGGTGGCCATTTTGTGCATCCAGCCAGTGTCTCTTTGACATAGGCTTGCATGTGTTCTTTGTTCCGCATGCCTACTTGCTCCTTGTTGTTGTTGTTTGACCATGTGGCTGGCGGCCATTTTGTGCATCCAGCCATTGCTGTAGGCTTGCATGTGTTCTTTGTTCTCTATGCCTCCTTATTCGCAGTTGTTGTTTGACCATGTGGCTGGCAGTCATTTTGTGCATTCAGACAGTTTGTCTTTGCCATAGGCTTGCATGTTTCCTATGTTCCCCTTTCCTCCTTGTTGTTGTTGTTTGACCATGTGGATGGTAGCCATTTTGTGCATCTAGCCAGTGTATCTTTGCCAAAGGCTTGCATGTGTTATTTGTTGGTCATGGCTCCTTGCTCCTTGCTCCGTGATGTTGTTTCACCATCTGGCTGGTCACCATTTTGTACATCCAGCCTGTGTCTCTTCAACTTAGATTTTCATGTGTTCTTTGTTTTTCATACCTCCTTGCACTTTGTTGTTTTTTGATCATTTGGCTGGTAGCCACTTTGTGCATCCAGCCAGTGTGTCTTTGCCATAGGCTTGCATGTGTTTCATGTTTCCCATGCCTCTGTGCTTCTTCTTGTTGTCGTTAGACTATGGCCCTCATTCCAAGTCTGGCGGGAACCGCCATTTGGCCGCTACGTGGCCAAAAGACCGCTGCCGGCATTTCAACCTTCCCGCTGGGCCGGCGGGCGCTAACCATGTTAGCGCAGGCCGGCCCAGCGGGAAGGAGGCCTGCAACACAGAAGCCGGCTCCGAATGGAGCCGGCGGTGTTGCGGCCGTGCGACGGGTGCAGTTGCACCCGTCGCGCTTTTCACTGTCTGCTAGGCAGACAGTGAAAAGCCGGCCGGGGCCCTGTTCCGGGGCCTGCAGGGGCCCCCAGGGGCCCCAAGACACCCGTTACCGCCAGCCTCTTCCTGGCGGTGACAACCGCCAGAAACAGGCTGGCGGTAAGGGGGTCATAATCCCCATGGCAGCGCTGCTTGCAGCGCTGCCATGGCGGATTCGCCCAGCCGGGGCTAAAACGGCGGAAAACCGCCGGACCCGGTTTTCTGACCGCGGCGGTCAGAATGGGCAATGAAGCACCGCCAGCCTGTTGGCTGTGCTTCCGTCATCCGCGCCAGGGTCAGAATGACCGCCTATGTGTCTGGCAGCCAGTTTGTGCGCCATGGTCGTGATCCCATTTTTTTTACCGCTGGCCTGTTGGCAGTATTACAGCCGCTTTAACACCGACCGCCAGGGTTGTAATGAGGGCCATAGTCAGCAACATACTGACCACATACAGATGAATCTGCACTCATTTCAGGCATTCTTTTAAAGCCCAGAAGCAGCTGTGGATTATTGAAGATGGTAACAAAGTACCAGGTAAAGCCCTGATACAGGAGGTGCCAACACATTGGAACTCAACCTATTACATGTTGCAACGTCTGTATGAGCAGTACCGACAATCACTGACTATGTAATTCCAAGGGGAGGGGATGCAATTGGCAAATCTATGACCATGGATGCAGACAATTGCAGCCTAGTCAAATGCCTGACACAGATTCTGCTCCCTTTTAAGGTTTTCACATGGGAAGTTAATATCGCGGACAGTAGAATGGGCCAAGTTATCCCATTGTTGCAAGTGCTACAGGAGCAGCTAAAGAAATGGTCTGAAAGGTTCACACTCGGAGATGTGAACAAAAACTCAGAAGCACATGCCTTGGTTGAAGACCTAAGCTATCACTTGATGTGTAAAGCAAGGCTGCAAAATGACATTCTCCCATCTAAAGAGTACATCTGTGCCACACTACTTGAGCCATGCCACAGAAAAATTCTTCCTACTTTCATTACCTTGTCTGAAGAGGATATTTCAAAATACAAGAGGTGGATTGTTGAGCAAGCCAGAGAACTAGAAGAAGAATGCTTTACTGGGGTAAGCCTTCAACTTCCAGAGAGGGCAGTCTTGTCTCACAACAGCCAACACCAACAACAAGAACACTGGCAAAAACAGCATCAGAAGAATCAGACCCAACCTCTGCCATGGGTTGGTTTCAAGTGGCAGGTCTTAAGTCCAGTGCAGAGGTGAAGGCAAAAGAGGTTGAGTGGGTGGCAGCATTAATGACACTTCATAAGATGTTCCAAGAGTATCTGGATGACCCAAAAGAGGTGTATGTGGATGAAAACCCATTGGTGTATTGGTATAGGAAAATGTGCCAATGGCCAGAGCTCAGCAGGCTGGCAATAAAGTATCTGGTGTGTCCTGTAGCCAGTGTGTCTGCTGAATATGTGTTCGCTGCAGCTGTCACAGTTATTACAGTGAGAAGGACCAGTCTCTCACCTCAAAAAGTGGAGAGATTAATTATTATCAAAATGAACCAGCATTTTATACCACCTGATTACACTGTTCCCAAAACACCACAGGAGAAGGAAGAGGATTATTGGCCAGAATCAAGTGTGTTTGGTGACCAACCCTGGGTGAACCACCTGAGTTGGAGGACAACCTGTACTTTCTGGACTGAGTATGCCAGTACCACCATAGATTTTTAAATGATTTCTTGCTGAACTTTTCTTTCTTTCTTTGCCAACCAAAATAGCCACTGGAACATTGTTTGTGTTGGATTTATGCTGCCCCATCATTTTCTAGTAACATATAAGGCTGAATTGGAGTTGGACCTGTGTGCAGTGAAAAAGCCCCTTCATTTCCCTTCAGGGCATTCAATACAATGCCTGCCTCCCTCACAATCCATTGCCTATCCATTTTACTACATCATCTAGCAGGGCTGCCCCAGAAGATCATTGATTAAAAGACTTCCATTGCCAATGCCAGATTCCAATGTGTTGCTCCCTTCAAAGAGGCGATAGTATTTTGTATCAACCACCATGCTTGGATTGGAAGAGGTAAATACTAACTATTGGACCAATGAGTGGTGATATATTGAGTGATTGTAAGTGAAGATTGATGATGTATGTGATGGCTGATAATGAGGGAGTTCAACAAATTGGTAAACTTGATTTTGATGATTTGCAATGTTTGGGGGCTGATAGGTGATTGGCCTTTCAAATTTAGCAAATTTTACCTGCAGGGTCCACTCTATTTGTCTGGTTCCTCAGAGACCAGACCAGTCATTTTAGTTACAAAACACAAATCTGCACAAAATACTACAATTCACTTTCTCTATTTGCTCATCAACAGCAGTGCACTACACAGGTCTACCTTGCTCGGTTTGGGACTGGGAGGGACTTCCTCAGAATCAGAAGAAGGAGGAGGAGGATCAAAGTACTCAGGGTGGGAGTACCTCAACACCTAGAAGGAGAACGTTATCAATGTCAAAGAGAAACCAGGAGGATGGTGAAGACTCTGAGGGCAAGTACTCATTCAGCTCTGTGGACTGGAAAGAGGTGCGTTGATTTGAGACATGTTGCTGAGTGTGTGTTTGTTGCATTGCTAGCTCATATGTTCAATTGCTCTTTATGTTCTTCCTCTGCCTCTGAGTCTCCTCGGTACACTGCTGACTGTTTATGAAGCTTACTTTGCTTCCTTTTGTCCTTCTCCTTTACTCTGAAACACAGTTACTATTGTTCTATAAGCAGGCCTTTTCCCAGGCCTCTCCCGCACGAACAAGACTTGGTGAAAGCTTGACACACCAGCTTACCTACTGGACGGGTTCAGTCAGGCACCCAATAGTGATGGACATTCCAAGAAGAATGGCGTTTTATAGAGCCATTTTAGTGTTGTCTCCGGGCACATTATTTTAGCGACTAGGCCTGCTGCTTGTGTCCTTTGGCCTAGTAACATTTTATTTTATTTTATTTTGTTCTTTTAGAATCAGCCACATTTGTGGTAGTGTTTTATTTTCTTTATGTTGCTGTCCTTTCACCCAGGAAAGCATTAAATGTCTTACTACATTATTCTTCCACTCTGTGCTTTCCTCAAGGCTGCAGCGAGATAGGATTGTCGGCACAAGTGGTACACTGTGTCTCTACCATGCACAGAAGCACACATATTTTTACTTAGGGACATTTTCTCAGAGCATCAGTTATTTCATTATAAAAACACTTCCCTGTCCCATGCATGTTAGAGGGAGGTTCCAGCCAGATGACCATGACTGCATGCTGTCTGAGTTCATTACAGCTGCTTGCTGAAAGCACTGGTTCCCTGGCCAGCAGGGGGATTGTGTCTCCATAGATAACAGGCCCCTTTACTACTGTCATACTCAGGTATGGTGGATGATGTCATCCTAGGGGGAATCCTGATGGGCGGATTAGGGCTTAACCTGCTAGTGTGCATAGTGACAGTATGGTGGGACATTTCCTGTGGTTCACTTTTCTTGTCACCATTTTGCTTCCATGACATTTCATCATTCTAATTATTGCATTTCATGCCATTTTATCTAAGACACAGCTGATTCAATAAATCTTATTGAAACATTTTCTGCCTCTGTTTGTCTTTGCATGTGTGGGACTAATGTAACTGAGAGAAAAGGATGAGATCTGATCTACCACGATTTCCCTGAGAAGTCATAATGTCATGCGCCCGGTTCCCACAAATCGTCCCTGCTCTTGGGCAGAGATGAGACGCTGCTAGCTGGCCGGAAACAGATTAGGCAGACAGTTGTCACATGGTGTGGGACTGGACTCAGTTCCCCAAAATTCAGGTGATGCTGCTGCCCAAATCCAGCAGCTTAATTGGTACAATGAGAGCCAAATTGACAGAAGATGCATCGCCCAATTTGGCAATACAGTATCATTTTCCTTTTAACAATCATAATTATTTTAACTGGGTGGGTTAACGTAGATTCTCCATAATGTGTCTTTTTCATTAGAAGACATAACATTAAGAGATATAGGACCTGATTATGACTTTGGAGGATGGGATACTCCGTCACAAACATGACAGATATCCTGTCCACTGTATTACAAGTTCCATTATGCCCTAAGGAACTTGTAAAACGGCGGGTGGGCTATCCCATCTGCCAAGGTCATAATCAGGCCCATACTATTTGGGTCTCTCTAGGGCAGAAGGACTGTTTGCAATGCATTTATCTAAAAAAACCTCATACTTATCCCTTCATTGTTCCCTTCCACAACAGTGTGATGAGATTAAAATAGCATGGTCCTGTGTGCTCGTACCACATGTTTTAGAAAACGATCTGACATGCAGCACAGCATCTTCGCTCATTAATAATAATACAAATCTAAATGTGGGTCTACATTGTCTGATATTGTAACAGTGTTTTTTTTAAAATGAGATTAAAAAGAGTTTGCATAAAATTTTAAGAAAAACATAAAATGAAGCTTTGATTGACCAGATGCATTATCACACAGGCATAGCTTACATTCCAGGTGATGCGCAAAACCCAAGGGGAAACAGAGCAAATATTTCACAGTGTCAGACCTGAATTCAAAAAGTAGGGACCATTCCCACTGACTGCGGGCAGATTATTATAGTCAGTGACACATTCAGAATTGCTCAGATTAAGACAGCTAATCACATTTGGCTTCCCTCCCACATCCCTCACTGCCAAGATTCCTCAAAATTGAAGAAATCATTAACCACTGTCTTCTTATTTATGCTAATGCAGGATGATGGCTCTGCAAAAATAGAGTACATCTCGATTTTGGGATTTTCTGAATTCACATAAGCAATCCACATAATTAACAGCTCTCTATCTAGGGAAAGGCAGTCCATTATAATGTCTCTTGTTAGAACGGCCTCATGATTTTGTTAGATTGAAAGCCACAATAGAATTGGCCATGCCCTAATCAGATCAGCTATGTAAGGGAGCCAAAGTTCTTTGCAAGAATAAAATGCGAGGCTGAAATGGGAACAGATAGAAGCTTTCTACAAAATCTGTTTTCTTCAAGTTGGATTGCGAAACAGTCGGAAATCCCCCACACTTCGGCCCCATACAAATCAATTGCAACACATTGTGACTTATATATTTGTAGTATGGGGCAAAAAAGCCACCATCTGCAGATTGTGGGAGGCTACAAAATGACCCATTAGCCATAGTACATTTGGTAGAACAGTGTGTGATGTTCAGAGACCAGACCCATATGCAGAGACAATAATACCTAAGTATGGAAAGGTATTAACACAGGTCAGGTGATGAGGGTCAGGCAATGAGTACAAATTAACATGCTTAAGAGGGGTCTGAGTCTAGGGCCACTAGATATAATGTGAGATTTAGAGAATTTAGTTTGAAGATCTAGGGAGTCCATATAGTCAACAAAAGCATTTACTAACTGGTGCAGTGCTCTGGGGGTATGTGCCATAAGCACTGCGTCATCCGCATACAGGAGTGTGGGTAGCGGCTTGCCTTTGATTGTAGGTACAGCTGGAGTGAAACGTGCTAAAGAAGGGGAGAGATCATTAATATAAAGCATAAATAGGAGGAAAGAGGCCAGCACTCATCCCTGCCTTGCCCCAGGGTGAATACCTATATCTCTATGCACCTCCCCCTGTATACTAATCCATACCCTAGCCCTCATGCCCTTGAGTAAATAGGCCAAAAAGTGAACTGGCGCTGGGTCCAGACCGCGTGCTATGAGCAGACACAACAATTTATCCCATTCACAGAACCGAGAGCTGAAGATAAATCCAAAAAAACTAGGTAAAGGGAGGATTGTTTAGACACCTTGTATTTCTCAAGAACCAAGTTTACTTTAAGGCACTGTTCAATCATTCCTACTTTCTGCCTAAACCTGTATTGGCATTGAACTAACACCGACTCATCACCCACCCAATCCATAATCCTTTTGTAGATAAAACTACCCAATATTTTGACAGTAGCATCAATTAGTGAGATTGGTCCGCAGCACCCTGACAATGAAGAGGTCCTTTTTTTTAATGGGCACTACAATAGACGTACCCCAAGAGCTAGGTAATTAAAAGTGGGCAAGGTTATTGAAAGTGGTCATAAGAAGAGAAGCCCAGCAGCTAACATTGCTTTTAAGCAAGCCAATAGGGACCCCTTCATGGCCCAGCGCCTTATCACCCATGCTTTCATTGATAGCACCCTTAACGTCCATTAGGTTGTCTGAAAACGTGATACGAGGCAGGGATCAGTAGGAAAGGAGTCAGAAGATAGTGGTGCTGCATATATTATCCCAAAATGTTGAAAAGTGTTTGGCTGAGTGATGATCCTTGGGGCACTCCGCAGCATTTGTCTTTGGGTTCTAACGTTAACTGTGGTATTCTGACACTCTGTGGTCTTACGGTGAAGAAGGACCTGATCCTATCCAGTGCTTTATATTGTATACTGGCGTGGTGTAGTCTGGTGCAGAGGGTGGAGTGGAAGACGGTGTCAAATGCAGCGGTGAGGTCGAGAAGGATGAGTGCGGCCGTCCCTCGGTGGTCTAGTATGATGCGTATGTCTGTGCTGTGCTGTAGTTGCTTTCGAATCTGGATTGGGATGGGTCTAGGATTTGGTGTGTCTTGAGGAATTTGGTGAGTTGCTGGTTGGCGGCCTTTTCCATTACTTTGGCTGGGAATGGGAGCAGAGAGATGGGTATGTCGTTTTCTAGCTCCCTTGGGTCGGTGGTGGGTTTATTGAGCAGCTGGTTCATCTCAGCATGTTTCCAGTCTGATGGGAAGGTGCCGGTCTCAAAGGATCGGTTGATAGTTTGGCAGAGCTCAGGTGCTATGGTGGCGCTGGCCTGGTTGAAGACATGATGAGGGCACAGATCTGAGGGGGCTTCCGAGTGGATGGAGTTCATGAGTCTATGGGTGTCCTCTTTGGTGATGGGGGTCCAGGAGTTCAGGATCTGGTGTGGTGCTGTATCTGTGGTAGTGTTTGTGGGTGGTACTGGTGGGTTTTGATTCCTGAAGCCTTTGTGAATGTTTTGGAATTTTTGGTGGAAAAAGGTGGCAAGGTCGTTGCAGAGGGTTTGGGAGGGAAGGGTGGATGAGCTGTCTGTCCCGGGGTTCGTGAACTCTTTGAGGATGGCAAAGAGCTCTTTGCAGTTATGAGCACTGGTGCTGAGGCATTCTTCAATGGTGGCTTTTTTGGTGGCTCTGATGTTCTGGTGGTGCGTGGTGACTGCGTTCTTGTAGGCTGTGTGGTCTTCGGTTGATTTTTCTGTTCCTCCATGTCCGTTCCAGTCGCCTCCAGGCGGGTTTGGATTTTTGTAGGTCAGCCGTAAACCATTAAGGTGTTTTGATATGTGGCCTTCCTGCTGGATTCCTTAAGGAGGCTACGTTGTTGATGCATTCCAATAACCAGCAGTGTAGATTATGTGCAGCTTCATTAGTGTCCGCTACGTCTGGTGGGGGGGAGTGGTTGAGAGTGTTGGGTGATTTGTGCTTCTGTAATTTTGCCCCAGCGTCTGCTGAGGGGGTAGGAGGAGTGGCATGCAGTCTTCTTTGTGAAGGTAAAGTGGATGCACTTGTGGTAGGTCCAATGGTGTTCGGAGGTGTAAGAGATGGTAATATTGTTCCCTGCTGAGAAGAAGGGGTCAAGGATCTGTCAGGCTCTGTGAATGGGAACATTGAAAAGTTGTTTGAGGCAGAGTGTTGTGAGGTTGTCCAGGAGGTTTGTGGTCATCGTGGATATCAAGGTGGAAGATGAGGTTGCAGAGTAGGATGTACTTGGAGGAGGTGAGTGCTTGGTGGGCGATGAGGTTGTCAATGTCTTCGCAGAATTGGGTTCGGGGTCCAGGTGACCTGTAGATGAGCAGAGGGAGAAGTTGGGGTAGGTCTGAATCTGGAAGTGGAGGTGTTCATGGGTTGGCTGAGACTGTGACTCATTGGTGGTTGTCAGGCAGAGGGTGTTCTTGTAGACTATGGCAATGCCTTCTCTAGGCCGGTTGGCTCTGTTCTTGTGAATGATTTTGTAGTTGTCTGGGAAGGCTGTGGCGATGTCCGGGGCCAAGCTGGGGGTAATCCATGTCTCTGTTAAAAAGGCGATGTCTAGGTCGGTCAAGTCGAGGAGGTCCCAGACTTGAGGTGGTCTTCTGTGCTTGGTATAGGATCGTGAGGTGATGCTTGGAGGGTGCAGGAGCATGCACAGCATAAAAAAGGTCCATAAGTGTTTCTGGGGCCAGCTAGGTAAAAGGCTGAGGATCTTCCCAGGTTGAGGGCACATATAGTGTTGACGTTGACCCGGCGGATAGAGCGAGGACCAGGGACCGTGGTGCTAGGCACGATCCAGGTGCGGATGAGCACAGACGGGGTTGCATTTGATGAGCTCACTATGCGTGACTGACATTAAGAAGGTGGGGAGGAGGGGGGTCCAGTCAGCTGGGAGGCAGGAGGGCAGAAAAGCGCTTCGCAGCGAGGGAGAGAGGGGGCGGAGCCACATGGGCAGCAGCAGCATGGGGAAAACATGGGGAGAGTGAAAGGATAGTGAAAAGGAGGAAAAAACTGAATACAAGACAGAAAATAAAACAGAAGTAAAAAGCAGAAGTAAAGGCAGAAGTAAAAGCAGGAGTAAAGAGAGACAGAAGATCCTTGCAGATGGCCACTAGGCCACCAGGAATGGGGCACAGGTGGAAGCCTGCCGGTGGAGGTGGGCCTTGAACTGAGATTCAAGCAGGCTCTCAGTTTGCCAGAGGCAGCAGCAACAGGTGGAGCTGGACAGGGGAGGGTAACAGACACTGACCAGGAGGTCAGATGAATCTCCCTCTTAGTGCTCAGTGGCCACCATGAAGAAGGGGAGAGAAGTGGGAGTCTGGTCAGCTGGGAGGCGGGAGGGTGGGAAAAGCGGGGCTGCAGAGGCAGCAGTGTCACAGGGAAAACACGCGGAGAGTGAAAGGAGAGAGAAAGAGACAAAAATGAAAAAAATTGAATGAAAGAAAATAAAACAGAAGTAAAGGGAGAAGTAAAAGAAGGAGTAAAGAGAGACAGAAGATACTTAAATGCGGATGGCCACTAGGCCACCAGGGATGAGGCACAGGGAGGAGTCTGCAGGCGGGGGTGGGCCTCAAACTGAGAGTCAAGCAGGCTCTCAGTTCACCTGAGGGAAAGGGAGCAGCAGCAGCAACAGATGAAGCTGCACAGGGAAGGGCAACAGACGCTGACCAGGAGGTCAGAGGAGTCGCCTTCCAGTCATTATATTACCAGGGTCATAGAGCAAGGGTATAAGTAAATGGCATACACTTTTTTAGCAGATTTAAAAACAGGCTACAATAATAGGCAGCAGTGCAAGCTAAAACACCAAAATAAACATTTGAGGCATGAATGAAGTGAAATAAATTATCTCCTTTTATTTTTTAGAAAGGAAAAAACCCACCCTTTCTACACACAATAGGCCTGCCTCTCTCATCAAACAACTGGTCCTGTACCCTAAAGTCCAACAAAAGTCCAGAGTGAACAACCCAGTCCCAACTCCCTTCCCACCCTCTCCACCCACCACAATTGGCTCCCATTTTTTTTTTAAAAGGGCTCAGAAGAGGGCAATCTCTATTTGGGTCCAGAGCTCATCGGGGCTCTGCTCTATCCTGCTGAGCCAGATTCTGTCCATCTGTTGCAGGGTGCGTTCGAACAATGCCCTGTCACAGCAGTAGGGAGATCAGCAGTTCATGTCAGGGCCCCTGACAGCTGGCGGCAGTGCTGGTGATATGATGGCTGGGAGGTTGGAGGCTGGGCCTGGCATGCTGAACTGGGGCCCAGGTCAGAGGCAGGTATTTCCACTTCTTCATCTTGTAGGACCATCAGCCACCAGTATTCTGTCTTACCCGTCTTCAGCCTCTGCTGCTGCAGATGGACCACTCTCTCCTGCCTGGTGGGTGGTACTGGTCCACCAGCATCAGTAGCTATATTGAGAAAATCAAAATGAGAAAAGACAGATTTGAAACAAAGTTCTGTGAAGCACTTGTTTAAAATTAATTAGTGAGTGGCACAGTAGCAGTACATTGCTGGTCTCCTAGAAAGATTGGAATTTGACGTGATTATTATTAGGAGATTCACAGGGTCTGTTTTTTTGTTTACCATATCTTCCTCGCTTAACAAATACCATGAGTCACGGTATTAGCCCAAAATTTTAAATGCCCCCACTTTGAACCATAGCTTTGATAACCATGAAACAAAGTAAGCGAAGTAGGTGAGCAGCATGCCCTTCTCCAGAAGAGCTCCCTTGTTCATTCATCCAAGCAATTATCCCATCATCCTTTCATTCTTTCTAAGTATATCATCCATAGCCATCACAATTTCATCTTTACTTTCTCTCGTCCAGTCTTTCACCAGCATTTCCAATCCATTATCCATCCATTCAGTATCCACCCTATCTTTCAGTCATCTTTCTTTCACCCATCCATCCATTTTCCCCAACACTCACCCATGCATCCTTTCACCCTGCTAGCCCTCTTCATTTGTGGGTCTGGTTTTACTGTCATTCATGTTTTTCTTCTGCCCCCGCAGCATTCAGCTTGGGGCAATGGGCCAGTCCACTTCAGCTATTGGCTAAATTCAATGTGAGTGACAGCATTCTGCGCTTTCACAAAGAGCACATCCACACACAACATAGTTCCCTTTAGTGTGGAGACTAGTATGGGAATGTGCATTTATTGAGCTCAAACATACCTTTGCTATTTGCCAATATTTTGTTTAGATTGACAAGGGTCTAGTAGTTTCACAACAATGATGCTTTGAAAAAAACATGAAAAAACACAAGAAGCATTGGTAGAACTAAAAGTCTGGTGGCCAACACCAGAAAAGTTGGCTTTGGCATCGCTTGATTTTAATATGAACACTCCACAATAGAGTAAAAATAACAGTTCCCGTAAACCAAGCTAAAGCCAAAGAGCTTTAGTGCTTCATTAGAATATGAAATGGGGTCATCATAACGAAATTTGTTTAAGGGCTGGAGCTGGACAGAGACAAGGATAAAGAGCAATATTTTGAATAATAACATTATAGGTATGAAAGGCCGTGTGGAATTGCATTCTGTTCTGATTGAGGCACATCGATTTACATCTCTGCTCATATAGGAGAAATGCTTTTTTTAGTTTCAGGGAAATATTTCAATTTTAATTGTGTGGTTGAAAAGTTTCAAAGATAATTCCCCTTGCGCTTGGAAGGTCTCCAATAATAGAGCTGGGTTGGGCTCGGTTGTTTTGTAAATGAATGGGGATTGATAAAACCCAACGGAAAATATGTTGATCAGGTCTAAGAACTCTGATTAGTTACTGTGCGCATTGAAGTGTACTTTATTTATGGATCTTTTTGAATAGCAACGCACTAATTTTGAACCTTAAATAAGAGTAAAATCACTCAGAGACATTTCCCCTAGACACTGACATGAGTGTGGATACCACTCTCAAAATGAGCCCTTAAGCATAACATCCTTGGGAGAGATCTAACACTTCATTAATATAAATACATCCTAAACTTGAGATCCCAAATGCATCAGAACCTCTTCTCTCTTACCATAGAAATTACTTTTGTTCACCTTCCTAGTAATTATTTGTTGTAATAAATGACTTATTATTACCATAATTTCCTGTCTTTTCCATACTTTTTATACTCTAGGTCTGTGCATAATAAAGGCTCGTAATTACATTACTGTAAAATGTTTGAATTTGAGGAAATAAAATTACAAGGGGCCCTTAACTAAATGATTCTGATACAGGTTATGGCAGATCTGGAGGTCTAAATCAGTCTCTAAACGATCTATATCTAATGACTCAGCACCCAGAAGTCATGTGGACCCAAAGGCTATCTATACAGGTCCTAGGGCTATGGGAGATCTAGACAGGAGGACAAAATCATATTGGCTCACAACACTGGTTCTCAAGACGAGGCTTGTGCTATTTCATCAGTTATTATTACGTTAACTGCCTGTCATTTTCTATGCTCTATGTTAGTGCATAAAAAAGATGTACAACTATATTATAGTATTATTTGTTTACTTCATTAAACGAAGAGTGTTGTCACAAAATAATGAAATAAGCCTGAAAGGACGAATAGCTAGCAGGTCTGGAGAAGGGCCTGATTTTGATATTGGCAGATGGGATATCTGCCACCATTGTGACGGAGTAACCCATCCTCCAATATCTAAATCAGGCCCCAATTCACCTCTGGGTGTTAGCTCACAAGGGGTCCGGGGGACCTTTGTCCTATTTAGCCACTCTGTCAGCTCACAGGCTTTCTACACAGGGCCAATGGCAAATAGAGATCTAACCAGGGGCAGCAATTTATTGGCTCATAAAAACCAACTGTACTTGCACTACACAATGGGTGTCCTATTTTGCTATTGTGCATGTGACGATTTTGATGGTCAATTATATAGTAATAGAAATAATGGGGTGACCAAAATTGAAGATCAAATTGCCCATTGTGCCTTCCTTTAAGTTGAGGATGCCCATTAGGCTTTCATTCTCAAAAACCTGAAGCCATAAAAGATTTTGAGTTGTGTGACTTAGTGGACACTTTTCTGATTAAATAAACAGATCTGCTTCCTTTTCCGGGTTTTAGAGGAGATTCATGGGCACTTCTGTTTTTATTTAAAAACATAAATCACTTCTTTTCATGCCTAGAAACTATTAAAAGTTCATACTGTCCAGTGGAAATGCTTGAATTCTCCCATTTCTTTTACAGAGCTTGGTTATGATATTTTATAAAACTGTGATCCAAAAACATGTAGAGACACATGTGGGCCTATTTACAAAAGAACTGTACAGATTGAGATCACTGCTTCAGCCTGCATGTGTAATTTTCTGACTTTTCACAGGTTTTAAGTAGTTACAAGCATAACAGAAAATATAGAGTCAATAAGGCCATTGAAAATAGTAGATCAGTGCACGAAAAACAGTCCTTAATATAGTAATTCAAGCAAACTATAAGCAAAGCCAAACGGTAGTTTAATGTACAAATAAAATGCAAAAAAAGCAAAAGGTAAAAATGTAATAAATTAAGGTGTGGAGGCTAGTGACAAATGTGCTCGGTGCTGTTGGAAATGTGATACACATAAGTGATAAAGTGATCAAAGTACTAAAGAACAACATTTTCCATAAATTATTATAATATACAGAGGAATGCGGCTGTGCACAAGTTGATGATGTTTCCATCCTATTCTAAATACAGGATCATCATCCGGAACAAGGACAGTGAAAGGAACTGTTAACGCGTCCGTCTATGTCAATTTATACACATCAGGACTCGTTTTAGGCCAATGAATCTTTGGGCCCAGTGGTGAGACACCGTAGGACGAGATAACTGATCAAAATATCACTCAATATGTCAATAACATTGTCAACGTTTAACACCAAAATATATCTTACTTTAGACATTAATAAACATTCGGCGCAACAATGACCTTTCAGTCATGAATAACCACACCTTAATGAAGTTTTATGAGTTTTATTCCCTATTGATTACAATCTAGTAGCAAATGCATCAATCTCAAAGCCAGGAAGCATATAAGCACAGTCACAAGATGACAACCATAATAAGCTTATAATAATGCAAAGATCAGTAGCATAGACAATCAGATAGATATAAGCAGATTGTAACACATCGAACTTTCTAAGATACTAGTTCAGCATAGCACCACGTCAGTCACGTCAGTTTGTCAGTCAGAGTGAATACCTCATCTAACCTCTAATTAGCATTAGCATGTTGGGCGTCATGCAAAACAATTTTGAACACCAATTTGGAAAACATCTAACTAAGGTCTCTAATAAAAACATACAGCAGTTGGTACCTAGAAAGAAAGGCAAATAAATGAATTTTCATTAGCAATTTTATAATTACCCTCCTCTGATTAAGTCAGCATTCAGGATCAGTCTTCGTCTTCAGGACATCAGTTAAATCACCGTCAGTCTATCTAAGTTAAAGGCAAAACACTCTCCTCATAAGGAGAAAAGTGTAAGGGGCAGTCTATGGGCAAGGATGGTTTGTCTAAGTCTCAAGTCACAAAATAGTGTGACAGAGTTTCGGGATGCAATTGATATAATTCCCTACCTAATGATGTTGTCTGTTCCCCGTCATGGGTTTTTATCCCTTTTTCGTGATGCATTCCCCCAAAATTCTATTGGTCAGCCAATACACCCCATCATTGTTAACCTATCAAATTATACATTAAGAAATGCATTTGTCATTTCTTGATATTAGTTCGTCTTCTGATTGGTCTTCATAATCGGCATTTCGTAGGTTGCATATCCGGGGTTACTTCACCATCTTGGCACACGTCTCAGGTTAAAAGTTCTCTTTCCCTCGTCTCATTGTCCTTGGAAGTATCTATAAATGTTTCGAAGCACATCATTTTATACTAAAAGATGCTAGCATGCGGATGGGAGAATTTCCCCATGTTTCAAACTAA
The DNA here is from genome assembly GCF_031143425.1 of Pleurodeles waltl. Taxonomy (NCBI): domain Eukaryota; kingdom Metazoa; phylum Chordata; class Amphibia; order Caudata; family Salamandridae; genus Pleurodeles; species Pleurodeles waltl. The sequence goes on from NC_090437.1 coordinate 505,511,768, forward strand.
TACAGAAAGAACAATAGCTGGTCATGGTCGTTTGCAAGTCCGCACTCTGAAGAGACAGAAAAATACGCTTCTAATATGAGAGCTACACAGCTTTGCTTGGCTCATGCTAACTTAAGATATACAAGTTCTAATGAATCCAGTTTTATACGTGTTAATGTGCTCAGTTAGGCAAACTATAAACGATTATTTCTTACAGTCGACATTAGTTTATACATATGGACGATTCTCCATTTTTATGAATATGCTTTAATGAATGTTTTATTAATACAGCATTGTTAGACATAAGCATTTCACGTCTATAATATGTAATATCAAATACGCTCTCTCAAAATCATAGTCTGAGATATAAGCAAAGAGCAACATACATATATGAAGGAAGAATGTGGTGTGTGCTACTCACTTCTTCAAGTCACAATGGGCACTGTAATAAAAAGGAAAAAAATGTTTAAGGGGCCAATTACAAAAATGAAAAGGGGCAGAGAAAAAAAGAATCAAAAAGCTCACTGAAACCACAAAACAAACGCACAAGGAACATGGAGACCTGGTTCCTGAAGAATAGTGTCTACAAGACATCTGGAGTTTTGAAATAGCCTGAAAGAATGGATGGAAAAATATGATGGAGTGGAAGACAAACAAACGTGAAAACAGGTAATAACCAAGTGCATATACCACTTACAGAACTAGAGTCAAAGAGCGAGTGAAGGAAAATGCTGTAATGACCACAACAAGGTTGAACTCCCTAGATGGGCAGCCTGGCAATGGAGGATCAGTACGGCAAGTTCTCCAATGAGCAGGAAGGCAAGTGTGCCAAATGAGGATGTACAAATAGAAAGGGGATTAAAGGAAATGAAAGGACCCCGGTGGGCAGATTTCAAGGTACAGTCCAAAAAAGACCAGATGTCCTTATAGAGGTCCTTTTCACACTGTGTGGAGTTCTACGTTGCAAAGACGTTCACAAAGGGAGAAACAGGATACCCTGAGCAATTGCATTTTTCTTTTTTTTTCTCTGTGAGGAAAACATTTTTCCCTGTGAAATACACTCTTCCACTACACCCCATTCACAACAAATCTGGAGGCGATCCATTTCTCTTCCCATCCTGGACGGAGAGTTACTCCAGTCCTGTACTGGAATACATTTCTAACCATTTCCAGGGTTTTTGAAAGCCCACTAGTGCACATGTTTGTGGCTATTCACAAATGTTCAAGGTAAACCATGCTTTGGAAAATCAAAGGGGACACTTTTATCATAAATATTTATGCTGAATTTTTCTTTGTGGAGGGGGCCATTAATGTTGCCTTACTGGCAAACTACTGAAGAACAGTGCTTAATTTGTTTCGGTGTTTCCAGATGCTGGGCACGTGCAATTATGTTGAAATACTGGCAGGTATTTCTTACAGTCAACCACGTGGTGGCTTTGCCTGCCTTTTTCGAGCAAAGCACACTAGCAGATTGCTTCAAAATTAAATATACATGAACAATATCTCGTCCAGGCCATTCTTACAGTTTTGGTGACATGGAGTAATCCAAATCATCAAGTTTATTGACTAACATTTTCAGCACTAGCAGGGTGTGTAAACTGCAGTGGTCTGCCGTGAAATACATTTGGTCCTGGTACTTAATTTGTTACATATTAAACACTGCTGTGGAACAATGTTGTGAGAAACATGGTTGTTGGTTGAATGGGGGGAGGTAACCCCTGTCAAGCAATAGCCACAATCAATGTTAGAGTGATCCACAAAAGTCACTAAATTAACCTGTGCTTAACCCTGGGTAGCTAAGCACAAAATGCAGTCAGGCTTAACTTAGAAGCAATGTATAATGTATTTATGCTGCAAACAACCAATAATAAAGTGAAAACACATAACAAGAAAAATCCCGCACCAATTTGGAAAAATGGAGTCAAGTTTAATAGATCATTTGACACCAAAATAACAAAAATCCAATCAGAAGAACCGGAGATATGTTTTTTTAAAAAGGTTTTAGTAAAGACTAGAGCCTAAGGGCCACATGTAGCAACCCGTTTGCGAGTCGCAAACGGCGAAATTCGCCGTTTGCGAGTCGCAAACGTGGGTTTGGCATGCAGAAATGCATATTGCGAGTCGTTAGCGACTCGCAATATGCATTTGCGACTCGCAAATAGGAAGGGGTGTTCCCTTCCTATTTGCGAGTCGCTGTGGGATGCAATACCATTTGCGACCGCGTACGCGGTCGCAAATGGCATCGCAGTTACGATCCACTTCAAGTGGATGGTAACCCACTCGCAAATTGGAAGGGGTCTCCATGGGACCCCTTCCTGTTTGTGACTGGACCCCAAAATATTTTTTCAGGGCAGGGAGTAGTCCAAGGGACCACTCCCTGCCCTGAAAAAATACCGAAACAAAAGGTTTTGGGTTTTTTGCAGTGCAGCTCGTTTTCCTGTCAGGAAAACGGGCTACACTTCAAAAAAAAAAAACTGCTTTATTTAAAAGCAGGTCGCGAACATGGAGGTCTGCTGACGTCAGCAGGCCTCCATGTTAGCGAGTGCCTATACTCGCAATGGGGCCGCAATTTGCGACCCGCCTCATGAATATTCATGAGGTGGGTCATTGCGACCCCATTGCGAGTCGCAGTCGGTGTCTGAGACACCGTACTGCATAGCAAATTGCGACTTGCAATTTGCGAGTTGGATGGACTCGCAAATTGCAAGTCGCAATTTTGCTTTTTGCTACATCTGGCCCTAAAAGAGCAAAAAGGCAACTATAGACGTCTAGTCATATTAGACCGGGTCAAAGTGGAAAAGTATGGACAACTGCGATGGGGCCTGGATTGGATACAAGAGGTGGATTGGGCCCAGTCGGTGCTTACCTTCAGACTTAGAAAACGTTTTGAAGAAAATGTGCTGAGAAGATAAACTTCAGTGGGGCAAGGCTGCAGGTGGTGTCCAAGGAGGGAATGTGGTCATTGGAGAGCCACTGTATGAAGTCGCTGTGAAGATTTTTACATTCAGACTTGTGTACCTTTATGGAAGTTGAAGATCTCCAGCAAGATGAGGCAGGAAGTTGTAGCTGTCGAGAGTTCCAAGAGGCTGGTACCCCTTTGGTGAATGATTGCTGTACAGGACTTGCTGCTGAAGAGAAGAACGCAGTAGGAGCTACATGCAAGTTAGGCTGACCTGTGATGCATCTTGGGAGGATCGACAAGCAGGTTGGTCCCAGTCTTCTCTCTGAGCAGTTTTTAGCCAAGAATTTTCCAAGTTACAAGTTTTGGATTTTAGCTATCTGGGCACCTGTAGCTCCACCCCGAGAGTCAAGAACTGGAGGGGCATCAATTAGGGGATTAGAACTCAGGCTGGGTCCAGCTGCGGGTTCAAGATAAGGGGAGCCTGCTATGCTCCTGTGGCTCTTAACCTGGAGGCCAGTAAACAAGCCCTGGGAGTCACTTTTGTAGTCCAAGGTTCAATTGATGAAGCAGTACTCAAGCAACAAGGCAGGGCTCTGAGGGGTTCAAAGCAGGCTCCAGGCAGCAAGGCAGTACGTCCAAGTGCAGCAAAGCGGTCTTGTGGAGTACACAGCAGGCCACAGCAGAAGGTAGTCCTCCGAGAGTCTTTCCGCAGGTCCAGAAAGTGCACTGATGATTGAGTCTGAGGGTTATATTTATATACCTGGTGCCTTCTTTGAAGTAGAAGTTTCTAGAAGTTTCTCTTTGAAGTGCTTGGAATTTCCTTCCTTGTCCTGGCTCCAACCTAACTACAAGGACAATGCAGTGGTGACAAGCTTCACTTGTTTGAAGACAGAGCACAGCCTATTCAGTTTCAAGTGAGGTGTGCTCAGCTCAGCTGCCCCATCCAGCCAGCAGGATCATCCCATCATTGTGTGACTAATCTTTCTATTGTGTGGGAGGAATTCACAAAGTCCAACTGCCAACTACACCCAGTCATGTGACCTAGGATAAGCTGCAGACACCAAATGGCAAAGTACACGAAAATGCCAATGTTCTAAAAGTGGCATTTTCTAAATTGTTATTTGAAATTTAACTTTAACATTAAAGAGCATTTTGAATTACAGTTTCATACATACCAAATATGAACTGCTCATCACTTTCCAACCAAAGGTTAGCTCTTTTTGAATGTAATAAGGCAACCAATGTTATCCTATGAGCTAGGTAGGCCTCAGAGTAGTAAAAACACATTTATGGGTGTTTCACCACCAGGAAATGTAAAACTTAAAAGTACATGTCATCCTTTTAATTACATCCTGCCCTAAGGGCTACATAGGGGCTACATTAGGGGGAATTTATATGCGATAAATGGAGTGACATATGTAATAACAAGAGGAGTTTAAGATTTAGCAACAAGGTTATATTGCCAAGTCGAATTGGCATTTTAAAATTGGATTCAGGCTTCAGAGGCAGGCCTGGGACATTTTACGGGTCTACTTAAGTGAGTGGCACAATAGGTGCTGCAGGCCCCTAGCAGCATTTAGTTTATAGGGCCTGGATATATGATATATTTCTCAACAAGGGACTTATATGTATAGCAAACATGCCAATCGGTTTTAAGTCACATTTACTCTGTTTAGGGGGTGAGCGGAAGCACATTAGCACTGCTGTAGTGGTAATGTGCATAGAGTCCTAAGGCCAACAAAAACGAATCTGTGAAAACAAATGGTGGCAAAAGCGAAAAAGGCAAATAGTTTAAGGGAAGCCCACCGTAAGGCTGCCAGGTATAACAATTGTATATTGCCTAATCATTGCTTAAAGATACTTGAGAGTTCACATCAGCAGAGCAGATGATAGCTGGACTGTACTTACTGTCTAAAAGCAAGTGTATCAGTAATAAAACATATACACATAGTTTATTAGACCAAAAGATTACCATCTTTTGTAGTATTTTGTCCCTGTCAAGTAAGAAAGTAATTCAAACAACTTTTAAGGCATATTATACAGCCAGGGTTTTGCCTAGTAGTCAATGTAAATCAGCTTAAAGTTCCCCACCCGCTTTTATGACTAAGGAAACTAATGTATATCCTGTGACATTTTCCTTAATTATTTGAAAATTTCATAATTCAATTCCAGTCCATGCTTAATTTGTAAATAAAAATGTGTTGTGCCTAAAGCTCTCCTCTGAAACATGCGGCTGCTGCATTTAATTGTGTGAGCACTGAATGTCCATCTTAGGCAACTTTAATCCATTTACAGCCACTCGCGCTCTTGCTGTTTTCTGCTTTCTCCCTTTGTGAAGCTTTTTCGTTTTTCTCTTCATCCATCTTTTCCATATGTGTCTTTTGCTCACAGTAAATGCCTGAGGCAGAAAAATAAGTGCCGCCCTCAAAAATATGTGCCGGTCCTCAACAATAAGTGCTGGTGCCCCACACCGGAAACCACCGCCTCAAATTAAGCACTGATTCAAGTAAAATAAAAGGTAACATGGAAGATACGTGAAAAAAATGGTCTTTCAGCAATTGTCCTCCCTCTTTTGAGAACGGAGGGATTCCTGACCCCTCTGCAGTTTATCTTCATTAAGGGTTCTGAGTTAGATATCCGCAGAGGGTCGACTCGGTCACAACAGTGATGGATATCCTGTCTGGCGAAATCTAAATCTTGTTGGATATAATGGTGTTTAGATTCGACAGGCGGGATATCCGTCACCCTTGTGACAGAGTAACCCCTCTGTCAATTTCTAAATCAGGCCCTTAGTCTGCTAAAGGAAGGACCACCTGGAAATGGTTCCAAGTGTCATAAAACTACCAAAATTATTTGGGACCCTTCTTGAGGAATATCCTAAAATGGGAGTCAAAAAGCTAACTTGGCTCAAAAATGCAAAGCTAACAAACACTGTCCCCTTAATTTTAGTGTATACCATTTATCACTTCCAAATATAATTATGTGCATTTTTACAAACTCCAACAATGCATAAACGTGCAGTTATCATTTTGGTTACTGTTAGACCTGACAGCCTTAGGGTGGTCACCCCTAACTTTTTGCCTGCCTCCCTCCACTTTTTAGATACTGTTTTTGCTGGCTTTAGGATTGTGTGCACTTTACCACTGCTAACCAGTGCTAAAGTGCACATGCTCTCTCCCTTTAAACATGGTAACATTGAATCATACCCAATTGGACTATTGAATTTACTTATAAGTCCCTAGCATTATCTGTGCCCAGGGCCTGTAGACTGAATGCTACTAGTGGGCCGCAAGTACTGATTGCGCCACCCACTTAAGTAACCTCTTAACCTTGTCTCAGGCCTGCCATTGCAAGGCCTGTGTGTGCAGTTTCCTGCCAAATCGACTTGGCATTTAAAAGTACCTGCCAAGCCTAAAGCCTCCCTTTTTTCTATATATAAGACACCCCTAAGGTATGCCCTAGGTAACCCATAGAGCAGGGTGCTGTGTAGGTAAAAGGCTGGACATGTACCTGTGTAGTTTACATTCCTGGGAGTGTAAAACTCCTAAATTCGTTTTTACACTGCTGTGAGGCCTGCTCCCTTCATAGGCTAACATTAGGGCTGCCCTCATGCATTGTTTGAGTGGTAGCTTCTGATCTGAAGGGAGTAGGAAGGTCATATTTAGTATAGCCAGAGTGGTGATATAAAATCCTGCTGACTGGTAAAGTTGCATTTAATATTACTATTTTAGAAATGCCACTTTTAGAAAGTGAGCATTTCTCTGCACTTAAATCTTTCTGTGCCCTACAATCCACGTCTGGCTGGGTTTAGTTGACAGCTCCTTGTGCACTCACTCAGACACACCCCAAACACAGAGTACTCAGCCTCACTTGCATACATCTGCATTTTGAATGGGTCTTCCTGGGCTGGGAGGGTGGAGGGCCTGCCCTCACACAAAGGACTGCCACACCCCCTACTGGGACCCTGGCAGACAGGATTGAACTGAAAGGGGACCTTGCATACTTCTAAGCCACTCTTTGAAGTCTCCCCTACTTCAAAGGCACATTTGGGTATTTAAACAGGGCCTCTGCCCCTACCAACTCAGACACTTCCTGGAGAAGAAACTGGAACCAGAACCTGCATCCTGCCAAGAAGAACTGCCTGGCTGCCCAAAGGACTCACCTGTCTGCATTCTGTAAAGGACTGCTGCCTTGCTGTTGCCATGCTGACTTGCTGCTCTCTGGCGAAGAAGAGAAGTGCTCTCCAAGGGCTTGGATAGCGCTTGCCTCCTGTTCCCTGAAGTCTCAGGACCAAAAAGACTTCATCTCTACAAGAAGGACTCCTTGTGCGGAGAAATTTGATGCACAGCCTGCACTGCGGTGAAAATTTCACTGCACGCCAATCCGGAACGACCCAGCCCGACTCCGCAATGAGAAGATTGACGCAGAGCCAGCGTAGTGACTGGATATTCGACGCACGGCCCACTGGAACGACGCACAGCCGAACCGGAACTGCACAGCCTGACTTCCAGAGAGGAATAGACGCAACGCCTGCCGTGCGGTGGAAAATTTGACGTAACACCCACCAAATCGACACAGCTCCTGTGACTTCGTCCTGCCAGCACAGGAAATCCATGCATCGTCCCCGGGCATCTGAAAACCCTGCAACCCGAAGAGGATCTACGACCGAGCGCCGGAAGTCGACGCACAGCTGTCCCTGCATGAAAACTAAACAACGCATCGCCATGTGCGGCCTGAGAAATTGACGCACACCCCTTTGTTTCCACGCATCTCCTCCTCTGCGGTTCTTTGCAGAGATTTTTCCCGCGAACCAGGTACTTTGTGCTTGAAACAGACTTTGTTGCTTTCAAAAGACTTAAGACACTTTATATCACTTTCCAGTAATATCGCAACATTTACTTATTGCATCTTTAATCATTTTGACCTGCAGTTATCCAGATAAATATTATATATTTTTCTAAACACTGTGTGGTGTATTTTTGTGGTTCTATATGGTGTTATTGTTTGATTTATTGCACAAATACTTTACACCTTGCCTTCTAAGTTAAGCCTGACTGCTCAGTGCCACGCTACCAGATGGTGGGCACAGGATCATTTGGATTGTGTGGGACTTACTCTGACTAGAGTAAGGGTCCTTGCTTAGACAGGGGGTAACCTGGCTGCCAACCAAAGACCCAATTTTTAACATTTAATTTGCAATGGCGGAAGAGTTTAAGTACACCAGAGGGTACAAGCGTATGTCTTGGAATGCTGTAGTTCCACAGTTGACAGACTGTTCATTTGTCTGCAGTGCAGACCTATAATATGTCAGATGCTGCAAACATCTAAATTACACATATATAGCATGTGTCAAACCTACGAATCTTTCTTGCTTGCATGTGGCACGGAGATGTGTTGAAGTAGGTGAGAACTTAACTGTGGAGTAATTAGAGAAGTGCAATGTAAATGAGGTGAGCGCCTGATTAGCTGTAACGTTGTAGGTACAAACAAGTAGTTTCCATGCACTCCCCGCATTTAATCTGCACTACTAAACTTACACCTGACTGATCTAGGTTTAGCAGGGGTAAAAAGTGTGGGAACGTACTACATCAGTAAACCTTACTTTACAGGGGTGGGGCATGAAAAGGAAAGACAGTGGAAATGAAAAATGGAAGATGCCCATAAAACGTAAATGCAAAATATATTTTATCAATATTATTATATTCTTAACCTTGTGCATGCTGAACACCCACAACTTGAAGGGTTGGGAAAAACAGGTGTTTCCAAGGACAGCTAAATGAATCGTATATTTCTCTCTAATAGGTACACCTGAAGGCTTTGTGAGTCTGAGTAACCAGGCACACAACTTTCCATTGCATAAGCATCCGTTCAGTATTCTGAAATTAAGGACTCATTGGAAGTCATTATGAATTGCCACTATATTCCAATGTGGTGGCAACCTGACTTATCAAACCAATGAGAAGTATGAGATCTTTGGAAACACCGTAGAGCTTTTTTTTCTTTCATTGTGAGTCTTTGGCAGCCAAAATCACCGGGTGTAAATTTGTACAGCTGGGGAAATCGGACCTGGATTTGCCAATTTTCATAGTAATTCATCGTTTCTAAAGGGAATATCTCTTTTTTCTTCTGTAATTCCTGTTAACTTCACCTTGCTCCTTATCGGTTTCTTAAAGATATTAGTACTTCGCATCACTACCTTTGGGAGGTGTGTAATTTAAGGACTTAAATCTGGGAGTCTCCTTTTAAGGCATTTAATGCTAATCAGTATAATTGGAATCGGACCAAGATCAAATGACCATTAATCCTTCCTGTACATTTTGTAAAGCGATTCTTATATGACTCCTAGTAGATTTATGTGAGCATGTTACAGCAAGACTAGCACACTCCTGGATGAACAGTGGCAAACCCTATTTCTGACTTCTATGAAAAGTCTTGAAATAATTCCTGTGAGCGATAACGCAGTCATATTCTACGACCTACAACACAGAGAAATATGACAGGTGGGCATGCTAACTTTTTGTAGTGAGCCTTCTATAATATTGTGATACCAGAAATCATTTGGTAACTTATAGTATTTTAAAACACGAGGATGTTGAGAACTCAGTTGAAGACGACATATTAGCAGTTGGATGTGAACATAGTATATTGGCAGATTCCTGGTATGCAGAGCCACTGAAGGCCCTGGCCCTCCCTGCAACTAGTTAGTGAACTAGAAATGGGGGCTACTCACTTGTAGTAACAATCAGGGAACGAAAAGGAAATGGAGAGAGAGAGAGAGAGAGACACAGGGCAGGATTTTACATTTGAACTGGCCGCTTCATAGATTGTTAGTGGTATGGAAGGCCTCAATGGCATGGTTTTGGACGTTTAATTGTGAAATATTGCAAAGACACAACCAAGACTCAGGCTTACTATTTTTCGTGGTGTATGTTTCTGTGGTGAACCCACTACCAACCAGGATACCTGGAGAGGGTCAGCAGATACCACCACCAAAAACTGAGGAAGCAAACGGGAGATAGGGGCTGTCTTGAGGTATCACAGCCAACATACAGTCAACAGCAAGAAGAAAACTTAGTGATGTGTAGGAACAGAAAGGGGCAAAACAACTGAGAGGGATGCAATAACATGTGCAAACTACTATGATGCAGAGGGCAATAACAAAAAATAACACATTGTTATGTGTGTCATTGTTAAACCCCTAAATACTGACTCTACACGTCCTGTCATGAAAGTGTCTTAGAACCAAGCTGTGAGAATAACTTGTAAATTTGCAACAAATTGTTTGTTTACTATTCACGTTCAGCGTTCAAGTTTCCAGTGCCCCATTTTCCAAAGTCTCCTACCTGACTCATCCCATGCCTTATCCCATACATCTGATTGGACAGAACCTTGATTTATAGGCCTACTGTAATCGCTCTAGCACATATCCTCTATCTCTCTCTCGCCTCTGCCACTTGTGCAGGGGAATGAGAGGGGCAGAGACTGTCATCAAGTGAAAAGAAAGATGGCGTTCTTCTCCTTTCTCCCAACAGTCACTTACAAATTAATTGCCAGATCAGGGGGGCGGAGGAAATCCCTGCAGCCAATTCTCATCCTTCTGCCTTGCGATTCTGTACAAAGCAGTTTGGCAGAGCAGCAGGAGAGCCAGAGACAGAGGATCGCCTTTCCCTTGTTTTGAGGCCTCAGCATTCCATCATTCGTGGCTTCTGTCATCACAGCTGCAGAATGGGTCAGTTATGCCCTCCTATACAGGCCTAGCAGGTAGTGCCATGTATGAAAAGCAGAAGTTATTAAAAAAGGTGGACAAGAAGGTTGCGTTATTTCAAACCCCTTAGCATTAATTCCGACTTTCTCAAAATTCTACATTTTATTGCAAAATGATTTCACCACTCAAAACATAATTATGTTTAATGAGGCAATTGCTCATGCATCATTACCACATGTGCAATGTTCTCCAGGTGTCAAATGAGAAAAATCACCTCGTCAGAGATGGCAGAATATATTACTAGAAGAGGTAAGTTATTTGGGAGTTACCTGCGGAAATCAGTACAGCAAAAAACATTTCCTCAGAAGTTGTCCATTCCCTAAAGAACAACTTGAAATTACCCGAACTTACTGTTACTGTGATATGAGACATTACTGGTGTGAAATTACCACATGAGCATTTTCCTTTAGCTCAGAATGATGAACTCTGCGTCTTGTAGGAAGATTATTTCAATAATTTAACCAGGACATTCCATCCACACAGTCTCACTCCAGGTGCCTCTCAAAATCCAAGGGACCGGGAAGCAGTCCCAACAGAATCACACTGCTCAAAAGGAAAAGATCGGGCTCGGAAGTTTCAAATCTGGACGCGAAGGCTCCACTCACAATGAGGCCACTAATTACATTCTATGCGCAGATCGAGGGAGCATATAGGAGACATGAGTTGCTAGACTACCTTGTAATATGGAATAAGGTGTGCTGTTTGAGCGTTATTCCCTAATCCAAGGTGGCAAATCATAATTAAGATTACGCCTCATTAAGGGTAGTAGGCGCTATACAAATACAATTTTTAATTTCTATCAGGAATTAGTCGATGTACAACTTGCACCCATAAAATGCAGGTAGAGCCTGATTGGCCATAAGAGGTAAAAAGACAAAGGGAGTTCTGCCCCTCTGACTTCTAATTTTGACTAGCTTCAGGGATTCCGGAAGACCAGACAGATTTAAATGAACAATATTTTCTATACTACAGAAATCGTATCGTGTTTGGCTGGCACAGAACCTTGTACAGTTCAGTGTGGATAATACCCAGAATACATCAAAGAATGAAAAAATACTGCTCATTCTCTTAATAATAGCACACCAAAAAAAATGTAGGCAATGATGGATCACTAACTAAATAAGTGGCTGTGAAACCAAAAACAGACTCAGGAAAGGAGAAGCACCCCAAAATTAAAAGCAATATGTGGAAAGGTCTGTTAACCCGGTTTTTGACTGAAGTAATGTGAGAATGGCTATATATTAAAATGTATTAATTTATCAATGATACTTCTTTAAAATTCTGACAGATAATAACAATATTAGGTAACGAAGTATTAAATATTACATATTAGAATTAAAATGTATTTCTGATAAAGAGTACTTCTATGTTACAAGACACCCTGATGTAACCGTTCAGGGTTAACTTGCCATACCGGGGATGGATAAATATGGCCTTATAAACTGTAATCTGATAGGACATCGACAGTGTGGGAGGCATAAAGAGTTTGTATGTGACCTACAAGAACAGTAACAAAGCAGGAGGACATAACAATAATTACTACAAAATCACTAGCTGAATAGTAAGCTAACGCTGTATGAAAATAGTCCACTAATATCCTATTTAATTTCAACTGCAATTACTAATGCATTGTTTAAGAATTAATTAATGGTCCCCATAGCATGAATCCATACAAGTTGTTGAGTATGGTAGAGAGTAAAATTTAACCTTGAGTTTCAGAGAAGTTGAGTCTCCCAAAAGCACTGTCTACTATTTCCCCTTGACCAGTAATTGTGGCTTACACAATCCTTGAACACACAGATTTCAAATTGAAGTGTTAAGCACCTTGGCATCCAATGACTACGTTTTCTCATGTTGAGAATGATTATCAGTCATAAATTTATATTAGTGAGTATGATCCATTTACACAAACATGAATGAACACTGTCCACTCAACACTTGCCTTCACTTCACAGCACGAGAGAAACATATTTTATAAAGAAACATAGCTTTGGCTCCTCATATATACCATAAGGGCCAACTATATCCTTTCCTCAAACTGGCTAAGATGGGTAAATGAGGTGTTTGCAGTGGCAATGCTGGAGTGGTGAACACCTTGCAATTTGTAGGGTTGCCAAACATTAGTGAACGATGTAATATAGAAGACCAATCAGTGGTGAAAGAATACCGTGAACGCGCCAGAGACACTGTGCTTCATGTTGCTCAGGTGGGACTTCGTCCCCGAGCAACCACCTTCTCAGCCGAGAGGCCTCACAGCACGCCTGCACACCCAAGTGCTATTAAATGCATTGCTATTCCCGTGGCACGGGACGCACATGGGCCCATGCCAAGATTGGGCCTAGACCACCAAGACAGGGCCTGGCTTCGTCTTTTATTGCCTGGAGGAGGCTGGGCTGGCCTCACCTCCTTTACATCTGTCTCCAGGTACTCTCTTCTAAAAATCTTCTTTTCTTTTTTTTGTGATTCAACTGTAATATGGAGAAGCACAAGACAAAGGCAATACCCTCGGAGGCCCCGGGCACTACATTGGATGGATTTCTAAAATGGTCATTTGGAGTCATCTCTAAAGAGTTCGAGCTTGCTGACCGCCCTCTATCGCTTTCCTCCCCTACCAGTTTTCAAAGAAGCTCAAAGCTATGATATTAGTGTTGAAACTATCATTTCAGCCATAGAGCAAAGTTCTGGATCTAAAGCGCTAGCAACTGTCAACACTTCTCCTTTGGATTTGGTATCAGGGGATACATCTATACCCTAATCTAGTGGCCCCAAAACTAGAGGGCATATGGTGAAAAGGAAGGTAGTTGTTGCAGGCTCTAAGTCAAAGAGGCCTTGTAATTCAGAGTTAGACTGCAGCCCAAATCTTCATCACCCTCACAATTTCCCATAACCTGTCAAAGTTCCTACCTATTAAAATATGCATTTCTCGGAAGGCCAAAGGCCCAGATGGTGTGCCAGCTGATATTTCAAAACTGGTATAAATTTGTGGGCCCCTTTATTAACAAATATTTTTAGATCTGCTGTGTCATGGTCCCATCCCTGACTCCTACTGGGAGGCTATCAAACATCATCCCCCTTTTGTAAAAGGGTGACAGTCTCAGCCATTGTGGTATGGGTCGATTTCTTTATTAGATTCTAGCATTAAGATTCAGGAACAAGTTCTATTATCCCGTTTGGAAGATTGGGTGGTGGAAAATTACCTTTTGACAGAAGTCCAATACTGCTTTAGATCTGGTATTGGCACTGTTCAACAATGCCTAAATCTCTACCTCATTGTGGGGAACTACATCAGGCCCAGTAGGGGCTCGTTACATCTGGCCTTTATTGATTTACTGTAGGAAAGTACCCTCTTTCTTGCCCTGGTTAACCCCATTTTCTGCCTGTTTGTCAGTGTGCTTGACTGTGTCTACTGTGATCCTACTAATCAGGACCCCAGTAGTTATGCTCTCTCCCTTCCAAAATGTCACTGGATACTATTAACACAGTATTCCACTCACAGTTGGCCTACTGGTGCCCCCTTATAAGACCCTAGTATATGGTACCTAGGTACCCAGGGAATCAGGGTTCCGGGGGATCCCTATGGGCTGCAGCATATATTTTGCCACCCATAGGGAGCACATGCAAAGGCTTCTGCAGGACTGCCACTGCAGCCTGCGTGAAAAGGTGCATGCGCCCTTTCACTGCCATTTACACTACACCAGGTAACTTATAAGTCACCCCTATAGCAGGCCCTCGAACCCTGAGGGCAGAGTGCAAAGTACCTGTTTGTAAGGGCACCCCTGCACTAGCAGAGGTGCCCCCATGACCTCCAGGACCATTTTCCCAGACTTCGTGAGTGCGGGGACATCATTTTACACGTGTAATGGACATAGGTCACTACCTATGTCCAGCTACATAATGGTAACATGCCTATTTTAGGAATTACCAGTTACGAGTTCCATAGGATATAATGGACTTGTAATACGGCGGGCGGTGTATCCGTCACATTTGGGACGGATTAACACACTCCGCAAAAGTTGTAATCAGGCCCTAAATCTTATTACAGCACTTAGGACCACAATAGCTCTAACTGGGCCTATTACGGAGTCTTGACGGAGTTATTCCCAACAGTCCGACGCCACTCGCAAGGAAGAGCGGGCCAGTCATGTAGTCGCACAGACCCCAGGTACAGTACCTTGGAAACTGATGCAGAAACAAAGATGTTGCACGGAGTCGGGGAGGTGAGGTGTTGCTGGAGCCGGTGCGGTGTTGGTTCCTTACTGCTACCGGGGAGGTGAGGGGTTTGTTCCTTTCTGCTGGCAGAGTAGTAATAGGTTCCTTGTGGTTGCAGGGGAGGTAATGCAGAATCAGTGGCGAGATTTTGGTCCCTTACAGCACGGTGGGGTCAATGTATCCAGCAGGTCAAGATGTGAGGCATCGACTTTGCGGTGTTGCGAGCACACAACAGGGCCACAGGTGTAGAAGCAGAGTCGGAGTATGGGGTCACAGATGTCAGTAACATGGCACTCGGGACTCACGTTGTAGCAGTACTTTGGAGGCGCTGCAGTGGGGTTGGTCCTATGTTGCAGGTCATGACCTTTGCACTGGGCAGGGACCATGGCTCCAGTGCAGGCAGCGGTGCGGAGTCGGACAGCGATGCACATTTTGAAGCCGCTCTGGAGTTGGTGTGCTTGGTTCATTCTTGGTTGAACTAGAACTCACTCCAAGGGTCCAGAAACTGGATTTGGCACCATTTGGTGTAGGAGGCTGGCCTGATTTGTAGTGGGTACCTTGGGTACCTACACCTTACACCAGGTCCAGTTATCCCTTGTTAGTGAATATAGTAGTGTTCTAGCAGCTTAGGCTGATAGAGGTACCTATAGCAGAACAGCTTAGGCTGAACTAGGACACATGCAAAGCTCATGCAATACCACTTATAGTTACACAGTACCTATACAGAAGTAAAGACAATACTCAGTATTACTAAAAAATAAAGGTATTTATTTGGGTGACACAGTATCAAAAATATCTTAGAGACAATATTCTTTCTGGAGGTAAGTATTATACACACTATATACACTAGACACTAAAATTAGACAAGTAAATAGTCATAGAACAATGCAAACAGTAGGAAATCCTATAGAATGCAATGGGAGAAAATAGGTCTAGGGGCAACACAAACCATATACCAAAAAAGTGGAATGTGAATCACGAATTCCCCCCTAGACAAGTGTGGTGTGTGCAGAATTGCTGGGAGATTAAGAATACAGTAAAGGTAAGTATATTACCCCAGCCCAGAGTCCAGGAAAGCAGGAGTAAAGTACTGTAAGTTTCCTTAGGACACACTACACCTCGTTTTTGGGATTTTGAAGCAGTCAACCAAGTCTGCAAAGAACAACTGCTGGATTATTGGACCTGAAGACCTGCAAAGGAAGAGGACCAAGTCCAGAAGTCAAAAGAAGTTCCAGGAAGGACAGGAGCCCCTGCCAACCCAGAAGAGGGTGCAAAAGAAGAGTCCCCGCTTAGTAGAAGACTGCAGAAATGCACCCTAGGAAGATGTCAGCGGGTTCCTGCATGATGCAAAGGATGTCCCACGGCGTGAAGATTTTTATAGACAAGATTTCGTGTTGGAAGGCGCCAACAAGCCTTGGCTATGACAAAAGTGAGTTTTTCATCAAAATTGTGCTGGATGGACCCAGCAGGGACCTGGGGGCCCCAACTCTGTGTGAGGAGGAATAGAGGGCTCTCAGCACTTTAGAGAGCCCTCAGGATGCCAGCCATCACCCCCAGGAGCCACAGGATCTGGGATCAAAGAAGGTGCAAAATGCAGTTGATGAAGCACAACAAAAGAAGGTCTCACGCCGCCGGAGAGCAACTCAGCAAGTTGAGCGTCGCAGGGTGGAGTGCTGGGGAGCTGGGCCAGGCTGTGCACAAAGGAATTTTGCAAAGAGTGCACAGAGGCCTCAGGAGGCGAAGAAGAGGATTCCCAGGGTACCGGTCGTCGCCTTGGAAGGTGCCTGCTTGGAGCAGGGGAGTTATTCCGTCACTCCCTGGAGATTTCTTCAGTTCTACTGGTGCAGGATGAAGACAGGGAGTCCCCAGAGCGTGCACACCGTGGAAACTGTTGCAGTTGCTGACTTGGAGCTGAGGTTGCGGAAGAAAAGTGTCTCTTGTAGACACTTTGGTGCAGGTACAGTGTTTCTTGGAGCAGGCTGCGGTTGATCCAAGGTCAGAAGAGTCTGAAGTTGTTGCAGAGGATTCCTGAAGGAAACTTGCAAGCAGAATCTGAAGAGAACCCACAGGAGAGACCCTAAATAGCCCTGAGCGGGGATTGGCTACCTTATCAGGTATGGACCTATCATGAGGGGTCTCTGACGTCACCTGCTGGCACTGGCCTCTCAGACCCCTCCAGAGTGCCCCCACACTTTGCAAAGCAAGATGGCTGAAGTCTGGGACACACTGGAGGATCTCTGGGCACCACCCCTGGGGTGTTGATGGACAGGGGAGTGGCCATTCCCCTTTCCTTTGTCCAGTTTCCTGCCAGAGCAGGGGAGAAGGGGTCCCTGAACCGGTGTAGACTGCTTTATGCAAGGAGGGCACCATGTGTGACCTTCAAAGCATTTCCAGAGGCTGGGGGAGGCTTCCCCTCCCCAGCCTGTAACACATATTTCCAAAGGGAGAGGGTGTAACACCCTCTCTCAGAGGAGATGCTTTGTTCTGCCTTCCTGGGACTGGGCTGCCCAGACCCCAGGAGGGCAGAACCCTGTCTGTGAGGTGTCAGCAGTTGTAGCTGAATTGCAAGCCTCAGAGAGCTGGTGAGGCAGTACTGGGGATCCATGGTGGAGCCCCCAGGATGCATGGAATTGGCTCCCCAATACCAGATTGGGACAATTCCATGAACTTAGACATGTTACATGGCCATATTTGGAGTTACCATTGTAAAGCTACATATAGGTATTGACCTATATGTAGTGCACATGTGTTATGGCGTCCCCGCACTTACAAAGTCTGGGGAAATGGCCCTGAACTATGTGGGGGCACCTTTGCTAGTGCAAGGGTGCCCTCACACTTAATAACTTTGCACCTAACCTTCAACAAGTGAAGAATAGACATATAGTTGGCTTATAAGTTACTTAAGTGCAGTGAAAATGGCTGTGAAATAGTGTGTGCACTATTTCACACACGCTGCAGTGGCAGTCCTGTGTAAGGGTTAGTCTGAGCTTCCTATGGGTGACAAAAGAAATGCTGCTGTCCATATGGGTCGCCTGGAACCCCAATGCCTGGGTACCTAGGTACCATATACTAGGGACTTATAAGGGGGATCCAGTGTGCCAATTGAAATTGATAAATGAAGTCACTGGCCTACAGTGACAAATTTAAAAGCAGAGAGAGCATAAGCACTGAGGTTCTGATTAGCAGAGCGTCAGTGACAGTTAGGCACTACAAAGGCATACACATGAGGCCACAAACTATGAGCACTGGGGTTCTGGCTAGCAGGATCCCAGTGAGACAGCCAAAACACACTGACATATAGGTTTTTATTTATGAGCATTGGGGTCCTGGCTAGCAGGATCCGAGTGACACAGCAAAAGCACACTGACATACACTCACAAACAGGCCAAAAGTGGGGTAACCATGCTAGAGAGAGGCTACTTTCTCACACTTGGCAATTCAGGACTCTCAGCAAGAGAACCCAGGTGGTAGCATATGAAGTCGTTGATGTCCCTGAGACTTTGCAACAGGAGACAATCTCAATACAAGCCCTTTGAGAACCTTAGAAAGCAGGATGTAGAAAGGAAAGTCTAGTCCTTTCATTCCCAGGACAGAAACAGCAAGCAGCAGAGCAAATAGGCAGGGTGGCAGTCCCTCCTACAGCATAGAGCTCATTTTCCTGGCAGAATTTCCTCAGACCAGAAGGATTCTAACTATGTTGGGTCAGAGGTCCAGTAGGTATACCCATTTCTGTCTTTGAAGTAGTCAAACTTCAAAAAGAAGTCTTTGTAGTGCACAACACCCTGCCTTGCCCTGGCTCCAGACACACTCCAGGGGGATGGAGACAGCTTTGTGTAAAGACAGGCACAGCCCTATTCAGGTGCAAGTGCCAGCTCCTCCCACCACTCCAGCTCAGGAAGACCCATCAGGATATGCAGGGCACACTTCAGCTCCCTTTGTGTGACTGTTGAGATTGAATTCACAAACAGACCAATTGTCATCCTTATCCAGGTGTGTATTTCACAGACATGCTGAGGCACAGAATGGTTAAGTAAGAAAATGCCCACTTCTTACAAGTAGCATTTTCACATTACAGTTCGAAAACCAACTTCACCAAAGGTTGTATTTTTAAATTGTGAGTGCAGACACCCCAAACTCCATATCTCTATCTGCTCCCAATGGGAAAGATATTTCAAGGCAATCCCTATGTTACCATATAGGAGCGATAGTCCTTGGAATAGTGAAAAACAAATTTAGCAGTATTTCACTATCAGGACATGTAAAGCACACCAGCGCCATGAGGCAACCTTGGACCTACTGTAAGGGTGGCTTACAGGTAGTAAAAGGAAAGGTTTGGGCCTGGCAAGTGGGTGCACTTGCCAGGTGGAAATCACAGTTTTAAATTGCATGCACAGACACTGCATTTGCAGGTCTGAAACATGTTTACAGGGCTACACATGTGGGTGGCACAGTCAGTGCTGAAGCCCACTAGTAGCATTTGATTTACTGGCCCTGGCCATGCACTGTTCTACAGACTTACTAGTAAAACAAATATGCCAATCATGGATAAACCAATCACCAATACAATTTAGACAAAGAGAACCTGCACTGGTCAGCAGGGCTGAAGTGCCAGGGCCATAAAGCCAGCAAAAATTAAACTCAGGATAGGATCAAAAACAGGGCACAGAAGTCAAACAGGGGAAGCCACACCCGGAGCTGACAGGTTTAACAGACACTATAAGGACGGGCTTCTGTTTTTGCAGTGTCTATGTTTGCCAGATATTTGTTATGCTTTGTTGAATTTCATAAGAGTGTCTTTTAACATTAGGAGACTTTAACAACTTGTGATAAGTATGCACTTTGATTTGCATATGAGCACTTTATTCTCTGCTAATGGAGTCTATGGATTTTCTGAAATGTGTATTTCTTGTATTTTTATGTTGATGTCTTGCTTTTATGGCTTTGATCAAATAAAGATATCATGATGATGATAATGAAAATAATGATAAAAAAAGCTGTGCCTCTATAGAGACATAGGGGGTTATTACAACTTTGGAGGAGGTGTTAATCCGTCCCAAATGTGACGGATTTACCACCAGCCGTTTTATGAGTTCCATAGGATATAATGGACTCGTAATACATCTGGTGGTATATCCGTCACTTTACCGTCACTTTTGGGACGGATTAACACCTCCTCCAAAGTTGTAATAACCCCCATAATTTCTCTATGGCAGAACATCCCAGTCCACTCCACAGAACTAAAATAATCCAAGATTTTCAATGGGTTCAAAAATGGTTTCCACAAAATAGCCACCCCACCAATCCTCTTGCTGACATTTTCCACCTGTTCTGAGCAAATGAAAAATGTAAGCGGATTTGTTCTCAGAATTAGGGAAAATTGAGTGGTAAATGACTCTATTACATGGCACAAG
Source organism: Pleurodeles waltl (assembly GCF_031143425.1). Taxonomy (NCBI): domain Eukaryota; kingdom Metazoa; phylum Chordata; class Amphibia; order Caudata; family Salamandridae; genus Pleurodeles; species Pleurodeles waltl. The sequence continues at coordinate 505,532,034 of NC_090437.1, forward strand.
AGATTCCGGCTTCCCTAGCATTCCCGCACAGTAGTTTACAATTATGGTAATGCCAGCAATTCTCATGGCCTCAGAATTGGGAAACTGACTGACACCTGCTGATCTCATGGTGTCCAAGCAGATTGCCTGCTTGGGTTACACATGGATGGGTTATGATGAGTGACATCCTCTGCTACTGTTTCTAAATGGTGAACTGATTGGTTGAAGGTTTGCGTGCCCAAATTGTTGGGCTCCGAATGCCTAGGATGAATGATTTATTGAGGTCAGTCAGTATATGACTGGATACAGTGTATGTCAAGCTCTATTTTTCTAGTCCATTTATGAATGAGTGTGAGCTACTGATTAGGAATTGAGTCACTCTGGAAAAAGGAGACTAGAAATAAGGCATGTCAGAGGCATTCTTAAACAGAGATGTATTATAAATTTCTTCCGAGAAGTTCACCTTGCTTAACATTCCTTTGTCTGGCAGAATCTGAGTTGTAATCCAAGGAATTTTATAGTGCTAACCTTACCAGCCTGACAAAGCAAAATGTACCACAAACATGGAGGATTCAGATGCAAGGACCAGATACAGGGCATGTGCATGCACCAACCCATCTCTTAAACCTGAGCTCAACCTCTGGTAGCTACGACTAAGAGCAGACAGGCTTAACTTAAAAAAATATGTAAAGCATTGAAAAGTGCCAAAACATGTAGAAAGTCAAAAGCACAACACAGTGAAAATTCCACCACCATTTATAAAAATAGAGAATATTTAAATTAATAAAATGACACTAAATAACGAAAATACAATAAGGGGAACTACAGATGTGAAAATGTAAAGTTTTAGATTAAAATAGATTACAAAAATGTTAAGTGCCAACAGTAGTCATCTGATTGCACTTGGCTGGGACCTAGGTGCAATTTAAGGCTGACCCCAATTGAGCATGGTTGGATAGTGAGACTAGATTTGTCTTGATCAGAAGTTTGACTTTCTGACTTTCTCTCCAAAATGGAATAAAAAAATCCTCAATAGTGGCTGTGGCAACCAAGGGCTCAACAATCCGTATAGCCTTTTGACGAAGTGCTTGTGAACCCTTTGAGTCTGTTGTGAAAGCACCAAGTGGGAGTAATTCAAAATTCATGACAAGACTCTTGCCTGTTTATACTGTTGGTGCCTTTGCACAGTGATGATATCTACTTTCAACTGTAGTCACTTTTTTGGAGTTTGGATTTCTTCTGCAAGGCAAGACAGCAAGCTGTAGCCTAACATGACACCACAAGGCCGGATACCTCCACAGTGACATCCCTTGGAAAGGATTTGCTGCTACATAATAACACCAAGTGAAAGCAACCTAAATCTTTAGCCCTGTGACAATGCACTTTCGTCAGATGGACTTGTCAAGTTTGTCTTATTTTCCTGACTGCTCTCCAAGGAAAAAGTCTTGAAAAATTGTCTTTGTGCCAGGTTTTAGGGTTAGGCAAGAGGAGTATGATTAGATGCCAGTCAAGGGTCTGAGAACCTCAGGAACGGCACTGCAAGAGAAGTCCAGGTCAGGTCCATTTGGACCTGGTGAACTGAGCTCCTCCAGGAAAGTGAGCACCTTGAAGCTTTTGTGTCCCTGTATCTTAAGAGGAGGTCAGCCAGCTGATACAAGGAGTCCACTACTTCGTCCTAGATACAAGTGGGTGCAGGTCCAACTGAGAGGGCTCTCCTCCCAGGTCTCAACAGCAGGTGCAGTCCTGTTTCTGTCTTGCAGAGGTCCAGCAGTGTTCTGAAAAGGTGCACAGGGGTGCCACTTTTATGCCTGGCATTAGCATGCAGGTAGAGTGACACCTGGACCCTCCCTAATAAGGAAATAGTTCCCACAGGTAATGTTACCACTTCAGCTCCTCAAGTGTGCCCCACTACAAAAAATCACACTGTCACTATCTAAAAACAGGATGTGGAAACCATCTTTTGTGCGGAGCACCCATACCCAACACCCAGGGAAATGAGCAAACCCTCCCCTGTGGTCACTCAACCTGTTCTGGGATCATTTCCTCACCTCCTGGAAATGGAACCTTTTTGGCTAGGAAGACAAAAGGGAGGCAGCCATAGATGTGAGCTACATGTGCCAGTGACAGGGTAGGCATCCATTGAAGTTATATAAATTCCTGGACACTGCCCGGATGGCCATCCTGCCAGAGGAAATTCAACTGCTCCCCCAAACCCAGGGCCTTGGACTCAGCTGTGGAAGCCAAGTCACACCTAGTCAAGGAGACGTTCAGCTCCTGGCTGACTGTTGGAAGCTCAGGCAAGTTGTCTTCAGGAGGCTTTAGGCAAGCTAAAGGTGCTTTTTTTAAAGTACCTTTTACAAAATATTTGTGACAAATTCCACTTTGCCAACTAATTGGACTTGCAAAAAATATTTTTGAAAGTCCAAGATTGAGACTTTGTATCTAGTTCCTAGGATGCTGAATTATCCCAATGTTTTCCTGCAGAACAGCTAATCCTGCTACAATGAAAATAGCTTTTAGGGCATAGCCTCTACAAGGACATGTTTAACCTAGACCTCTCATGTTTACTATCTTTAAATACTTAGGAGTGCCTCATCAAAATGTAAACAGAGGGTTTAGGCCTGTCAGGGTTCATTGTGACATGTCGAATTTGCAGTTTAAACTTGCACAGCCAAGTTATTGGTGGCAGGCATGAAGTCATGTTTTGCTTTGTCACTTTGTGGTGACACAACATGTGTTGCAGTTCACTAGTGACATTTACATACAGGTCCTGGATATAATTTGTACCATGTACTAGGAACTGCTAGGTATGGTAAATATGCCAGTTAGGTGCTAATCAATTTGACATGTTTTTAGGGGACAGCGGATAAAAACTCCACAAGGGACTGCAGTACACTAGTGCTAAGTCCAAAAACTAGCAATAGAACATAGCAAAAAATGGGGATGACCAAGCAAAAGGAGCAAAAAGGGGCATTTTCCAATATGTATCATCAGCATATTAGCAAATTTTGATGCTGTTATCTGTAATTAGAGCACCAAGCAGCCCAATGTATAGGCTGAAGATAACAGGAGATCGTATGAAACCATGGGGGACTCCACTGGTGACAGAGATCTTTTTGTGATCTGGACGTGCCCAGATAAACAAACTGGTTTTGGGTGGATAGGTAGGAGGAACATTGCCAGTGTTTGCCATACATGTTTCCAGGGTGTGTATAAGAGTGGGAATGTTCAATTGTGTCAATGGCAGCTGAGAGGTGCAGTATTTTCAAGGGTCATGCCAGTGCTTAATTTGAGCCTATGGTTGCCTGTGGGGGTCACCAGCACTTATTTTAGTGGATAGTCACTTACTTTTCCACATCAATTATTTACCAAGAGCAAGAGAGGAAAAACACATAAATGGAAAGACAGAGCATAATGTATTAAAGAGGCATGCAGTGGATTTTAGACTACCAGCCTTGGTTTTCAGTGCACTGACATTTAGTAGCCCTGGCTGCAGGCTTCTGAGGAAAGCTTTAGGCACTGACTCTTCCTTTTCTCAAATTAAGCACTGGGTAGAGGTCCTCTTCTTTTGTAGTCAAGAGAGAATCATCTATGATGTGTAAGGCAGCGGTTTCTGTGTTACAGTGTGAACTGAAGCCAGACCGAGAGTCATGAAAGAGATGATTAGAACTCATGTGGTCTTGGAGTTGAACATGATCTGACTAATGAATGGCTGGTGAGAGATGGGCCAGTAATTGAAGAGATCATTGGGGTCTAGTGTAGTTTTCTTTAGGAATGAAAGGGTCCAACCTGTTCTGAGAGCTTCTAGCAAGATGCCTTGATTGGGGGAGGTTTTTATAGTGGTAAGTAGGGGTAATAGAGCATCTCCAGTGAGAGCTTCAATGAATAACAATAGTAAGACATCATCTTCATAAGGAGTGGCTTTGAGGGAGTTGAGTATGTCAGTGAGATCTGGGAGGGACAGGGTTTTGAAGGCAGACCACTGCCACACCAGAAAAGGTGTGTTGGAAATGGCCCTTTTGGCAGGGTTACTCCAAACCTTCTGGCTTCCTCCTCCTCTTTTTCTGACCTTGTTTTTGTTGACCTTAGGACTCTGCAAGCACTTTTCAACTGCTACCCAGTGCTGAAGTGCATGTGTTCTTATCACTACACATTGTAACATTGGTGTATTAACAATTGTATTAATTAATTTACCTGTAAGTCCCTTGTAAAGTGGAAAACCATATACCCAGGGCCTGCAAATTAAATGCTACTAGTCGGCCTGCACCACTGATTGTGCCACCCACACCAGTAGCCTTTAAAACGTGTTGCAGGTCTGCCAATTCAGAGCCTGTGTGTGCAGTCTCAGTGCCACTTCAACTTTGCATTTAAAACCCCTCTTGCCAAGCCGTAAACTCCCCTTTTAATACATATGTCATCCCTAAGGTAGGCCATAGAGCATGAGCGCTAAATAAGTAAAAGGCAGAAGGTGTACTTGTAAGGTTTGTATGTCCTGGTAGTGAAAATCTCCCAAAAAGGCATTTTTCACTATTGTAAATCCTGCTCTTCTTATGGGCTACAATTGGAAATTCCCTTATATACTTTTAAGTGGTAATTCTGACCTGAAAGGAGTGGCATTGTTATGTTTGGTATGGTTGGAATGGTAGTGAGAAATTCTGCTTACTGGTGAAGTTGGATTTAGCATTACTATTTTAGAAATGACACTTTTACAAAGTAGGCATTCCTATCCACTTACTGCTCTCTGCCTTACAGCCTGTCTCCAACCCACGTCTGTGCTGGTTGACAGCTCCCCTTGTGCATTCCACCCAGACAGCCATAAATACGGGACACTCAGCTGCATCTGCATACTAATGGGTCTTCCCTGGCAGGAAGGGAGGAGGGGCACAGATTTAAATTTAAAAGGGTAGTGGCTTAACCCCACACAAAGCACTGATAACCCACACAGATCTCCTTGCAGGCAGGACCTTTATGTTTTACATGTCCTGGTAATGAAAAACTCCCAAAGTTGTTTTCACTACTCATAGGCCAACATTGGGAATTTCTTCATATACTTTTAAGCTGTAATTTCGGATCTGAAAGGAGTAGCTACATCAGGTTTCAAATCATTGGAAAGATAATGATAAATGCTCCTTCACGGGTGACTACTCCTTCGTAAGTTGCAGTCTGAGTGGCTCCCAAAGCCTCCAGACCTACTAATGATTGGGGGTATTATTTGTGAACGTGTTACTCCTCATCAGTGTAGCATGACCAGCTCTGAGCTCTGAAATACCAGCAATGTTTTCAACATCGTTTTACCTGCTATCCTAAAATATCTTGCAAAGTAGATACTATGCTATTTTTATAAACCTGTGTGGAGTATTTTTGTGGTGCACTAATTGCGTTGTTGTGTGTGTTGCATAAATACTTTACACATTGCTTCTTTTGATAAGCCTGCCTGTTCTGTGCCAAGCTACCAGAGGGTGAGCACAGGTTATCTCAGCTGTGTATCTAGCTTACCCTTACTAGAATGGTGGGTCCTGCCTGGCAAGGGTGTACACCTTAGCCAACTCCAACCAGAAACTCCGTTTCCAACAGGGTGAGTGTAAGAATTGAAGGCAGGCTTGGTGTTGTTAAAGTGCTGTGAGATCTTCTGTTTTTTTTTTTTAATGATGTAACGGTTGGTGACATTGAACTTATCTGTGGAGTGAGGAATAGAAATGTCCAGCAGGGTGTTGAAGCAGTGCTTAGTTGTACTGAACAGCATTCTGCTCCTGTTAGTGGCTACAGAAATGGTGCTGATATAGTTCTTTGCTTTGGCTGATCTGATGAGCTGTCTACATGTTGAGCGGAAGGACTTCTCACGAGGTCCTCAGGAGTCCTGTTTTTCCTCTATTTTCTTTCCTGTCTACAAATGGTTCATTATTTGTCAGAAAGATCTTTAGAGGACTAAGGGGGTCATTCCGACCTTTGCGGGCGGCTACCGCCGCCCGCCAGGCGGAAACCGCCATGCGGCCGCCAATGCGGCCGCATTCACGCGGCCCCCATTCCGACATTCACGCTGGGCCGGCGGGAATGAGGCCGCAACACAGGAGCCGGCTCCTAATGGAGCCGGCGGTGTTGCGGCCGTGCGACGGCTGCAGTTGCACCCGTCACGCTTTTCACTGTCTGCTATGCAGACAGTGAAAAGCTGGCCGGGGCCCTGTTAGGGGGCCCCTACAATGCCCATGCCAGTGCAGGGGCCCCCAGGGGCCCCAGGACACCCCTTACCGCCAGCCTCTTCCTGGCGGTGCAAACCGCCAGAAACAGGCTGGCGGTAAGGGGGTCATAATAATGCCCAGGGCAGCGCTGCTTGCAGCGCTGCCCTGGCGGATTATCACCGCCGGGGCATAAACGGCGGGAAACCGCCGGCCCCGGCGGTGCAACCGCGGCGGTATGCACCGCCAGCCTGTTGGCGGTGCTTTAGTCATTTTTGCCCTGGCAGTCTCGGACCGCCAGGGTCAGAATGACCCCCTAAGTTTCTGAAGGCTATGGCTTGCACTTGTGTGTTGTAAATGGGTTTGGATTTTCACATAGCTTTCCAAAAAATTGTTGAAGTTGTTTAGAAGGGTTTTGGCATTGGATGTGGATTCCATAGGGTGAGGAATTAGTTCAATAATTAGGTTGTCTATGGAGAAGTCATTGATGTATCTTCTCTTTGGTATTCACAAACATCTTTCTCACAAAATACAAATTGAATATTTGATCACTTAATACTAGGTGATTGATACTATCAATGAAACACAATTTCATCAGCCTTGAAATAACAAATTACTGAGGCAAATCCTGCAAGGTTTCCAACATAAACCTTTCAGGTTCAATGAATCTTTTACCAGCAGGCATACAACTAAATGTTTGCCTTTACCAGTTGACCTGTAGGTAACACAAAAATCTATACAACAAAAGCAATAATCCACTAACCTATCTTAGATAAAATAAACATATGTGACCTGCATTTAGACACACTGCTACACACAGCAAACACACGAAACATTTGAGCTATTTTATTAGGATTTAAACCAGTGACCAGAGAATGCACACATATCTCTCCAGCAATTACATTTAACACCAAAGCTGTATTACTAGGACTGCACTGTGAAAGGTGTTGGATAGCATATATCTCTGTAAAGAGTGTCTTAGCCGCTGACACTAGTTTTGAATACAGTTTGTTTCTGACCAATTAAGTAAGCTGGGACAGCTTTACTATCAATTTTTCATGTTTCAAATATCTTTGTGGACAAAGGGGCTGATGCCGATCTTGGCGGACAGGGTTACTCCGCCACAAACATGATGGATATCCCGCCTGCCGTTTTAGGATCCCATTACATCCTATGGAGATTGTAATACCTCCGACGGAATAGCCGCCAATTTTTGCTGATGTATTCCATCCGCCAAGATCGTAATCAGGTCCAAAGTTTGTAAAAAATAATGTAGGCTGATTTCCATTGTCTCCCCTCCTGACGTTGCTGCCCCTTATGACCCCACCCCTGATACGTTTACCATTCTACTACCACGACCAATTTATAGGTTCTAAGAGCATTTTTTTCCTTCAAATGTTGGCACTGTGGGGGATCATGGCAACATTTAAATTTCTGTACAACACCCAGGATCGCAGTCTGGAAGGACGCAGATATTTTGCTTGTTCTAATATTTGGCTGACAAACATTTATATGATGTTTTCAATTAATGGCCTACTTTCTCTACCGCCAGATGGCTGAAGCTGTGACACACAAAACAGAGTCTGAACTGTGGGAAGGAGGAGCAGGAACATGCGCTGAGTTGTAAGAGCTGGGACCTCTCAGGTCACTTTTGCCTTACCCACTCTTTCCCCCCTCCCCCCCACACAAAAAAATAGTTTATTTTCCCGTATTCCAATGAGATGGACTATAAGTGAAGGCGAAGACATACGCAAATGCTTCCCATTGGCCTCTCCAAAGTGAAGCTCAGCAGACGCAGCAGATGTATTTTTAGCACGCTCTGTCTCCTCCATTAAGAATATTCTCTGCCTTCAAATCCTTTTTAATTGCAGAACCAATGCAGGCAATTAGTCCAGCTTTCAGTTTCCATTAGTCTACTTAGTTTCTATGCGCACTGAAATTTAAATATCTAACAGTAATTTTGCCTCCACGCTCCCCTTAGAAAGGCATTTTGCTCAACATCACACAGCGAGTGCGCGCTGAAACGTATGCTCTATAATTACAAACCATGCAGAATTCTGAATGGAAATGGCAAGCCGTTATAGCCACCCGGCTGTAAATTAGTCATTCAAATTGAAGGTGAGGCGTCGCATTGAACACTGATTTTTAGTTTCAGTTAACACTGATAACCAAATCTATCCTATGTATTAGTTTATTCATACTGTTTTCCATTGCAATTCTGCTCACAAATGCCAACTGTAATACATTTCGATCAACTCAATAAAAATGAAGTTTATAACCCACAAATATCAATATTGCTCTATGGAGGAAGCAATGAATTATTCTGAGATTATTTCCAACTCAAAATGAAGTGAAGCCCTATAATGATTTTGTTTTTCCAAAGTAAACTTTTAAATCCAGTTAAGAAAATTGGTTGTGGCCTTTCAGTTCTCTTTAATTACTTGTATCCACTTTCGACTACGATAAAGTCGAGCAGTGAGCACTTGCACAGACCACGTGCACAGGGCCGGCTTTAGTGCTGGTGTCACCCTGTGCCACAAACTTTTTAGGCACACCCCACCCCATGACCACCTCCTATGATCTCCTCACTAACACCCAACAAATGTGCCCCTCATCTCTTGGTAGCCCCTCTCTCACATACATTCATATGTTTTAAAGTGCTTGTAAAGTCTGACTTTACTAATCCACTCAGCTATACACATAAAGTAAAGTTCTGCTTTTTGCAGCAGGCATGTTATCCCTTATGTGCTACCTTATGGCGAGTCAAAGCTCCTGCTAGCCAAAACTCCCATCCTGTTCCTTGCAGGAACATTAATCACAAGAGGTATCTTGACATTTTAACTGCTTCCTGAAGGCTGGACACACAAGGAACGTTCAGCAAGTGCTTTTAAATCCGAAGTTTCGAAAGTCATTGCTAAACACAGCGCCCCCCTGAGGTCAGTGTCCCCCAGTCCAGGCCAGCACACTGCGGCCGCACCGCTCTCACCGCCATAATGCGTGCACAAGGCTCTTCACGGCTGTGTGCAGCCTCCCTCAGTTTTCAGAAAGCCAAATGTTATCTTTCTCGCATTTTCTTGCAAAGCACACTGTGACTGACTGAGTGAGGGAGTGGTATTTTTAGGAACTTCCCTAACACACTAGTAGCAGCCAGATCCATCCATGAACCTCCTGACAAACAATGTTCTCATGTGGGGCTGTAAATAAATGTTGGATGTCGGGGGCTAATTTATTGGCAAATGGTGTGAGACAGTGGATAAACTCAAGGCCCCCCGGTGCGCATGGTCTACCTCCCTTTTAGGTCTCTCTAAATAGCTTTAGGTGTCCGCATCAAACACAAAAAGCGTGACTTTTGGGGCAGATCCTTCTTTTTCACGATCCGAGCGTTGACCATTAAGTGTATTATTCCACTTCATTCAGAGTGCTTCCATTAAAGTGCATGAATTATTTGTCTTCTGGAGCAACAGAAACTGGCGGGAAATATTTGGTGAATAGGTAAGACATTTTGGAAAGAACCACCCCCAACTAAAAGGAACATGTTCTACATGAATCAAAGTATGCAAATAAAATATATTATGAGTTGCGTGATATTTTTCTATTAAAACGTTATTTTTATGCAAAATAACGCTTTGTAAAATACAAATGACTGCTTTTTGTAAAAAACATCTTACCAACATTTTTGGGTATTTTTTAATTCGTATTTGAAGTATGTGATTTGTTTATTATGTCAGTTTTGTTGTTTCACGAGAAAGTCACCTTCGTAAAATGGCTTTTCTACTTCATGTTTGAGAGTATGAAAATAAATGGCAGTGATGGTTTGCAAAGGAGTCAATGTTAGTATTAGAGCTGATGAAAAATGCCTAGCAGCATTTCTGAACGCATATTTTTCCAGCTCCTGATGGCTTCTCTGCCAGTTCCACAGGAGCTGCACATTCTTTTCAGCTCCTTGTCACTTCTATGCCCATGTCCCAGGTGGGGGGGCATTGATTTTTCGCTATTGGAGGCACGCATTTTCTTGAACGTGTTATGAATGAAGACAAAGGGGCAAAGGCTCACTGTTGCATACATAAAGTGGATATAAATTACAAATGTAGGAACGATAATGAAATTGTGTACTGGCAGCCGTCAAAACTGAAGATAAACATTAAAAACACTCTGTTGTACAAATTATGGGGGTGATTCTAACCCTGGCGGTCGGTGTTAAAGCGGCGGCCAACCCGCCAACAGACTGGCGGTAAAAAATATGGAATTCTGACCCTGGCGGGAACCGCCAACACAGACAGCCACTTTAACACTCCCCCCGCCACGGCGGTACAAACAAACAGCGCGGCGGTCATCGCCAACAGCCAGGCGGCAGACAATGTACCGCCCACCCTATCACAACTCACCAATCCGCCACCTTTTCCGGGGCGGGAGCACCGCCGATAAAAACACGGCGGAAACAGACTACGAACGGGAAAACGCTCACCACTACGCACTCCAGGAGGAAGGAGGACAGCATGGAACCCGAATTAAACATCCTACCTGCTCTCATCTACCACGAGTACGAAGTCCGGCGCAGACGACAACGGTGAGTACTGCACCTACGACACACGGGAGGGGGGAGGACGAAAGGTTACGGGCACACACATATGCGACCCCCCCCCCCAACTATGTACACACCAATGCAGAGCAACAAGTCACAGTGACACCACCCAAACACCCTAGAAAAATGATAGGACATAATCAAATTTGGAATAAATATTTATGTACCAAAAAGGTCCTGAAAAATATCGTACAACCATGAAAGATATTCACAAGAAAACAAATGACATACACATCAGTGTATAACTGAAGTAACAAGTCCTGCACATCCTACGAATTCATCATGTCCGTGGGCCAAAGTTTTGAGAAACAAGGGCAAAGCCCACACAGGAGACCTGAGTCCTTTGGAGAGAACACTGCAGGGGCATCAGATGTAAAAACTACAGGCACCTCAGGGGGAAGGGAAGGGGGGTGCACCACAGCCACATGAGTCCACGACGCCAGATCCACGAGGAGCCACCATGCCCACTGTACCATCCTGGGGAGTGCAAAGCCACAGTCTCTCAATGTCTCTACAGTGGGTGGGCTGCCCACTGGACCATCCTGGGGAGTGCAAAGCCACAGTCTCTCAATGTCTCTACAGTGGGTGGGCTGCCCACTGGACCATCCTGGGGAGTGCAAAGCCACAGTCCATCAGGTGGATGACAGTCTCCACTGGTCAAGGAGGAGGCATGGTGGGCGCAGTGAACCATAAACAGTAATTGAGACGGCGGTGCCCAGCGGAGCGGTGCTTGAGATGAAGGGCCCAGCGGAGCGGTGCTTGAGAAGAAGGGCCCAGCGGAGCGGTGCTTGAGAGGAAGGGCCCAGCGGAGCGGTGCTTGAGAAGAAGGGCCCAGCGGAGCGGTGCTTGAGACGGCGGTGCCCAGCGGAGCGGTGCTTGAGATGAAGGGCCCAGCGGAGCGGTGCTTGAGAAGAAGGGCCCAGCGGAGCGGTGCTTGAGAGGAAGGGCCCAGCGGAGCGGTGCTTGAGAAGAAGGGCCTAGCGGAGCGGTGCTTGAGACGGCGGTGCCCAGCGGAGCGGTGCTTGAGAGGAAGGGCCCAGCGGAGCGGTCCTTGAGACGGCGGTGCCCAGCGGAGCGGTGCTTGAGAAGAAGGGCCCAGCGGAGCGGTGCTTGAGAGGAAGGGCCCAGCGGAGCGGTGCTTGAGACGGCGGTGCCCAGCGGAGCGGTGCTTGAGATGAAGGGCCCAGCGGAGCGGTGCTTGAGAAGAAGGGCCCAGCGGAGCGGTGCTTGAGAGGAAGGGCCCAGCGGAGCGGTGCTTGAGAAGAAGGGCCCAGCGGAGCGGTGCTTGAGACGGCGGTGCCCAGCGGAGCGGTGCTTGAGAGGAAGGGCCCAGCGGAGCGGTCCTTGAGACGGCGGTGCCCAGCGGAGCGGTGCTTGAGAAGAAGGGCCCAGCGGAGCGGTGCTTGAGACGGCGGTGCCCAGCGGAGCGGTGCTTGAGAGGAAGGGCCCAGCGGAGCGGTCCTTGAGACGGCGGTGCCCAGCGGAGCGGTGCTTGAGAAGAAGGGCCCAGCGGAGCGGTGCTTGAGACGGCGGTGCCCAGCGGAGCGGTGCTTGAGAAGAAGGGCCCAGCGGAGCGGTCCTTGAGACGGCGGTGCCCAGCGGAGCGGTGCTTGAGAAGAAGGGCCCAGCGGAGCGGTGCTTGAGAGGAAGGGCCCAGCGGAGCGGTCCTTGAGACGGCGGTGCCCAGCGGAGCGGTGCTTGAGAAGAAGGGCCCAGCGGAGCGGTGCTTGAGAAGAAGGGCCCTGTTCAGCGGTGCTCTTCTCCACGGCGGGCCCTGTTCAGCGGTGCTCTTCTCCACGGCGGGCCCTGTTCAGCGGTGCTCTTCTTCACCGCGGGCCCTGTTCAGCGGTGCTCTTCTCCACGGCGGGCCCTGTTCAGCGGTGCTCTTCTCCACGGCGGGCCCTGTTCAGCGGTGCTCTTCTTCACCGCGGGCCCTGTTCAGCGGTGCTCTTCTCCACGGCGGGCCCTGTTCAGCGGTGCTCTTCTCCACGGCGGGCCCTGTTCAGCGGTGCTCTTCTTCACCGCGGGCCCTGTTCAGCGGTGCTCTTCTCCACGGCGGGCCCTGTTCAGCGGTGCTCTTCTCCACGGCGGGCCCTGTTCAGCGGTGCTCTTCTCCACGGCGGGCCCTGTTCAGCGGTGCTCTTCTTCACCGCGGGCCCTGTTCAGCGGTGCTCTTCTCCACGGCGGGCCCTGTTCAGCGGTGCTCTTCTCCACGGCGGGCCCTGTTCAGCGGTGCTCTTCTCCACGGCGGGCCCTGTTCAGCGGTGCTCTTCTTCACCGCGGGCCCTGTTCAGCGGTGCTCTTCTACACGGCGGGCCCTGTTCAGCAGTGCTCTTCTCCACGGCGGGCCCTGTTCAGCGGTGCTCTTCTCCACGGCGGGCCCTGTTCAGCGGTGCTCTTCTTCACCGCAGGCCCTGTTCAGCGGTGCTCTTCTTCACCGCGGGCCCTGTTCAGCGGTGCTCTTCTCCACGGCGGGCCCTGTTCAGCGGTGCTCATCCAGCAGGTCAAGGGAGCCAGACCTGGCCTGGACTCCCTGCTCAGTCGCCCTCAGACCGTGATGTTTCTGGACCCTTCGGGGAGGGACTCCTGGCCTCCTTAGTGTCCTCCTTCCCAGCTGGGATGTGGCATGTGGGGTCCACCTTCTCCGCGCTCCTGCTGCCCTTCCGCTCCTTTGATGGGGCTCTCGGGCCCTTGCCTCCCCTAGATGGTGTGGGTGGTGAAGTGGCCGCACATTGCTCCTTGGGGGCAGCCCTGTCGGTCCTCGCACGGCGGGCCTTGTTTTTGCGGGTCCTCTTGCCGGGGGGGGGGGCTGGACGTGTCCTTGCTGCTGATCGATGTGTCACTGCTGGCAAAGGGTGGGCTCCAGAACCCATGCACAACAGTGACACCCGAAGCTGGGCTGGTGGTGGCTGCGGTGCTCTTGGGACTCTTTGAAGATGGATGGGGGAGCTCATTGGGGGGAAAGAGGTCAAGGTTAGCCATGAAAAGTTTCTTAGGGCCAAGGTAAAGGGTAGGAGAAGTGGAGATGGAAGTGGAGGTAGAGGAGGTGGTTGTAGGAGAGTCAGGTGTGCTGTCATTGGGTGAAGGTGCTGGTGCTGTAGGCTGTCGTGAGGTGGATGGCTGTTGGGTGGGTGGCTGCCTGCGTTTGTGTGTCTTGGAAGAGGGGGTGACAGACACAGTGGGAGAGGACACAGGGGACGTGTAAATGGCAGTGGGGGTGGTGACTGCACGAGTGTGGACTGTACTGGAGGGTGAGGTGGTGATGGAAGCACTGGCTGATGTTGGGGTGCATGCAGGTGTGAGTGTAGACGTCACAGGGAGGGAGGAGGGAGACGAGGAGGAGGGGGACACAGGGGTGGCAGTGGCTGTTGGCATGTCTGCATCTGGGTGTTGCTTGGGTGAGTGTTTGTGGGATCTGTGGTGCTTGTGTTTGGATGAGCTGCTCTTGGGTGTTGAGGTGTGTGCAGGCTGGTCTGATGGTGTGGATGGGATAGGCTGAGGGACAGGAGACAGAGAAAGGCTGGAGGCAGTAAGAAGAGGGAGGCTGGAAACAGGGACAATGGCTGCCGTCAGTGCTGAGGCCAGAGCAGTGAACGCTCGTTGATGGGCAGCCTGACCCGAATGAATGCCCTCCAGGTACGCATTGCTCGGTTGCACCTCCCTTTGCACACCCTGGATGGCATTCAAAAGGGTCGTCTGCCCAACAATGAGCGTCCTTACCAGGTCAATGAGCTCCGCACTGAGGGCAGCAGGGGCAACAGGGGCAGGGGCTGAGGTGCCTGGGGCGAAGGAGACGCGCGCCTTCCTGGGCGAACGGGCACGGAGCGAAGACTGAGGGGCTGCTGGGAGGGCGGGGCTGGTGCGCTGGGTGGCGGCTGTACCTGTAGAGGCGGGGGGCACGGATGTTGCCGCCACCCCTAGGGAGCTCCCATCCGAGGACGTGTCGCTTTCGCTGCTCTCACCAGCGGTCCCCGTCGTGGTGCTCCCCTCGCCCTCAGGATCACTGGTGCCCTCGGTGTCTGTTCCTGGGCCCACCGGGGCCTTGTGTCCTGCAGCTCCCTCGTGCTCCGATGCCAAATCTCCTCCGCCTGATGATGCTAATGCACACATGCACAAGAAGATGAAGAGAAAGGGTGGGGGGAGAAAAAAGAAGACCAGGTTGAGTGCATGCAATGTCAACACCGTTGGCGGAGAGGACAGACACAGGTGCCTAATGCACTAAGCCGCGCATTCGGGGTACACTACTCAGTACTACTGACTAAGACAACAGGCCAAGAGACGTCAAACGCGCACATGGGAGATGCTGGACCTTCAATGGCTGTACTTGTCACCCTACCGAGGTGGGGGCCGGGGGCACAGGGCCATGCCTAAGGGAGAGGACTACACTACAGAAAGCGCCCTGGCCTAATGTCACCCACAGCCCTCCTCCCCCACCCATACGCCTCCACTGCGCAGAAAGATAGGAGAATGTGCTGATACTCACCCCCTTGTGTCTGCTGTGATGTCTTAAAGCGCCCATCCAATTCAGGGTAGGCCACCGCCAGGATCCGGGACATCAGGGGGGTCATGGTGCGACTGGCACCCCTCCTAGGTTGGGAGGCCATCCCCAGCAGTGTTTCTGCGGTCTTCCTTGTTCCGCGGCGGATGTCCTCCCACCTCTTGCGGCAGTGGGTGCCCCGTCTGTTGTGGACCCCCAAGTTCCGAACTTCCTTGGCGATGGCACGCCAAATCTCGATCTTCTGATGTGCGCTGACCTATTTGACATGTACAGGGTGGAAAGGAGGAAATCATCAATGACCTGCATGTTAGATGTGATTGGCCCCCCCCCTCCAACTTTGCCATATGGCACATGCTCTCATCTGTCGGGCGTTGCACTCCTCATTCGCCCCCCACCCCACCAACTTACATCCACCCCAATCCACACAGGCATAGCCCATTCCATGTGCACCCGGTGTACTCACTTGTTGGTCTGGAGGACCGTAGAGTAGCGCATACTGGGGGAGGACCCCATCCACGAGCTTCTCCAACTCTTCAGACGTGAAGGCAGGGGCCCTTTCCCCAGTCGCAGCAGCCATTGTATCTTCCAGACCGAGGTCACAGCAGCACTTGCAGTATAGGTCCTCTCCTGTGGATGAACAGGTCTCGAGGGATTAAGCAGATAGAAAATGGCGGTCACGCCCGCGGCGGTGCGTACCGCGGCAGTGCGTACCGCGACCGCCGGCGCACTTCATCATTGGCTCCTGAAACCCATAGGCTTCAATGTTAACCAATGCGGCTTTGCGCCGCGGTCTTCGACCGCCTACCGCCACGGTGTGCCCCGCCAGCGCATTGACCTCACATCCCATTGTCCCACTTCACAGGTCAGGCAGCCGCCATTTCAAGGGCCTACATGGCTTAATTTTGACTGCGACACACAGGCCTAGGCCTTGCATTGCCACACATACACGCCTTTCAACCCATTGCCATTCTTTAACTGTGCAAGCTGTCTGTACGTACCTGTGGTTTGGCTGACTCTGTGCTCCATGTTGTCCTTGCTAGGCACCGTCCGCAGGGACTTGGGATGAGAAGGAGGAATCCTCGCGTGTACCGACCGCTGGTGGACCTGTCGACAATGGAAGAAAGCCATATAATACTTCGATACAGACTTGACCGTGCCACTATCCATTAACTGTGTGCCCAGCTGGAGCCAGACCTGATGTCCCCCATCCGCCAACCCACAGGGATTCCCCCTCTGGTGCAGGTTTTGTCAGTCCTCCATTTTTTGGCAAGTGGGTCATTCCAGACCACAGTGGCCATGTCATCTGGAATGTCTCAGCCTATGTTTTCTAAGATTTTGAGCAGAGTGTTGTCTGCCCTGATGAAACTCATGCGGAGCTACATCATTTTCCCAGAGGAGGGTGACTTGCCTACAGTGAAGGGTGATTTCTATGCCCTTGGACATATCCCCAACATCATTGGTGCCATTGATGGGACCCATGTGGCTTTGGTACCCCCAAAAGACGATGAGCAGGTGTACCGAAACAGAAAAAGTTATCATTCGATTAATGTCCAGGTGGTCTGTTTGGCTGACCAGAACATCTCCCATGTAAATGCCAAGTTCCCAGGGTCAGTGCATGACGCGTATGTGATGCGAAATAGCAGCATCCCCTATGTGATGGAGCAGCTATAGAGACAACGTGTGTGGCTAATAGGTGACTCTGGTTACCCCAACCTGCCGTGGCTACTGACCCCAGTGAGGAATCCCCGGACAAGGGCAGAGGAACGCTACAATGAGGCCCATGGGCGTACTAGGAGGGTGATTGAGCGAACCTTTGGCCTCCTGAAGGCCAGGTTTAGGTGCCTGCATATGACCGGTGGATCCCTAATGTACTCACCAAAGAAGGTGTGCCATATCATCGTGGCGTGCTGTATGCTTCACAACCTGGCTTTGCGACGCCAGGTGCCTTTCCTGCAGGAGGATGGTCCAGATGGTGGTGTTGTAGAAGCCGTGGAGCCTGTGGAGAGTGAAGAGGAGGAAGACTCAGAGGACGACACAGACAATAGGGACAGAGTGATACAACAGTATTTCCAGTAACACCCAGGTAAGAATCACCCACGCCATTTCACAATTGCTTATAGCCTCCTGCATCTGTACTTTCTGTAGTTCCCACCAGATCTTTTTGGGTAATTTTTGTTTTTCCCTTCCCTTCTCAGTGCTGTATGACTCAGTGCCTGATTTCTGCTTGGTTTGCCCATGAACTACAGCGTATTGACATTGGTATGTTGTCATCACTAATTGACAGAACAGATATTGAACAGTAATATGTAATACATTTGCTAATAATACAGCATGACTCCAAACTGATTTGTGTGCAATATGTGATTTATTTACAGTGCTAGATATTGGTACATGTGATTATAAGGGTGATGGGTGGGGGTGGAGTAATGTCCATGGCAGAGTCCAGTTCTCAGTCTCACAGGTGCATTGTCCTTTTGCCTGTGGAAGGATGGAGCAGAGGCAGTTCATGGTTAGACAGGGTGGCAATGTGGGACAGTGGGAAGAGTTCAGGGGGTATGTCCTGCTGGCGGGGGTCTTGACATCCTACTCTGTCTTTTTTTTGGATCTCAGGCTCCTCTTACGGGGTGGTTGTTCTTCAGCAGGAGGTGGGGTTCTGGTGGCCTGTCGTGGTGTTGGGGCCTCCTGTCCACTGGCGCCGGCGGAGGTGGTAGGCTGTTCCTGGTCCGGGCTAGTGACAGAGGCCCTGTGTGGTGCCACATGGTCCCGCAACGCGTCTTCTATCCTGTTGAGGGCCAGGACGATGGTCCCCATTGCGGTCCCGATGATTCTCAGCTCCTCCCTGAACCCCATGTAGCGTTCCTCCTGCTGTGCCTGGATCTCCGTGAACCTGGCCAGTACCGTCGCCATCGTCTCTTGGGAGTGGTGGTAGGCCCCCATGATGGTGGTGAGGGCCTCTTGGAGAGTGGGTTCCCTGGGCCTCTCCTCCCCCCCCTGTCGCACAGCAGCCCTCCGAGCTGCCCGGTTTCCCCCGGCCTCTGTCTCCTGGACGGTGTGCCCGCTCCCACTGCCCCCAGGTCCCTGTTGTTGTTGGGGTGTTGGGTTAGCCTGGGTGCCCTGTAGTGGCAGACACACCGCTGATTGACGTGTCCTAGAGACAGAGGCATGGGCCCGCTGGGTGGGAGCTGTGCTGGTGTTGGCAGAGGGGGTCGGGTCTGGTGTGGCCTGTGGCTGCCTGAGGGGTGAAGAACCAGAACCTTATGGGCCTGGCGGCGCAGGGTACGCCTGAAATCTCCTTGGATTCACCTGCCTCAACTAACAGAGACACGGGACACTCTGTCAGGCGTAAAAGATCAGATTTTATTAGCTGCAGCTAGTACAGTTGTCCAAGAAGTACACAAGGTATGTTCTCAGGAGACTGCCACTTTACTTTGTGGCGCACAATCTTATATACCATATAAAAACCATTTATTAACTACATACACTCCCAGAACACATAGAAAGGAGCCAGTAAGAATGATGTAAAGATAGAACAGAGTCAATAGAAATGTCGGAAAACAAGACAGCACCAATAGAAGGAATTGGAAAACAAAGTATCAAGTGACTTAAGGTTGCCTCCCCTCCAGCTGTGTTTGTCACCCCTCCCTTGAACTAATTCATTAACCGATCCACAACGAAGTTGCATGTGGTGCGATAAGTTTGTGTGCGTTTGGAGGACAGTTGTGAAATGAGAGAATACTAGCAAAGGACAGCGAAGGCCAGACGATAAGATAAGATCGGCGGAGAATAGTGTGAGCCTACAGATAGTTGAAACAAGGATTAGAAAACCAGACAGGGATTAGTGTACTCGGTCAGACCTTAATACCAGCCTTGTAAAGATAGAGGCAGAAGGCTGTTTTGAACACCATGTTGCAGAATAAGCAGAAAAGGCAGAATGGACTTCGTTCGCTGTGCTGCCTGAGTGAAGGCAACATAAAATGGCGGCGGGCCACAAAATGGCGGGTCGATACGATCGTATTAAAAATCGAATTTCCTCAGACCCTCCTTTTGCCAGAACTCAGGCAAGATACACAAACTCATGTTAATCTGAGTCGATGTCTATGGCCATGAGGTCATCAAGCTGTTGCTGTACCATCATTTTGATATTCTCTGCTCTTTGTGACTTGGGTTTGGGAATACATGCAGTAGCACATAGGTTACAGACGGCAGGACCGCAGTGCATACAAAGACAACAAGAGAATATAAAAGCTAAAATTACTCCAAAGAATGTCAATACCTTCCAACCCCATTTGGACAGTAATCCCCAAAACCACTCTGAAAAGGACCAATCTCCTTCGTCCTGATGAATCGACTCGGAGATTATGTGTAACTTAGAGATAGCTTGGTATACTGTCGGAGCGTCATTAGGTATGAAAATACAGCAACTTGATCCGATCAATTTGCATACTCCACCACGGTCCGCAAGAACAAAGTCTAAGGCAACACGGTTCTGCAAGGTCATAAGACGATCAGCCTGTAGTTCAGCTGTAATGTTACTTAAAGCTCCTACAGTGATGTCTATGGTGGTTTCTACGACACGAACCAATTGCCTTATATTTCTGCTGTTGGCCATTGGACCCCAGAAGGGAAGAAATCCTTTGAGGAAATCTCCTCCCTCTTGTCCTGCTGTGTCTTTCGAATCCACAATCCCTCTGCCATATCTATTTTTATGATGATTCGCAGGAGCGGTGTATGTAGGGGGAAGAAGAAAGGCTATATAACAAGTACCAGAGAAATCAGCTGGCAACCATGTATAAGCCCTATCGTGGCAAACGAAGTATGTACCTTGAGATGGTACTAACGGCAGTGAATTCAGGGCTGAATAAACATATGTATGGAAACATAAACTTTCTCTTTGTCCGGTGTTTGGAGTTCTACCATTTATTTGCAGACAGAAATTTCCTTGTTGGGGTATGACCCGTATCGGAGGAGATTTTCCTTGCTCAATCTTATCATTGAGGCTGGAAATGTAATTAGTTATGTTCCAATTGGTATATGCTTTTCTTTCATCTATGGAAGCTTCACTTTTTTCCATGATTTTAGCCATAGCTACCATTCCCTTTATCAATAAACTATGACTGAAATCTGAACCAACACTATGTGAACTGACAGGTTGTTTAATTTTACTTTGATATGCATTATTGAAAATGACAAAATAAGCCCAAGCGGAACCTTCATAGGAGAATGGAAGAACTAAATATGGCATTCCTTTTTCTACTGTATGTGGTATGAGTCCACACACCCAACAGTCAGTTGTATTGATCACTAACTGATGTTGATGTAACAACTGGACGAAGGAATTGTTAAAGTATTCAGTTCTTCTGATGAGTTCATGCTGGGGAAGAGTGTGAAATAGGTGCGGAGAGATAGTAGAAGAAGATGTAGAGGTAGGAGAAGAGACAACTTTTTGCTGCAGAGTAATAATGATCCAGTTTACAGATGCCAAAAGAATACACGACAATATAATGACGCATAGAGCAATACTACAACGACTATATATTTCTTTACAATTATTCTTTACATTTTTACTTTCTCTTTTATCTAATGTAGCCTCCATCTTTCTAAGTGGATGCTCACGGCAATCTTCCTCAATCACTGTAGTCACGATTATCTACCGTCCTATGACACTGTGAGGTCCTGCAGGCCTATTGCCACTTACTCAGGTCGTAACTAAGACTCCTACCGTGACCCTGCAACCGGGATAGAGTACTACATAGGAGAGAAATTTACAAGTTCTTTGGTCTTGGTCTCAAATTATAGCGTTCCTGTCCAGAGGCAGTCTGGTTTTGAAACAATGTTCCTGGATTTGTCGTGTTCAAGCGACGATGCGATGGTATTGCTTCTTGAAGGATGTCGTCGTCCTCTTTCTCAGAAAGTGTTCCAATTAGACGCGCATCACTGAATGGTACAAATTGCGGAACTTTCTCACTTTCAGAGTCACTGATGCCTCTACGGACCCACTGATCGAAAGGCAAGGGCAAAGGCACTTTCTTGCAGTGCACGGCATGCACCCAGTTTTTCTTTCCTTCGACTTTAACTGCTGTTCTTGTGGTCAAAAGAACCAGGCGTGGCTCTCTCCATCTGGGCTCCAAATTTCTCTGTCGTTGGAAATTTTTCGTGCAGACCCAGTCACCTGGTCGGATGGAATGACCTGGGTCTGTAGAAGCCTCTGGTAGAGCACTCTGAACCTGTTGATGAAGAACACGCAATTTAGTTGTAAGGTCATGCAAGTAGTCAATCAACATCGGGTATGGCAAGTCTGAGTATTTCTTAGGGCGAGGAACTCCCCATACATTAGCTGGGCGACCAAATATCACTTCGTAAGGGCTAAGCCCCAAACGAGAGTGTACTGCTGTTCTGGTGGACAGAAGAGCCAATGGTAAAGCATCAGGCCAATTAAGTCCTGTGCTAGCTTGCACCTTAGCAATTTTAAGCTTCAAGGTTCCATTGTAGCATTCTACTAAACCAGCCGACTGTGGGTGATTCGCCGCGTGGAACTTCTGTTTTATGCCAAGACCTGCACAAACTTTTTGCATGACTTGACCCACAAATTCGCTCCCATTGTCACTCCAGACAATGCGCGGCAAACCAAACCTAGGGAAGAATTCTTTCAAAAGTATTTTGGCAGTTGATAAAGCAGTATTGTCCTTCAGAGGGTAGGCTTCTACCCATCTAGAAAAAGCACATACTACCACCAGAACATATTTGTGGTTGTTGCATCGTTCCATGTGAATATAATCGATCTGCAACACCTCAAATGGATATGTTGGAGGAGCAAAATGACCTGCTGGAGTTGGGGTTCCCTTTCCCGGATTGTACATCAAGCAAACAATACAATGTTTTACTACATTATTTGCACACTTTGGGATCCCCTCATTTTGCCACACTGGAGCCAGAAGTTTACATATTCCTTTTGCACTTAGGTGAGCTGGACCATGTGCCATAGTAACTACAGGTAGTACATAAGCATCTGGTAACAGCCAACGTTGATGTTCTGATAATTCAACCCAACATCCCATCTCATCTAACATTCCTGTACTTTCCTTCCACTTTCTCAACTCATTCTCCGTAGCCTCTCCTTGAATTGATTTCACACTCTCTACTGTATCTTCACACATTCCCTTTTCTCTTACGCAGTTTGCGGGACCTGCAACATACATTCGACTTGTGTTGTCTCTGGCTGTCTTTTTCGCTACCTCATCTGCAAATGCATTTCCTCGACCAACATCGTCCACAATCTTTTTGTGTGCACTACACTTCACGATCGCTATCTGAGTAGGCATTGTAAGTGACTCAAGAAGTTCAGTCACTAATTGACCATGTTGTATCTTAGTACCATGGGAAGTAAAAAATCCTCTTTCCTTCCATAAGCGCCCAAAGTTAAACGCTACACCAAAAGCGTATTGGCTATCAGTGTACACGTTTACTCTTTTTCCTTCGGATAACACACACGCTCTAGTTAAGGCTATCAATTCAGCTGCCTGAGCTGAATTATGTCTAATGCGTGCTGTCTCCACAATCGTATGCAAAGTGGTAATAGCGTAGGCTGAAACTGTATCTCCATTCGGTAGCTTGAAACAAGAACCATCTACCCATAGTGTTCCATCTGGATTCACTAATGGCGTGTCTTTTAGGTCAATTCTACCCTTAGTCTCTTCTTCAGTACGGAGAAAACAATCATGCTGTTCAGAAACATCTCTCTCTTCTGGAAGAGGCAACAAAGTAGCTGGATTCAGGGTATTACATCGTTTGATGTGTATGTGACTAGCCAAAAGCGTCAGCTCATATCCGGACAACCGAGCACTCGTAAGATGCTGCGTTTTTGTCCTATTTAGTAAAATATCCACTGCATGTGGCACCATAACAATGAGAGTATTATCTAGCACTACTCCAGCAGACTGTCGAATAGAAATTGCTGCTGCCGCTGTCGCCTTAAGACAACTAGGCAATGCTTTAGCTACTGGATCTAACGTAGCTGAGAAATATGCGCATGGTCGCTGTTGATCTCCAAAACGCTGCGTTAAGACTGACAATGCACAACCCTCTCTTTCGTGGACATAGAGCGTAAAGGGCTTACTGTAATCAGGAGTACCCAATACAGGAGCAGAACACAAAGCAATACGCAAATCAGTAAAACTCTTCTGACATTCGTCAGTCCACGGAAGAGGCTGAGGCGTATCTTTTAAAGTTAGCGCCAACAGCGGTTTAGCCAATAAAGAGAAACTCGGAATCCACTGTCTACAATAAGAAGTAATGCCCAAAAAGGCACGTACCTCTCTTTGTGTGGATGGCACTGACATTTGTGCAATTGCCTGAATTCGTTCGGGGGTCAATCGCCGTCCCTCCTTTGACAAGAGATGACCCAAATAAGTCACCTCGCGACAGACATATTGTAATTTAGAAGGAGAAACCTTGTGATTCAGATCAAACAAATGACGCAACAGTGCAACGGTCACGTTTTTGCAAATCTCCTCTGAATCAGCGGCAACTAATAAGTCATCCATGTACTGAATGAGAGCGGCACCGGACGGTAAGGAAAAGGCATCAAGATGACATTTTAGAGCTTGACTGTAAATAGAGGGACTTTCACAATAACCTTGAGGTGCGCGTTTAAACCGGAAGCTTCGGCCTCCGAGGGAAAAACCAAAAATATCTCTACTCTCTTCGGCGATAGGAATACTAAAGAAAGCATTCTTTAAATCAATAACTGAAAACCAAGTCGCTGTAGAAGGTATCATCGTCAACAGAGCAGTGATATCTGGGACTACAGGAAACTGCGGTACGACAATCTTGTTTACCTCCCGAAGATCAATTACAAAACGATAAACAGGAGGCTGAGAAGGATCAGTGCGTTTAAGAACCGGAAGAACAGGACTGTTACATGTATTTCCTCTCGTTTCCTCAACCACACCCTTCTGAATCAAATCATGGACAATTTCCAGAAGTGCTTTCTCACCTTCAGTAGAGATTCTGTATTGCGGAATACGTGGCATTTCAGCATTGGGTTTAAGAGTAACAACATAAGGTGGGATCTCAAGACAACCAACGTCATTCGGACCCGTAGCCCAAAGCGTTTCGGGAAGAGAAAGCAATTCAGGTGGGAATTGATCTTTTGATAAGTACATTGGACTAGTCATTTTCTGTCCTAGAGTGAGGTATACACCAGAAGGTGAACAATATATCGTAGCATGCATTCTTTTTAATAGATCTAAACCCAACAGATTTTCACCACAACCATTCGTCAGAAGAAGCGGAGCTTCTAAATCATAAGGGCCTATTGAAACAGGCAAAGGGCAAGAAACTGGATTGCGAACAGGGGCGCCAGAAAATCCTGCAGATACATTCGTTAAGCCAGACAAAGGTGCGCCAGGGAGTTTAGAATGAATGATAGAGCTTCTCATGGCACCAGTATCTAAAAGAAATGGCTCTGAAACACCCATTGTAGTGACATTAACATAAGGTCCATTCTGATCCACTGGAATTGACGTAACCCCCTTACTTTGTCCATGGCTGTCCTATTCAAAATGAAGACTTTCATTCCCTCCTTCAATATACTGATCCTCACTGTAATACTGTGTAGACCTAACATTTTGCTGATCAAAGTAATTTCCGGAATTTGGAGGAACAAAAGAACGCTGCCCTTGGGTTAACACACCTCGACCTCTACCTCTATTTGCTGACTGAAGACCACCACGACCTCGTGAAGCAGATGTTGCTCCATTACGCTGCAACAATGCCGGACAACTGTTCTTAAAATGACCTTCCTCCCTACAATAAGCACATTGATTGGGACCTAGTAAAGGTCTTGGAATGAATGGTTCAGGCTTTTGATACAACCTCTGAAACTGCGGAGGCTGTTGAAACTGAGGCTGAACATAACGAGGAGGATAAGCCTGTTGCAAGAGAACTTTAGTTTTTAATTCTTTCGTCTTTTTCTCTTGTTTTTCCCTTTCTTCTTTGTCTCTATTTTCATAATATTGTGCAGTAGCCAATATCTGGGCGGAAGAAGAAACTGCCCATGAACTCTCGGAGTCTTTTAGCTTGTGTGATAGTTCAGGAAGCAAGTTATATACGAACTTATCCACAAATAATCGCTGTCCCCCTTCTGTAGCCATATCTTGACCACTGTGATCAATGAATGTCTCCTCGAATCGGGTAAAGAAATCGGAAACACTTTCATCTTTCTTTTGTTTACATACTGCTAGCTTATCCCAATTAACTCTCAAAGCAGGCATCATTGTTTTCATTAATGTAATAATCCTACCAGGGAGTTCTGAGATCAAAGCGTCGGGCTTTGCACCACCTACTTGACCTCTATCTGCGGCAATAATAGCGTTCCAATCGCCGCCAAATTCTTGAGCGTGATCCTCTCTACGAATTTTAGCCCATATTGTCTGTGGAACTACATTTCCCATCAACATGTCAATATCTGCTAGATTCATAATACATGCATCAACTGTTTGCGACAACTCTTTATAGTAACCAGCAGGATTTTTGCGTGGATCTGGTAGTGACTGTTTAAGTGCTAAAACTTCAGACCTTTTCCAGGGGACATGTATCCATATGCGCTGAAAATGCGCAGGAATAGCTGGATTAGCACCTGCTGCTGCAACTTCTTCCTTCCATATTGGAGAAACCTCTCTCATGGGATAGTTTTTCAGTGCTGTCCTAACTGAAGGATCAGAATCGGGAAAAGTCTGTGAGAACAATAGGTATCTGAAAGAAATAAGTGTTCTGACAGCGTTTTCAACCTTAGGACCCACAATAAGTCCTTTGTCAAAGTCAGCCTGAACATCTAACAGATCCTGTGGGACCGAACCCAAATTCATATCCTCCCATTCTTTAGCGAGAGTATCGCACATAACTTTAAAAACATATCTCTGCGTAGGTGCATTCCATTGCAGAAAGGTGGACATAATATCAGACGTACTATATTGGGGACCCTTCTTGATCCATCTACAAGCAAGTGAGTCCAATTTTTCTCGCTCTTCGGAGTCTGGGAATTGACTACGAGACTGTCTTCGAGAAAAGGCTGGAGACACGTTTAAAGCTTCAAAGAAAGGTGATAAGAGACCAGAGACAGTAT
Organism: Pleurodeles waltl; assembly: GCF_031143425.1. NCBI lineage: Eukaryota > Metazoa > Chordata > Amphibia > Caudata > Salamandridae > Pleurodeles > Pleurodeles waltl. The sequence continues at coordinate 505,558,388 of NC_090437.1, forward strand.
CGGTAAATCGCTTACGCGTAGATGGAGAATTTGACATAAGGATAGGGGACAAGGTATCAGGTGAATTAACTAAAGGAGCATTAGGAATTGCCAAAGGAGCAGAAGGCAAAGGAGTTAAAGGCAAAGCTGGCATAGGCAATACTTGAGGAGGCAATTGTGGAAAAGCTGGAGCAGGCGGAAGCACAACTGGCGGCTGAACAGGCTGTAACATCGGGGGTGCATTAGCACCTTGTACATAGGGCGGAGGCAATTTCAATAAGTGGGACATTAAGGAATCTTCCTCAAAATCTTTTCTCTTATCAAGGGAAGAGATAGGCAACGTCGGATAGCATTTATCTATTGCCATTCGATGCTGTCTGTCTGAAATTTCCATTGCATTATCTATTTCATCATCTTTGAATTGCTGAGCAGCCTGTATAATCGTCATTCCCTGTGTTTTCCTATCTCGTTTCGCTTGTTTAATTTCTCTCTGTTTGGCTTCCTTACGCCAAAGGCGAAAAGAGTCAAACATTGCCGGCCGGGCTTTTCTTTTAAATAACGTTGCTTCTAAATTATCTAGCACATCAGTTTCGAAACTACCATTTTCTGGCCATTTTAAAACACCATCTTTCTTTGTATATCGGATCCATGTCTTATTAAAGGCAATAGGACCAACACCATGTTTAGAATAGAGCTCATATGTGGGAGTTCCAACCGAAGGAATCGGACAGGAGTCCTCAAGCTGGGAGTCCCTATTACAACCAAAGCAACAAAGTTTTCCAAACTTAGTCAGACCAGACATCTCACGATTTTTACTGGCTGTTCACAAACATCAAGGGGGTAAAACTTTCAGTTTACACAGCACAAATGCACTTACCCCTCGGCTTTGGCCACTGCAATGGCCAAATCTAAGGACCTAAGGACAAAACAAAGACCAAAATTTGTGGGCGCGACCCACCAAATACTTAACTAAGGATGTCTTCTTACACCAACAGAGGCCCGTCTATCGTCTCGCTTTACCATACATCATCAAAGAAAGGGCCAAGGCAGGGCGGCAGTCAGGGCAGCAGTCGTCAGTAGCCGTCAGGAAGGAGTAACCGCGCTGAAAAAGACCTTCGGACCACTTCGACATACAGGGGTCGCTTGACGTGGCTCGCGATTCCTCCAGAATTTTCTTGCGGGGTTCCTCACGACCTTCAGGCAGAACCGGTACCGCTGAAGCCGCCCCACGTTGGGCGCCAGTTGAAGAACCAGAACCTTATGGGCCTGGCGGCGCAGGGTACGCCTGAAATCTCCTTGGATTCACCTGCCTCAACTAACAGAGACACGGGACACTCTGTCAGGCGTAAAAGATCAGATTTTATTAGCTGCAGCTAGTACAGTTGTCCAAGAAGTACACAAGGTATGTTCTCAGGAGACTGCCACTTTACTTTGTGGCGCACAATCTTATATACCGTATAAAAACCATTTATTAACTACATACACTCCCAGAACACATAGAAAGGAGCCAGTAAGAATGATGTAAAGATAGAACAGAGTCAATAGAAATGTCGGAAAACAAGACAGCACCAATAGAAGGAATTGGAAAACAAAGTATCAAGTGACTTAAGGTTGCCTCCCCTCCAGCTGTGTTTGTCACCCCTCCCTTGAACTAATTCATTAACCGATCCACAACGAAGTTGCATGTGGTGCGATAAGTTTGTGTGCGTTTGGAGGACAGTTGTGAAATGAGAGAATACTAGCAAAGGACAGCGAAGGCCAGACGATAAGATAAGATCGGCGGAGAATAGTGTGAGCCTACAGATAGTTGAAACAAGGATTAGAAAACCAGACAGGGATTAGTGTACTCGGTCAGACCTTAATACCAGCCTTGTAAAGATAGAGGCAGAAGGCTGTTTTGAACACCATGTTGCAGAATAAGCAGAAAAGGCAGAATGGACTTCGTTCGCTGTGCTGCCTGAGTGAAGGCAACATAAAATGGCGGCGGGCCACAAAATGGCGGGTCGATACGATCGTATTAAAAATCGAATTTCCTCAGGGGAACCGACTGCCCAGAGGTCCCCGATGGTCCGGGCTGGTCATCAGGTTCAGTGTCGACAGAGCTGCTGTCCTCACTGTGGGCCTGTTCCGGGGGTGGGATGGACATTTCTGGACCCTCCTGGCTGGTGTGTTGGCGTTCGGGTCCTGCATGGGGTAAGAGAGTTTGGTTATTGTTTCTGTGTGTGCAATGGCGTGCGTGTTATGGGTGCCCTCGTCCCCCAGTGCAGGCATTCCCTTGAGGGAGGTGTTGTGAGGGTGGTTAGTGGGGGGGGGGTAAGTGCAGTGGTCATGCTTGGGTGATGGGTGTCCATGGATTGTGTTGGCATGCAGCAGTTGGTGTTGGGATGGGTGGGTTGTGCTGGTGAGACATTGTCAGGGAGGATGTGTGCTGGGGGTTTGGGGGTGAGGGTGGGGGTGTGGGTTGGCATGCTGGTGGGGTGGGGGGGATATAGTAGTTGAGATTGGACTTACCAGAGTCCATTCCTCCGGCTACTCCTGCGAGGCCCTGAGGATGCAGGATGTTGAAGACCTCTTGCTCCCATGATGTAAATTCGGGAGGGGTGGGTGGGGGTCCGCCGCCAGTCTTCTGGACCGCGATGTTGTGCCTGGAGACCATCGATCGGACCTTCCCCCGTAGGTCGTTCCATCGTTTGCGGATGTCCTCCCTATTCCTGGGATGCTGTCCCACCGCGTTGACCCTGTCCACGATCCGCTGCCATAGCTCCGCCTTCCTAGCTATACTGGTGTGCTGCACCTGTGAGCCGAAGAGCTGGGGTTCCACTCTTAGGATTTCCTCCACCATCACCCGGAGTTCTTGGTACGAAAAGCATGGGTGCCTTTGGGGTGCCATGGGGTGGTGTGGGTGAGGTGTGGGGTGGTGTATGTGATGATGAGTATGTTGGTGTGTGGTGCTTTGTGCTACTATGTGGTGTGTGTGATGGTGTAGTGTGCCTCAGTGTGTATTGCTATGGATTGTCTGCTGTGTCTCTCTCTCCTTCTCTCAGTAATTGTGGTCGTAGGGGTTTGTGGGTGATGTGGGGGTGTGTTTTATAGTTGATTGATTGTGTGGGAGTGGGTTGTGTATGTGTATTAGGTGTGTGTATTTGTAATTGTCCAATGTGCCTGTGTTTTGGTGCTGTGTGTGTATTTTGACCGCGGCGGTGTGTACCGCCAATGGAATACCGCACTGGAAAGCCCGCCGCGTTGATTCGTGGGTCGAAATGGCATGGGCGTATTTCTGTTGGCGTGACGGTGGAGGTTTGGTCATCTCCAGTTTATCGCTGCCCGCTGATGTGGCGGCCTGCAGTGGAGGTCGGATTTTTGGAGGTTTGGCCGTTGTGGGTCAGAATGACCGTGGCGGCTTTCCTCGGCCGCGGTGGTGTTATGGCGGTCTTCTGACTGGCGGTAAGCGCCTTTTACCGCCGAGGTCAGAATGACCCCCTAAGTGTTGTTGTACCTTTTACATACCAAATGTACTTTGCTGACAATAATTAATAGAATTAATAGTGACCGGTACATGATTATTATTTTGTTAATATATTTACTTAACAATACTGATAATACTTGTTTGAATATTTTGAATAAAATGCACTGATTACTTTCCTCTACATACCTGGACTCAATATTAGGAAATGAGTGTTGTTAGACCTGACAGCCTTATGGTGGTCATCCGCCAACTTTTTGCCTGCCTCCCTCTATGTTTCTAACCCTGTTATTTCTGATTTTAGGACTCTGCGCACTTTACCACTTTACTACTGCTGTCCAGTGCTAAAGTGCATAACTCTCTCCCCTAAACATAGTAACATTGGTTCCTACCCAATTGGCCTATTTCATTTACCAGTAAGTCCCTAGTGAAGTGCACTACATGTGCCCAGGGCATGTAAATTAAAAGCTACTAGTGGGCCTGCAGCACTGACTGTGCCACCCACATAAGAAGCTCCATGTCTCAGGCCTACAATTGCAAGGCCCGTGTGTGCAGTTCTACAGCCACTTTGACTTGCCATTTAAAACTACTTGCCAAGCCTTAAACTCCCCTTTTTCTACATATGTCACTCCTAAGGTAAACCCTAGGCAACCCATGGGGCAGGGTGCTATTTAGGTAAAAGGCAGGACAAGCACTTATGTGTTTTACATGTTCTGGTAGTGAAAAACTCATATATTTGTTTTCCACTACTGTGAGGCCTGCTCCTCTCATAGACTAGCATTAGAACTGCCTTCATATACTTTTGAGTGGCAGATTCTGATCTGGAAGGAGTGGCCCTATCATGTTTAGTTTGGCCAGAATGGTAATAGAAAATCCGGGTTACTGTTGAAGCTGGATTTAATATCACTATTTTAGAAATGCCACTTTTGAAAGTGGTAATTTCTCTGCACTTACTGCCATCTGTGCCTTACAGTCTGTCTACAATCCACGTCTGGTCTGTGCTGGTTGACAGCTCCCCTTGTGCATTCCACCCAGACAGTCATAAACACACAGCAGTCAGTCACATCTGCATTCATCTGCATACTGAATGGGTCTCCCTGGGCAGGAAGGGTGGAGGGGCCCCCTCTTACATTTCAAAAGCCACTAGCCTGCCATCACACAAAGGATTGTTAACCCCAACAGGGATCCTGGCAGACAGGACTGGGCGAAAAGGGGAACGTGTGAACTTCAAAACCACTCTTTGAAGTTTGCCCCACTTTAAAGGCATTTTTGGGCATATAAACTGGGACGCTGACCTCACCAAATTAGACACTTCTGGATCTACACCTGAACTCTCTCCGAGGAACTGCCCGGCTGCCCAAAGGACTCATCTGGACTGCTTTGCTGAGAATGACTGCTGCCTACTTGTTGCCCTGCTGCTCTGCTGGCCTCTGACTTTGCTGGAAGGACTCTGCCTTCCCCAAAAGTGACCTCCAATTGTTTGGATTGAGCTTGCCTCCTGCTCTGAAGTCTCAGGGCCAACAAAGACTTCACCAGCTAGCTTTAAACTAGTTTTCATACTTCAGCGATGCCAGGGATGGCTTCAGCAAAGCCAGCACCGATGTTACAGCTGCTCCCACCCCGTGGATCTCGCTGCACGCAATGACTGTGGCCCGCAATGCAAGTCCGATATTACTGCAATACCTCTGACATCACGCCGTGTGATTGCGACACTGGGAAATCAACTCGTCATGTCTTGACCCACTGGATTCATCAACCCCACCGGGTCACAAGGAACCAATGCCTAGCCACCAACGCCACACCAGCTCCCCCTGTAACCTGACTAAACCGATGCCTCATTTCCCCTGCCTCACAGAACTGAACCGATGCCTCACCTTCCTGGACACCGTAAAGGACTGACACCACCCAGGCTCCAGTGAGACTTCACCTCCAGGAGTCCGTGCAACATCTTTGGTTCTTCATTTTCAAAGGTAATGTACCTAGGGGTCGATGTGACTCCGTGACCAGTGCCTGTAGCATTGGATTATTGGGAACGACTTCATCAACAACACTGGGATAGTCCCATTTGGAGCTATTGTGTTTCTAAGCACTTTAGTGGGATTTAATCTTTAAAAAATCATAACTTTGCTTGTATACATTGGATTTTCATCGTTTTGACCTTATTTTATTCGGATAAATATTATCTGTTTTTCTAAACCTGTGTGGTGTATTTTTTTGGTGCTTTCACTGTGTTACTGTAAAGGTTATTGCACAAATACTTTATACATTGCCTTGTAAGTTAATCCTGCCTGCTCCGTGCCAAGCTACCAGAGGGTGAGCACGGGATAAATTGTGTTGTGTTGTGACTTACCCTGACTAGGCTTGTGGTTCCTACTTGGATAAGGGTGTCTACCGCTGCCAAGTAGAGACTCAATTTCTAAGAAGTGTGCATTGTGAAATATTTTAATGGAAACCTTCTCGCTAACTTTATATTTTAATTATTTTACATGGAGGTGAGTCTTTTGAAATGTTTGCCTCAGTGACAAACCTTGAAAAATTGAAAAACAGCAGTTTGCTTCGCTCTCGGAACTACATAGACCGGTCATGCATGACGCGTGTCACTCTATATTAAAAGTTGCATTGTAACGGTCTGGTCCCCCAACAAGTGTTCTCTTCTATAAAATAGTTTATTGACAACTTGTGGCATGGTTATGTATCAAACCAATTGACATTTGCAGTTTGAGGGAAGTCAAAATGAGCGCCTTAAGAAGATTGTTACATTTACCCCAGAGTGCATCTTACTCTACGTGTTTAGCTGGTTTGAGCAAAGACATTTGAGTAAACCACACACAGGGCTGAGGGGGAGCATTTAAAGACCCAACCAAGGTTACTCCCAATTACACAAAAAGGACATTGAGGTTCTTTCTAGAAGGAAAACACAACAGTAAATGAATGTCTTGGAGAATAATACTTTAAGGACGAAAAAACCTCACCCACCCTTAGGTGGCAAGCTTCATCATAAGGTTCCTCATGTTATCCCTGGCAAATGTGAAGGTGGGATGGGCTACAACTCTTCCAAACCGATAGGAGAGGAGCCACTATGCACACTGTAACAGAAGTTACACCAATGTAAGATGAATGGTGTTGGTGGGGGTGGACAGAATGTAGTGCAAACAAAAGGAAGGTGAAATTGTGATTAAAAATGCCTCACAGTGGGTCTAAAATTAGTTTTAATACATGCCCCTACGGAGCTAGGGAACATAACTTTTCCTCAAACAAGAAAGTATGGTCAAAACGTTTCTGCCACTAACAATAACCCTACTACCAGGTGTCTGGCATTCTCCAGGACCAACCACAGTTCTAGAACACACTACTCTGTAGGTAAAGAATGTAAAAAAATAGAAAATTACATGAAAGTTGTGAGAGAACGGGGCTGATTGCAGAGGCCCCCTAACTTTTTGCCCCCATTTTCCACTTTTTGCTGGTGTTTTCCTGACTCTGATGGTGCCCTGGGTACTGCTGACCAGTCCCAGGGCCTCTGATCTGTGTAAAATCAATATGCAAATTAGGCTAATTATAATTGGCTAAGTCAACCTATCTATAAGTCCCTAGTATATGGTAGGGCGAGTAGGTTTAGGGACCCAGCATAGGTAGTGCACTGCTGAGGTGCCCAGTGCCATTTTAAAGGCAGGCCTGCCTTGCTGGCTTTTAAGTTAAAGTTACATGCAAATTCGACTTTGGAATTAAAAGTAGTTCTAAAGTCTTAAACTACCTTATTTTTGCATATAAGTCACCCCTAAGGTGTGCCCTATGTGCCCCTAGGGCTGGGTGCCATGTAACTATAAGCAGGGACCTTATAAAAATAGTTTTACAAGCCCTGGTGAGGTAAAACAACCAAGTTCGTTTTTCCCTCATTGTAGTGAATGGCCTCCATAGGCTAGGATGGGGAGACTTTATTTTAATTTTAAAAGTCCCCTTAAGTAACAGATACAAAGAGTTTGGTATCAAGTTAATTGTTATAATAAATCCCACAACTTCCAGTTGTTGGATTTAATATAACTTGTTCAGGTAAAGAGTTTAAAATTTTACCTAAAAAGTTGCCAACTTCAGCCCTGCATTGTTTTTGCTGCTGTGCTCTGATTGGCCAGCCTCTGGCAGCCTGGCCAGGCTGTCTTGATGAGGTGTGAAGTGGCCTGGCTTCATACAAAGAAATGTGCCTGTGGGAGGAGATCTCCCCTCAGCAGATGGTGAGGCAGGAAGGGAGAGGGCTACCAAACTGGTCTTCAAAGGCAGAGAAGGACATTTGGAGCAACCCAGCAACACCCCCACATCCTGCAAACCCAGACAACTAGGTGCCCCCTTGATTAGATTAGGATAGGGCAGGAAAGGGGTGTGTTTAGGATTTTTAGCCACACCAGGGGGTGGGCTTAGCCAGATGTAATCTCCAAAAATCACTTTCAGCCATGATGGATTTTTGAGGAATGTTGCCTCCTCGGATTGATTTTTGCCACACTTCCCGGGAAGTGGTCATCACAGGGGGAAGGACCCTGCACCTGATTGGAGAACCAGGACCCCCCTGTTTTTCACCCAGGAGCAAGGATAAAACTGGCAGACCTGCACCCACACCTCAGTTCCCTACCAGATCCCTACCGGGAAGAACTACAGAAAAAGAAGGACTGCCCTGCTGGATCCTTGGCCTGCACCTGGACCCTGCACTCTGAAGGACTGCACCAGCTGCACACTTGGGCTTCACCATAAGAAGGACTTTGCCTGGCTTCAGCTGGTTCAAGGAGGGACTCCCTGTTTGCTACAGATGAAAAATTGCTAACCAGAGTCCCCTGCACCAACTCTTGAAGAAACCAACCAGCTGACCACTGTCCAGTGGCCAAAAAGGAGTTTGCGCCAGGTGCATTCTGGGAGTTGTAGTCTACACCCCCAAGGATCATCTCAGAGCTTCTGGAACCTTGGGGTGAGCTGTGGATCCCAAAATAACCTTAAAGGAACATCTGGGAGAAGATCCAGAAGTTTGGAGAACTTTGGAGAACTTTTGGAAAAAAGCTCCATAGAGGGACGACCCGCCGCGGCAACTCTAGCCGGCTTGCCTCACCTGCGACCCGGCCCAACTTGCAGGTTCGTCCCGGTGAAGAAAATCTCCCAAAAAGAGACTAAGGCGTTCATTACAACCCTGGCGGTCAGTGTTAAAGCGGCAGTAAGACCGCTAACAGCCCGGCGGTGAAAAAAATGGAATTACGACCATGGCGGAAACTGCCAACAAAGACAGACACTTTAACACTGCGACTGCCACGGCAGTACAAACAAACACTGCGGCGGCAGGGGTGTGGAATTTATTAAAATATCTACTTGTCCACGGGACAGGTTGCTTCTCAAATCTACTTGTCCTGTAAAAAGATCTACTTGTCCCTTTGGTGCCATGTAGTGTGGCGCCAAATTATAGCAGCAATCTCATTATGTAAGAGCTCTGATAATAGCCTCTCTGATTATGCCAGGGCTACTACCATAGTAGGGCTTGAATACTAGCAGTTTCAATCCCTACTGTAGCAATTTCCTTATTTTTCCACCTTTCTGCAGATCTGCATACTGGGGCTGGAGGAAGCAGTAAGCAATAGTTCCAGGGCTGGAATGCCCTTGAGTCTGCAAACCTACTAACCTGCATGTTTTAAAGATTTTCACCAGCTTCTCTCTAATATTTTCCCATAATAAGAAAGGTTGAACATTTACTCCTGACAATGGCAGAATTAGAACTTCTTCCAGGGTTGGGAAGAAAGTGGCTGGAGGGAAAATGAACTTGCAAATGCTCAATAGATTTTCACATGAGCAAATCTACACCAGCGTATTTACCCATGCTAAAATACAGTTCACAAATATTTTATAGGGGTACGACATATACCATGGGTGCACTTTTGTGACATTCTTTAAGAATTTGGGGCCACATGTAGGTAGGTTCAGATTTGTGACCCGCAAATTGCGAGTCACAAATCCGAATGTAGGATGGTGTCCCTGACACCATCTGCGATTCGCAAGGGCTTCGCAAATGTTCACCTCATGAATAATCAAGAGGTGGGTCGCAATTTGCGACCCCCTTGCGAATGGCGGCCTCACAGGGATGGTGGCCTGCTGGAGACAGCAGACCACCATGTCTGTGACTGCTTTTCAATAAAGCAGTTTTTTTTTTTTTTTTTTTTTTTGTAATGCAGCCCGTTTTCCTTAAAGGAAAACGAGATGCATTACAAAAACGAAAAATGAAACGTTTTCGTTTCATTTTTTCAGAGCAGGCAGTGGTCCGCAGGACCACTGCCTGCTCTGAAAAAATGTTTACAGTGACATTCACAATGGGGAAGGGGTCCCAGAGGGACCCCTTCCCTTTTGTGAAAGTGTTAGCACCCATTTGAAATGGGTGCAAACTGAGATTGGTTTGCGCCCGCATTCGCAAAACAATCCTACATTGCACTGCGAGTCGCAATTAGGAAGGGAACACCCCTTCCTAATTGCGAGTCACAAACCCGTTTTGCGATTCGGTAACCAGGTTACCGAATCGCAAAACTGGGTTTGTGCATCGCAATGTGCTTTTTGCACGTCGCAAACAGCGAAAGTCGCTGTTTGCGACATGCAAAAAGCTACCTACATGTAGGTCTTGGTCCCTAATTAGGTCTGGTGTTAACAAAGACATTTTGTTTTTATTAAACTTCTATTTCTCTCTCTTTCGGCTGGCTTCACGGTGAGTGATCGCATTCTTCTCTTCCACAAGGAGCATATTGGCACACAAAGTAGTTTTGTTCAGTGTCAGGAACTACAGTGGCAATCAGTGACGTAATGAAACTGGAGGGTGCCCCTTTGCAAAGAACATGGAGGAGCCCCCTCTCCAGACTCACTCAGGGCAGGTGCTGTGCTGAAGGGGCCCCCTGGAGGGCGGCTGCGGGCCTTTGTTATGCCACTGGTGGCAACATGTGCTTTTAGAGTTCAAAAACGTTTTGGGGGGTTTTTGCCAGTGTTTGTTACAATGTTGAGGACCTGGTAGCTCCCACAACAATAAAGTGTTAGAAAAGCCATGTCAAAACAAGACACGCATTGATGAAACTAAAAGACTTATAAAAATATGTCAGATCAGTTGGCTTTGTCAGTGTTTGTTTATTTTCATGCTTCCCATAATCGTGTTGAAAATGGTTACACTGATTTTCCATTAGAAATATTTTTGGGAAATACTAGCATGCATCAAAACATTTTACTAAATGACACTTCATTTGCATATAATCAGAGAGCATTCTGGGAGCATTATACTTAGCCTCATAGCCTAAACTTTTCAAACATGTGTATACACGTTTTTTTTTTTTTTTACTTGAACCAACGTCAGTAGTGAAGTGTGACATTAAAACATTTATTTACAGCACTCACCCTAATAATGAAGGTTTTCAAATAATGAACCATAAATACAAGTTCGAACAGCATTATCTCTTGGAAACACATTACCTCAACTGCAGAGAGTTCCACTCTCTGTAAACAAACAGCCAAAGGGTTTGTGCTGCAGAGGGTTGGGTCTACTTGTCCCAAGGACAAAGTAAACATAAGATCTTGTTGCCCTTGACCCCAAACAAGATGTCCCGTGCGTCGGGCGATAGGAATTCCACATCCCTGGGCGGTAACCACTAACAGACAGGTGGAGGACAATGTACCGCCCACACTATTACAACCCACCAATCGACCACCTTTTCCGTGGCGGATTCACCGCGAACAAAAACACAGCGGAAACAGGACTTCGAAGGAAAGATGCTCACCTCTACACACCCCACGAGGAACCAGGACGCTATGGAACCAGAACTTCAGATATTCCCAGCCTTTGTCTTCCGGCTCCTCTACCAGGAGCACGAATGCCAGCGGTGAAGACAACGGTGAGTACTGCACCTACGACACAGTGGAGGGGGGAGGGAAAAAACAGTGACACACACACACGCAACACCCTCACCCCCACCCTCACCCACTACAACACACACGCCAATACATATTGATACATCACAGTTACACCTCCTAAAACCCCCTGGAAGGATGCAAGGACAAAAGGAAATAAGTTGAATAATTGTGATATATTCAATTACAGAAATCAAAAATATTAACTAATATATACATTTATACTATATACAATTAAATACACCAAGAACACAAGTCCAAGGGAGTCCACCATCATAGTCCGTGGATTACTGAGCCCAAAAGGCATGGGCGAGGCCCATACTCAATACAAGACAAGACAGAGAGAACACTGCAGGGGCATCAGATAGAAATAAAACAGGCACCTCAGGGGGAAGGGAAGTGGGGGCACCTCAGCCGGTTGAGTGCACGACGCCAGATCCACAAGGGATCCGTGCCCACTGTTCAATCCTGGGGAATGCAAAGCCACAGTGTCTCAAGTCTCTACAGTGGGTGGTTTGCCCACTGGTCAGTCCTGGGGAGTGCAAAGCCACAGTCTCTCAAGTGGATAACAGTCTCCACTGGTTTCTGGAGGGGGCATTGTGCCCAGAGTGCTTCATCCTGCCAAGGACTGAGGTAGTGGGTGTGATACTCCACTGGTTCTGGAGGGGGCATTGTGCCCAGAGTGCTTCATCCTGCCAAGGACTGAGGTATGTGATACTCCACTGGTTCTGGAGGGGGCCTTGTGCCCAGAGTGCTTCATCCTGCCAAGGACTGAGGTAGTGGATGTGATACTCCACTGGTTCTGGAGGGGGCCTTGTGCCCAGAGTGCTTCATCCTGCTCGTGGCGGCCTCAGTAGCGTCAGAGCTTTTGGCGCTCATGGGCCTGCGGTGCTTGTGGCGACGGTGTCCTTGGCAGCGGTTCACCTGCTGGCGGTCTTGTGCTGTTCAGCGGTGCTTGTGGCAGTGGTGTCCTTGGCAGCGGTTCACCTGCTGGCGGTCCTGTCTGTGGCAGTGTGGCTGCTGGCGGTCGCCTCCTGGGCAGCAAGGCTGCTGCTTGCGGTCCTTTCTGTGGCAGCGGGGCTGCTGGCGGTCGCCTCCTGGGCAACGGGGCTGCTGCTGGCAGTCCTGTCTGTGGCAGCGGGGCTGCTGGCGGTTGCCTCCTGGGCAGCGGGGCTGCTGCTGGCAGTCCTGTCTGTGGCAGCGGAGCTGCTGCCGGTCGCCTCCTGGGCAGCGGGCTGCTGCTGGTGGTCCTGTCTGGGGCAGCGGGGCTGCTGGCGGTCCGGTCGCCTCCCGGGCAGCAGGGCTGATGGCGGTCTTGTCCGCCGTGCTGATCTTCCCAGACTTGCCGGTTTTCTTGTACCCCTTCCCCACCTTGGATGGTGTCGCAGCTGTGTCCACACTCCCAACTGTACCCCTAGGAGCGGCTTTGGTGGCTGGTGTCTTTCCCCTCTCCCGCCGGGCACTGACCAACTTTTGATGCTTGACTGGTGGGGGACTGTCCGTGCTGTGGCTCCTTGCCACACTGCATGCCCTGCTGCCTGGTGCACTCCATAATCCGGTGACTACTGGCACCACTGGTCCTACCGAAGTTGGGGCTGAGGTACTAGGTTGGGACCTAGAGAGTCAGGCCCTAGGAGACTGAAGGGGTGGGGGAGGTGAGGGAAAGAGGTCAAGGCTGGCCAGGAAAAGTTTCTTAGGAACACTGGGACGGGTAGCTGGAGGGGGTTTGGGAGTGGAGGAAGAGGCTGTGGTTGTAGGAGGTGTACGTTTGCTGACTTTGAGTGAAGGTGCATGGGCTGGAGGCTGTCGTGAGGTGGATGGCTGTTGGGTGGGTGTGTGGCTGCGTTTGTGTACCTTGGGAGGTGGCCTCACAGACACACTGGGAGAGGACACAGGGGATGTATGAATGGTAGTGGGGGTGGTGACTGCACGTGAGCGGGGTGTGGTGGTGTGTGTGCTGGTGATGGACATAGTGGCTGAGGATGTAGTGCATGCAGGTGTGAGTGGAGACGAGACAGCGAGGGAGGAGGGAGACGAGGGGGAGGGGGGCACTGTGGAGGCAGTGGATGTTGTTGTGTCTGCATGTGTGTGATGCTTGTGTGAGTGCCTGAGGGATGTGTGGTGCTTATGTTTGCCAGAGCTTCCTTTGTGTGTTAAGGTGTGTGCATGCTGGTCTGGTGGTGTGCTTGGGATAGGCTGAGGTACAGGGGTGTGGGTCTGGGTGGAGGAAGTTGGAGGGGGAGGCGAGAGACAGGGACAATGGCTGCCATCAGTGCTGAGGCCAGAGTCTGAAAAGCTCGCTGGAGGGCTGCCTGACCAGAGTGAATGCCCTCCAGGTATGCATTGGTTTGTTGCAACTGCCTCTCTACACCCTGGATGGCAATCAAAATGGTAGACTGCCCAACAGTGAGGGACCTGAGGAGGTCAATGGCCTCCTCACTGAGAGCAGCAGGGGTGACAGGGGCAGGGGCTGAGGTGCCTGGGGTGAAGGTGACACCCACCCTCCTGGGTGTCCTGGGTGAGCGGGCACGGGGCAAAGGCTGAGGGGCTGCTGGGAAGGCAGTGCTGGTAGGGGGGGTGGCGGCTGTACCTGTAGATGCGGGGGGCACAGATGAGGCCACCATCGCAAGGGAGCTCCCATCGGAGGAGGAATCTGTATCGCTGGTGTCAGCTCCTGTCCCCGCCATGGAGCTCCCCTCGTCTTCCGTCCCACTAGTGAATTCGGAGTCCGTAGTCTCGCCCTCCAGGGCCATGTGGGATGCAGCTCCCTCCTGCTCCGGTGCCACTGCTCCTCCGCCTGATGATGCTAATGCACACAAGTACAGGGAGACCACAAAAAGGGGGGCGGGGAGACAGAAGAAAGACATGTTCATTGCATGCAATACCACTACCGTTGGCGGACACGACAGACACAGAAGCCCCCTGCACTGCGCCGCGCACTTGGGGTCCACTATTCAATCCCTGGGACATGGCTTACAAGGCTATGGCCGATTTCTGCACACATAGATGTCACAGGAGCCTGACTAGGTGTAGTTGGCACTGTACACAGGTGGGGTGGGGTGCCACAGGGCCTGCCTGAAGAAGGGGACTTAGCTAGCAAACTCGCCCTGGCCTAGGGGAACCCACAGCCCACCTCCCCCACTCAGACACCTACAATGCGCGCAGAATCAGCTGAATGAGAGTGTACTCACCCCCTTGTTGCTGCTGTGATGCCCTCAAGCGCCCATCCAACTCCTGGTACGCCACCGCCAGGATCCTGAACATCAGGGGGGTCATGGTGCGACGGGCACCCCTCCCACGTTGGAAGGCCATCCCCAGCTGGGCCTCCGCCGTCTTCTTGGTCCAGCGGCGAATGTCATCCCATCTTTTCCAGCAGTGGGTGCTCCATCTGTGGTTGACTCCCAGGGTCCGGACTTCCTTGGCGATGGCACGCCAGATGTCCTTCTTCTGGTGAGCGCTGACCTACAGGAATTGTACAGGGGAAAAAGAGAAGTAATTAGCAACTGCACCATCACAGTCATTGGCCCGCATCCCTACCCTTGCCATGACGCACATGCACTCACCATTGTTTCATTCACGCCTCATTCTCCCCCCCCATCTTTCATCCACCCCACTCCACACAGGCATTGCCCATACAGCATGGTAAGGGTGTACTTACCTGTTTGTCTGGAGGTCCATGGAGTAGCGTGTACTGGGGGAGGACCCAATCCATGAGTTTCTCCAGCTCCTCCGTGCTGAAGGCAGGGGCCCTCTCCCCAGACGCACGAGTCATTGTCTCTTCCAGACTGAGGTCACAGCAGCACTTGCAGTGTAGGTCCTCTCCTGTCGAAGATCAGGTATTGAGTGATTCAACAGAGAGAAAATGGCGGTCACGTCCGCGGAGGTGAGTACCGTAACCGCCAGCGTACATCGTCATTGGCTCCTGGGACACATAGGGTCCAATGTTAACCAATGCAGAATTGCGCCGTGGTCTTCGACCGCCTATCACGACAGTGTTCAACGCCAGCGCAGTTACCTCATATCCCATTGTCCCACTTTACAGGTCAGGCAGCCGCCATTTCAGGGGTCCACATGGCTTTATTTTTTACTGCGTCACACATACCTAGGCCTTGCCTAAACACTCATACAGGCAATTTTCGATTTATGAGTAGTTTTCTGAGTAAGCTGTGTTTACGTACCTCAGAGTTGGTTGACTCTCTGCTCGCTGTTCTCCTCCATAGGCACCGTCCACTGGGACATATGAGGAGATGGCGGCATCCTCCGGTGTACAGACCGCTGGTGGACCTGTCGACAATGGAGGAAAGACATGTGATCATCACCTACAGGCTTGATCGTGCCACAATCCATGAACTGTGTGCCCAGTTGGAGCCAGACCTGATGTCCGCTATCCGCCATCCCACAGGAATCCCCCCTTAAGTGCAGGTACTGTCTGTACTCCATTTCCTTGCAAGTGGGTCATTTCAAACAACAGTGGCCATAGCATCACGGGTGTCCCAGCCTATGTTCTCCAACGTGTTGTCCAGAGTGTTGTCTGCCCTGCTGAAACACATGCAGAGCTACATCGTTTTCCCTCAGGTGGAGGATTTGCCTACAGTGAAAGGTGACTTCTATGCCCTGGGACATATCCCCAACATCATGGGTGCCATTGATGGGACACATGTGGCCTTGGTCCCCCCACGCAGGAGTGAACAGGGGTACAGAAACCGGAAGAGTTACCATTCGATGAATGTGCAGATGGTGTGTTTGGCAGACCAGTACATCTCAATGCAAAATTCCCTGGATCAGTGCATGACGCTTACATCCTGCAGGATAGCAGCATCCCTCATGTGATGGGGCAACTCCAGAGGCACTGGGTGTGGCTATTAGGTGAGCACCTCGACCCAAATCTGTGGGAATAGTTGTCTGGGTCTGGGGATGTCCCTAAGAGTTAGTGTGTGTCTAACAGTTGTCCCTCGCCATTTGCAGGTGACTCTGGTTACCCCAACCTGTCATGGCTACTGACCCCAGTGAGGAATCCCAGGACAAGGGCAGAGGAACGCTACAATGAGGCTTATGTATGAACTAGGAGGATTATAGAGAGCGGACCTTCGGCCTCCTGAAGGCCAAGTTCCAGTGCCTCCATATGACAGGTGGTTCCCTATTCTACTCACCAAAGAAGGTGTGCCAGATCATCGTGGCCTGCTGTATGCTTCACAACTTGGCTTTGCGACGACAGGTGCCTTTTCTGCATGAGGATGGTCCAGATGGAGGTGTTGTGGCAGCTGTGGAGCCTGTGGACAGTGAAGACGAGGAAGCAGAAGAAGAGGACATCGACAACAGGAACTCAGTGATTCTGCAATACTTCCAGTGAGACACAGGTAAGAAGACAAACCTGCCTGCTACATCTACTTTAAAACTACTACCTCTCTACTGTTTGGCATTTTCACCCAGTGTATGGTCACTGAGTTGTCACTTTTCCTTATGATTTCACAGATGTGGGTCCCACTGTGTGACATCTGCTTTGTTTCCTCATGGACTAGAGCTGTGTGACATATGTATGTTGACATTACATTTGAAAGAGCATTTTGGCACTGTAATTGCTAATACACTATTTCGAAATCACAGACTGACTCCAGATTGTTTTGTGCTTTAAGGGTGTTTATTGAAGTGCTCAATATTGGAGGGGGTTGTAAAATGGCGAGGGGTGATGGTGGAGGAATGTCCATGGCAGAGTCCAGTCTATTAGTCTCACAGGTGCATTGTCCAAAGGGGCATAGGAAGTGGAGCTGGGGCAGTTTGAGGATGGACAGGGACTGTTTGCGGGGTGGTTCTCCCTCTGCAGGGGGTGGGGTGCTGGTGTGGTGGTCCTGTGGTGGTGCCTCCTGTCCACTATTGCCGGCGGAAGTGATGGGCAGTTCATCGTCCAGGCTAGTGTCAGGGTCCCCTTGTTGTGCCACAGTGTCCCTCCTGGTATTGAGGAGTTCCTTCAGCACCCCTAAAATGGTGCCCAGGGTGGAACTGATGGATTTGAGTTCATCCTTGAAGCCCAAATACTGTTCCTCCTGCAGCCGCTGGGTCTCCTGAAACTTGGCCAGTACTGTTGCCATCGTCTCCTGGGAATGGTGGTAGGCTCCCATGATGTTGGAGAGGGCCTCGTGGAGAGTGGGTTCCCTGGGCCTGTCCTCCCCCTGTCGCACAGCAGCCCTCCCAGTTCCCCTGTGTTCCTGGGCCTCTGTCCCCTGAACCGTGTGCCCACTGCTCCCAAGTCCCTGTTGTTGTTGGGGTGGTGGTTAGCCTGGGTTCCCTGTAGTGGTGGACACACTGCTGCTTGACGTGTCCTGGGGACAGAGGTATGGGCCCGCTGGGTGGGTGCTGTGCTGGTGTTTCCAGAGGGGGGAAGCTCTGTGGTAGCCTGTGACTGTGTGAGGGGAACCGACTGTCCTGAGGTCCCAGATAGGCCGGGCTGGTCGTCTAGATCCAGTTGGACAGAGCTGCTGTCATCACTGTGGTCCTCTTCTGTGGGTGGTGTGGACATGTCTGGACCCTCCTGTCCAGTGACATTGGGTAGGGGTCCTGCAGTGGGAATATGCATAGTTATTGCATCTGTGTGTGCCATGGTGTGCAATGGATGGGTGACCGTGTACCCCAGTGCTTGCATTCCTGTGTGGGACCTTGTGTGATGATGGTTTAGGGGGGTGTATGGGTATGTGCAGTGGCCATGCTTTGGTGATGGGTGTCAATGCTTTGTTGTTGCATGCAGGGCTTAGAGTTGGGATGTGTGGTTTGTGATATTGGGACATTTGTGAGGAGCAGGAGTGATGTGGTGAGGGCGAGGGTGGCGGTATGTGATGGCATGCAGGTAGGGTGGGGGATATAGTAGTAAAGATTTGACTTACAAGAGTCCATTCCTCCAGCTACTCCTGCGAGGACCTCAGGATGCAGAAAGCCAAGACCTGCTCCTCCCATGTTGTTAGTTGTGGGGGAGGAGGTGGGGGTCTGCCGCAAGTCCTCTGTACCGCGACGTGGTGTCTTGAGACCACGGAACGCACCTTCCCCCGTAGGTCATTCCACCTCTTCCTGATGTCATCCCAATTTCTTCGGTGCTGTCCCACTGCGTTGACCCTGTCCACGATTCTTTGCCATAGCTCCATATTCCTAGCTGTGGAGGTGTGCTGCACCTGTGATCCGAATAGCTGTGCCTCTACCCGGATGATTTCCTCCACCATGACCCTGAGCTCTTCCTCAGAAAACCTGGGGTGTCTTTGTCGTGCCATGGGGTGGTGTGTGTTGTGATGTGTGTGGTGATATTTAGTGGTGTGTTGTGTGAGGTGCGTGGATGTTATGTGGGTGATGGAGTTATGTGCCTGTGGATGCTCGTTTGCAGATGGTGGTGTCTCTCTGTGGCCTTCAGTCGCAGTTGTTGTCGTTGGGGTTTGTGGGTGATGTGGGTGTGTGTTTTATACTGTATTGAGTGTTTGGGAGTGGAGTGTGTATGTGTATTAGGTGTGTGTATTTCGAATTGTCCAATGTGGTTGTGTTTTGTAAGTGTATGTGTATTTTGAGCACTGCGGTGTGTACCGCCAATGGAATACCGCGATTGAAAGACCGCCGCATGGATTCGTGGGGCGTGATAGAGTGGGCGTATTCCTGTGGGCGTGACAGTGAAGATTTTGTTATCACCAGTTTATCATTTACCTTTGGTGTGGCGGACTTGTGTGGGTGTCTACATTTTGGCGGATTCTGACCTAATAGCTGTGGCGGAATTCCACTGCCGCGGCGGTGTGTTGGCGGTCTTCTGCACGGCGGTAAGCAGCATTTACCGCCAATGTTGTAATGACCCCTTAAATCCGAACATAGGAAGTTGACCGGGACCTCTCTGCCAGAGTATCCGAGGAGGGCTCCAAGGACGTCGGATCAAGATCCAGGTTTGCCCCGGTCAAAGCATTTTCACCTTGAAAAAATGTCCGAAGGTAAAAATCTCCAACGAGGGCTCCCGCGACGCGTATCCGAAGAAGAGTTCCAGGAGGTCGGATTGGACTGGCAGGTTCGTCCCGCTGAAGAAAATCTTCAGAAAAACAACTAACTCCTAAGGTAAACTTTTGACCGAGGCCTTCCGTGGCCTGTAGCTGAGCTGGGCTCCATCGCGGTCGGCGTTAAACTTTGACTTTGCCCCGGTCGAGGTGCGACCAGATGACCAAATTGGCGCTTTTGTTTCTAGGCCCTAGAAAACAATAAATTCTTTAAAAATTCATATCGCTGGTTCCCCTTATCTGTTTTTGTGTCATTTTTAAGATAAACATATAATCTATTTTTATAAATTGATTTTGGATTTTTAAACTGTTTCCTGTGTTTTATTTGATTAGTGTTTTGTGATATTTGAATGCTTTACACTTTGTCTCCTAAGTTAAGCCTTGTCGCTCGTTGCCAAGCTACCAAGGGTTGAGCTGGGTTTAATTTGCTGAGACCTAACTGGACCTAAGTGGAGGTTAGTGGCCTGTTGCTAAGTGTAGGTACATACCTGCCCTTACCAATAACCCATTTTCCAACAAAAGTTAATTAATACAAATGCTGAGTCATTATCAATATGGCTTTTGCCATCGTTGCCAGCTTCTGTGAAAGCAACCAAGAAGCCACTAACAAACCATTAGCATACTATTGTAACAAAGCACAGTCATACTTGAGTGCAGGGATGCCTATCAGTATTCTATCTTACACCTGCACATTAAGACCCATATTTATACTTTTTTAGCGCCGCATTTCCGCCACTTTTTGACGCAAAAACAGCGCAAACTTACAAAATACAATTGTATTTTGTAAGTTTGCGCCACTTTTGCGTAAAAAAATTACGCAAATGCAGCACTAAAAAAGTATAAATATGGGCCTAAATCTGTATGTACCAACACATATCCCACAAAGGTGAATTATTACTGTTCTCATGATCATAAACACACCCATAGGTAATGCAGCATACACCAATACTATTTACTGGGAATCATCCGGTCTAATGGCCTCAACTCACTAGCTTAGGACAGAAGCTGACAAGGCTGCAAATCTTAATTAGAAAAACAATCAAAATAATGTCCACTGCCTTATTAAAGCCACAAATCGCTATACATAACCTGGCACACACGCCCACATGCAGATAAACTCAAAGCAAGGTAATCACCCTACTTGTAGTGGCAAATACGTTAAGACTGCAAAACCTCTTAACAGGAAAAAAGGGGTGTGTACATTCATTACTCCCTAATGGGACCTCCTCGTCCCAGTCCTTACAAAGTGAGACAATCCCACCTCCTGACAGGCCTCTGAAACACCTAGTTCATTTTTTTGTTTTTGTAATAGAAAACCCCTCCCACCCACTGCCATGCCTGCTTCTTTTCCTGCCCCTTGACAGGTTATCGGAGCACGACGTGCTGTGTGACCATGTTACTCATGAGTACACTGCTCTTATGATTTCTGACTTTAAAGTTTTTTGCTTTGATGTTTATGCAGTCCTTACCTTCGTTTGACAATAGGTTGCGTCCTTGCGCTGCCTGTTGTTGAGCTCCTCATGCACGTGCTGGGCTGAGGAGCATTCTGGCTGGTCGCAGGTAGGCCATTCGGGTTCTGAGGGCGTCTATCAGCACCTGGCCCCTGTGGCTTTGTCTGCATTATATGTATCCAAAATCTTGTGAGGGCTGAGATTTGGTTGCTAAGAGGCGGTTATACATAGGAAGTTGTCTCTGTTCACTTCCTGCTTGACTCTTCAATCATGGGGCTGGCAAGTCTGTTTCCAAAACGGAAACACATTTAAGACCTGGAGGAAGAATGCTTGTTGCAGATTTCCAGGGCTGACTTACAGGACTCAAGGAGACGTGGATGAGGACCCAGACATTTCCCCAAAAGGCAAATATGTCCAGGGTAAGGTTTTTTTCGGACATGTTGGCACATATTCAGGATGTGTTTGGGCCTAAGTCCTTGGTGGAGGATGGCATCTATTCCCAGTATAATGGTGGATAATTTGTCTTTGCATGATATCACATGGGAGATCCTGGCGATCGAATATAAAGATGTTGATAAGCTGAGGATTCTGTGCTTTCTTGGCAAGAGGTATAACCTGGCACAGTTTGAAAATAAATTTCCTCAGGTTCCTAAGGTCTGTTCCATTTTGCCCTCCATAGCTTCATCTTCTTCATTGTCCTCTGAGGAGGCTTTCCCAGTGCTTAATTTGTAAATGAAAAGGTGCCGGTGCCCAAAGCTCTCCTTTGAAACATGTGGCTGCTGCTTTTATATGTGGAGCACAGAATACTGATGCAGTGTGATCCTAAAGCCATCCTTGGCCTTTTTAAACCAATTACAAACACTACATGCCCCTTCAGCTCACTCTTGCAGCTTTCCTCCTTCTCCCTTTCTGTCCCATATTTATTTTTATTTTCCTCTACCTTTCGCATATGTATTGTTTGTTCGCAATAGACGCCTGATGCAGAAAACTAAGTGTTGACCCTCAAAAATAATTTCTGGTTCCCTGCACCAGAAACCACGGCTCAAATTAAGTACTTGGCTTCCTTTTCAGACTCTGTTGAGAAGAAGGTGGAGGCTGCCTTGAAGCAGGCACATGCCTCCAATTTTGGGGTCAGGGTGAGCATTTATTCCTCATATGCCTTACAAGTCCTTATTAAGGATTTCGAGAAACTGTTTGATTGTCTTCAGGATCATGGGGATCCCAGTCCTATCTTGGTGCAGATGGAGGTGTTTGTCTAATTTCTGCCTGATGTCACCTTTTATACCGTGCGGGCTTTCTCCTCCTCAGCATGGTTGGCGATGGCTGGTAGGCGGTAACTGTGGACAAAGTCTTGGCGTCTGGAGGCACAACAGAAGGGCTTAATTAATAAATTGCTTCTTTGAAGGTCCTAAGCACTTTGGGGACGAGTTGAACATGATGGTGCAACATTCGGCAGAGGAGAAGAAATTGCTGAAACCTTTTCTATCTGTGCAAAAGAAAAAATATTTTTTCCATATGCAAAGTTTACATGGTGTGCTCTCCTTTTCTAAGCCTTTTCATGGATGGGCCTGGGGTCAGGGAGCTGCGTTCTCCTACAAATCCCGATCCCAGAACCAGCAGCTCCATGGAGCTGGTCAGAAATGACCATGCTAGGGTAGGAGCCTGGCTCGGTTTGATCCACGATCGATGGTCCAGCTTGGTTCCCTACCAGGGGGTTCTGTCAGTCATCAGTCAGGGTTATCAGAACCCATTCCTGGGCCTTCCCTCCTAGATTCTATTTCAGGTTACTCTGTTGTCAGGAGACACCACGAAGAGGGCTGCTACGTTGTTAGGGGTAAAGAATTTGTTCACAAAGGGTGCTATTGTTGAGGTACCAGAGGCAGAAACGGGCCTGGAATTCTACTAGACTCCTTTCTTAGACCAAAAATCAGATGGTTCTTTCTGTGCATTTCTGAATCTGAAAGCATTAAACAAGAAAGTAAAGCTAGATCTTTTTCGAATGACCACCTGGAAGTCCATCATCCCACTCATCCAACAGGACGATTCTTTGGCAAACCTCGATTTGAAATACGCATATCATAATGTGCCTGTTCATCAAAAATGTCAGCAATTTCTGAGGTTTGCTGTAAACACAGCTCATTACCAGTTTCAGGTGTTGCTTTTCTCTTCACCATTCCCTGGACTTTTACCAAGGTACTGACTCCAGCTGTGTGGGTTTTGAAGCTTCGGGGTTTCTCTGTGTTTCCCTATATTGATGATTGTTTGATTTCTGCTTCCTCTCTTCATAAGGCCGGTAGTGGACGTGAACATAAACACGCTCCAACACTGGCTGCTACCAGGGAGGTGGTTCCCTGGGCTCATCTACACCTCAAGCTTCTGGTGAATCATGTGTTGTCCACTGGGATCCCTCCTGTGCAGATTACAATTCTCTGGTTCCTCTCTCTCTCCTGCTTTGGGACCTAGATTGGTTGCTCCACACCCCCATCCAGGAGAAGGGGATCAATTTCCAGCTTCCTCCTCCTCTGTTGCTCACAACCAATGCCAGTCTCTGGATAGGGGGGTCTACGTTGTGGTCTCTAGAGGCCATGAGTCAGTGGTCTATGAAGGACAGCGCCTGCTCCTCAAATTGGTGGGAGTTGGCAGCCATTGGGCAGGAGATGCAGTCCTTTCACGTTCAGCTGCAAGGGGCAAACCTATTGGTTTCCACCTACAACAAGGTGGCTCACTGTTACTTGAATCGCCAAGGGGTAGGTGGTGCACTCTCTGAATCATCTGGCTTCCCTGATTTGTTCCTGGGCAGAGTCTCACCGCAGGGCCTTGCAGACTTTTTAAATTCAGGGTCAATGGAACTTTCATCCGGAGAGCCTGAGCCACAACCTGCCTTCTTCAGTTCTGTGCCATCTGTCAGTACCCCTATTCAGGGATATTTGTCTCCACTTTGGGGAGACATAATTAGACCTCTTTGACTCTCCTCACAATGCTCCCTTCCCTGGTTCTACCAAGGTAATGGGCCCCCAGGCATAGCAGTGGATATTCTTTCAATCCCCTGGGCCTCGGACCTTCTGTGTGCCTTTCCTTCCCATTCCACTCCTGAGGGTGCTGCAGTAGATTTGGTGGAGAGGGTGTCTGTTCTCCTGATTACCCTGATGGCCTTTAGTTTCCACTGCTGCTGAGGTTGTCCAGGGGCGGGTTTTTCCAGCTTCCGTGATCCTATCTCCTCTGCCATTCCCCAGCCTTTCCTGGCACCGTCAGCTGAAACTGATGGTCTGACTCTTGAACGTTTGACGTTGGAGTCTTTGGGCTCTTCCTCCTTGGTGGGGCTAGATATTCAACATTCCTGCATGGCTTCCACCCTTAAACCTTATAATAAGCATTGGAGCAACTTAGTCAAGTGGTGTGCCTCTCAAGGGGTGGATCATGGTGCTGGGGAGCTGACAAAAATTCTTGAGTTTCTCAGGGATGTGTTTTTGAAGGATCTATTTCCTTCTACTTTGGCTGCTCTTCCAGCCTATATAGTTTCTGGAGTATGCTGGAGGGTGTTGCTCCTTTGGTGGTTCAGCTGTTGCAGAGTCTTCCACTTCACCATCCAGTCACTCTGGTGGTTGTTCCTTTGTGGAATCAGCTCACTGTCCTGCAGGGTTTCCAACTGTCCCTTTTTTGAGCCTTTGTTAAAGGCGGATTTGCTGTGGTTGTCTTCTATGTTAGCCTTCCTGTTGGCTATTACTTTGGCTTACAGAATGGGTGAATTAGGCGCCTTGCTTTTCTCCTTTCCCTATTTGCAGTTTCTGTCTGGCAGGGTGGTTTTACGGCTGGATCCGGCCTTTCTCCCTAAAGTCTCCTCAAAACTCCATTTGTGGCAGGAGATTGTTCTTCCTGATTTTCTAGGTGACGAGGGTGCTCTGGTTCCTTCTGTGTTGGATGTTCAGAGAGCCCTTCAGGTTTATCAGCAGTGTACCAAGGTTTTTCATATTTTCCCTGCTCTGTTTGTGTCCTGCGGGGGAGTGGCTTAGTGGCTAAGGGGAAGAAGGTTTCTATGTCCACCATCTGTAGGTGGGTGCACTTAACAGTTTGCCAGTCTTATAAGTCTGTGGGGCTGGCTCCTCCAACTCAGGTTCAGGAGTGCTCCACTTGGTCTGTGTCCAATTCCTGGGCTGAGGAGTTGGGATGTGTCTATGCCAGAGATTTGTAGGACAGCTACCTGGCAGTAGTGTCTCACTTTAATCAAACATTATTGTCTTGATGTGTTTCATGCTTCTTGGGATAATTTGGTTGTTGGTGTTATGAATGCAGCTCTGTCTTAATGTTTGTTTTGAATAAACGTTTGTGTTTAGCATGTATCCTTGGTGTCATGCTTTCTGTTTGTATTTTGGCTTGTGAGATCGTCACTTTGTAAGGACTGGGGCAAGGAGGTCCTATGAGGGGGTAATGTGTTGTTACCTGTAATCTTCATTACCCTGACTCATCCCAGTCCTTTTCCCGCCCTCCTACTGTTGTTAGTGTCCGGTCTTGTTACTACCACTCATGGGGGAGTTTTTTTTTTTTTGCAAAAATAAAACACAGACTAAGTGGTTCAGAGCCTTGTCTGGAGGTGGGATCGCCTCACTTTGTAAGGGCTGGGACAAGGAGGACCTTAATCGGGCTAATGAAGATTACCAGTAAATAACAACAGATTTACAGTTCACAGAGAGATAAGATTAAACATTGGATGCCACACCATCAGCGAATAGTGAAGCCTGCTTCAAACATGATACACCATACTAAGTAGCTACCGGGTTAAAGTATTGTGAGTTTTGAATCACAGACAGTCGTGAAAAAACACAACAGTCCTTGTCACTTGGGCCATCTTATCAAGGAGCCAGAGAAATGTCTCCGTACGTACCTTAACAAAGGTCACTGTCAATAGAAGTGTCCTGTCCGAGGCTATGAGATAAACTGAGTCACTCGGATCCATAATAAAGCAATTCGGAGCAGACGCCACATGATGTCATTCAAGCTCCACCACGTCAAGTATAATGGGAATTGATGTGCCAAGCTGCGGGTAATCATGTATATTTGATGGCATATGACTTTACTCTCACAATAATTGGGAGTCACAGCCTCTCTCAAGACATATTCCAGAGATAAGCCTCAAGGTACCAAGATATGGCATGCACAGAGACCCCCCAAAATGGAAATCAAAAACAGGTAGCATCAAGTCTCATATACACCTGAAGAACCGTGGGAGTTGTATTCACTTTCTTAGACATTTGATAGTAATCATAGCCATATTGCAAAGGAAACCAAAAGAGCAAAAGAAAATTCACTGCTGCTGAATCCCCGCTGATAGCAATAGCTGGAATGCTAAAGTCTCCTCAATGTTCAAAACTCACAGGCGGAAAACACTCAAACAGATGACTAGAAAAAACACCTGCAAGTAACGCATCATTTGTTTGTAAAAATCAGTACCAAACCACAGGGATCAAAGCAATGTGTTCCATGGAATCTCATCACTGAGTTCCCTCATATGGGTTTTAAGCCTCTAACCCATTGAAACAAAATAGGTTGAAAACCTTGCTCGGCTGTTCTTGTGGAAATCCAATCTGGTTCGCCAGTCACTAGTCAAAAGATGTCTTGATCACTATGGCCTATCTCAAGAAAATGACTGATGAGCTTTGTATTGTTGCATTTCTTTGCACCTCATGGTGCCCCAATGCTCAGAGATCCTGATCTTGATCTTTTGTGTAGTTAGGCCGATATGGCGCAATCCGCAGGGATAAATGATCATGTATATCAAGCCACTGCTGCTGTTGCAGCTGCTATATTGCTCCAGTCCTCATGGGGTGTTAGGACCCAGCTCTACCTCGGTTATTTGCTAAGTGATCTGGCACATCAAACAAAAAACACAAGGAAAATGACCAATCACTTTAGGAAGAGACCACAACATATTCTGATTATTCACTTTATTCTGTAACTGTCTTGTGTGTAAAAGCTGATTCTTCAAATGAGGGCCTTGCTGAAAAGCAAACATAGGAGATGTAAGCTCCATAGAACCTGTGTTCAATATTTTCCAGTTCTTCTGCATTGAATTCTGAATAGTCGTGGGGAACATGCAAAAAGTACTCATGCAAATTAATTGTTCATTGTTTGGTCAATGGTGATCTTCTAAAAGGGTATCCCGATTATTTTTGCGGGCCCACTTGGCTGCTCTTCAAATGATATAAGAGATATTTCCTTTCTCTTAGATGTCTACTCACGGCAACAATTGCTTGTTGTAATTCTTAGCTTCCAAACAATTTCTACTAATCCTGAGGAACTGTCCTACTGGCAAGTTATTCAGTAGGGACCTTAGATGGTAACAGTCATAACGAAAAAGGGAGTTCAGGCCATTGTTCCCCTATATAGCTCAGACTGTAGTCGTCCATCTTCAAGGTAAAAGAGGAGGTCTAGGAATGGTAACTGTTCTCTACTGTAGGTACATGTAAACCTGAAAGAAAACAGCCTTTACAACATGAGAGTTCGCACACAATGGCCCTCATTATGACATTGGTAGTAAATCCCACTTACCGCCACACTGACAGCCGCAAACTTACCGCCGCCGTGGCGGATATCCGTTCACCACATTATGACACACACCAATCTGTCAGTATTCAGCCACATACACAAATCCGCTAGCCCAAAGGTCAGTGTTAAACTGGCAGTATCAAAACTCACACCGTTATGCCAACAGAACAATGCCCACCACATTATGACCCACAAATCACCACGGCGGACATTCAACGGCGGTAAACCATTGGCTGTATATGCTACTGTGCACAGAACGGACACCCGCAGACAAAATAACACCACATTGGACAATTCAAACAACACACACCTGACACCCATACACACACCACACCCACACCACTATAACACACCCACCCACATTACCCACAACCCTTTTCAAACAACAATTACTGGCAGGAGATTGACACCAAGACCACTGACACAACAAGAGCCACACACTATTCACACCTATACACCACTCATGCACTCCACATAAACACACCCCAACACATTACCTAACACACCCTCACCCTCACCAACACACATCACACAACAGCGATGGCACCACAAAGCCCTGCATGCTGTACCAATGCATGGACACTCCTTACAGCCTTGCATGGGCACTCATCACTGAAGCATGCACACCATAGAGAATTAACTATCCCACCATACACTAACATACAAGTGAAAGCTGGCAGGGCAAATCCAACCATAGAGGGGAAGCCACGGATGTACAATGTGTCATATATTTTAACCATAACATATCATTTACATCCCCACATGTACCCCAGCCAATGTAAGCGGAGAGGAGGTGCCAGCACTATCCAGTCCCCCAACTGAAGAGGCCCAGTAACTCTGGTCTTCAGGATCTGGAAGACCTACCTGGCCCATCATGGACCACTTGGCAGCTGGTTCCCCAAGCCCAGTCCTCTCACCACCACAGAGCCTCCCCCATCAGGAAACATCACCACTGCACTCACCCAGCGTACCCATACCTCTGTCCCCAGGAGACATCAATCAGCAGTGTGTCCACCTCTACAGGGACCCAAGGCCACACCTCGCACCCAAGACAATCAGGGACCTGGGGTCAGTGACACTGGGCACACGGCTCAGGGGACAGAGGCTCAGGCGACAAGGGAAACTGGGAGGACTGCTGTGCACCGGGGGAGGACAGGCCCAGGGAACCTGCTCTCCAAGAGGCACTCTCCAAGATCCTGGGAGCCTATCAACATTCCCAGGACACGATGGGCCAGATCCTGGAAAACGTGCAGAGAATAGGCGGCTGCAGGAGGGACAGTACCAGGGGATCAACACCCTGATCTCCATAGCAGGGGTGCTGGCAGACATGGCCAACATTATGAGGGAGGCAGTCTGACACCAGCAGGCCCCTGCCACTAGCCAGACATCTGAACATCCTTCTACCTCCGCTGATGTTAGTGGCCAGGAGGCCCCACTACCGTACTAACAGGCCACCAGCACCCCTTCCCCTGCAGAAGGTGAACCACCCGCAAATGTTCCCTGCGATCCAGACTGAAGTCAGAGACACTTGCCAGGAAATGAGACTCTACTGTTTGTCACCCTTGTGTCCCACTCAGCCACTCAGTCCACCTTGAACTTCCCTTGCTCCCCTTCCTATGTCTCCATGGACAATGCACCTGTGCTACAAATAGACTGGAACAATACCCTGGACTTTCCTCCATCATCACCCCATCCCATTGCACTTGCCCCTCTATATATTAGCACTTCAATAAACAACATTTGAAAAAGAACATTTGGAGTATGTCATGTACATCAAATATGTATTAATTGAAACAGGTACAAACATTGCAAATCAACTGTACATAGAATGAGCATAGATTAATGACCTGTAGCTGGCTGTAGTGATCACACCAGGAGTATATGTCAGGTCACCAACATCTGCAAAATGATTTGCCACAGGGAACAGTAAGTGGGCATAGAAGTGGGAAATATCAGCATGCAATTGCCACACAGATTATAACCAAAGTCATTGAAATGTGAAATTACACTGAATTACCTGTGTGTCATTGGAAGTATTGCCGGATCACAGATGTTCTGTTGCCCTCATCCTCATCCTCTGCCTCCTCATCCTCACTGTCCACAGGGTCTACTGCTGCCACATGGGCATCTCCAGCCTCCTCCTCCTGCAGGAATGGGACACAGTCTCTGAGGGCCAGGTAATGCAACATGCAGCATGCCACCACTATCTGGCGGACCTTCTTGGGTAAGTAGCACAGAGAACCACTTGTTAGATGGAGGCACTGGAACCTGGCCTTCAGGAGGCCAAAGGTCCTTTCAATGACCCTTCTGGTTCGCCCATGTGCCTCATTATAAGGTTCTTCTGCCCTTGTCCTGGCATTCCTCACAGGGGTCAGCAGCCATGGTAGGTTTGGGTAACCAGAGTCACCTGCAAATTTTGAGGGACAACATTTAGCCACACACTATCCTATATGGGCAACACCATACCCATACACCAACATCTACTGGGTGGGAACCAGAGCTCACCTATTAGCCACACCCTGTGCCTCTGTTGTTGGCCCATCACATTTGGGATGCTGCTATTCCTCAGGACAAAGGCATCATGCACTGACCCAGGATACTTTGCATTTATGTGGGAGATGTACTGGTCCGCCAAGCATACTATCTAAACATTCATAGAGTGGAAACTCCTACGATTCCCGAACACCTGTTCTTTCTGCCTGGGGGGGGACAAATGCAATATGTGTTCCATCAATCGCCCCAATTATGTTGGGGGTATGTCCCATTACATAAAACTCAGCCTTCACTGTGGCCAAATCCTCAACCTGGGGGAAACAATGTAGCTGCACATGTGTTTTATCGGGGTAGAAGACACTCTTGTCAGCACTTTTGAGAACATTGGCTGTGACATTCCTGCGGCCAAGCCCACTGTCACTTGGAAAGAACCAGTTGCCAGGAAATGAAGAACAGATAGTACTTGCACAAGAGGGGGAATCCCGCAGGACCCAGGAGGCAGAATCCACTGACGGTGAGGGCACTAGTCGGAAGGAGGGTGAGGAGAGCACCAAGGCGGAGGCTGGAGGGGACACTTTAGACACATATACCTCCTCCGATGGGAGCTCCTTGATGGTGGCGGACACTTCTGTGACCACCCCAGCTACAGGTACAGCCACCACCCGTACCAGCACTGCCCTCCGAGCAGCCCCTCATCGAGTTGCCCGTGCCCACTCACCCTGAGGGTGGGCATCTCCTTCACCCCAGGCACCTCAGGTCCCCTGCCTCAGTTAACCCTGCTGCCCTGAGTGAGGAGGCTATTGACTTCATACGATCCATCTCTGTAGGGCAGTCAACCATTGTGAATGCCATCCAGGGGCTGTCAGCCCAGATGCAACAATCTAATGCATTACTGAAGGGCATTCACACTAGACAACAACAACAGAGATCGATGCAGACTCTGGCCTCCTGTCCGCTTAGTTCCAGCCATTGTCCCTGTTTCTACTACCCCCCTTCCAACTTCCACTGCCCAGTCCCATTCTCCTCAACCCGAAACCTATCCCAGGCACACATACAGACGAGCATGCACAGAAGACAACACCCAAGATAGTCACAGACAAACACAAGCACAATACTTCATCCCACAGGCATTCACACAAACACCATCCAGTTGCAGACACAACAACATCCACTATTTCCACTCTCTCCCCCTCCTCCCCCTCCACCACATCCCTCCCAAACACGTCCACATTCACACCTGCATGCACCACATCAATATCCAATACCAGCATCATCCCCACACCAAGCAGAACACACACCTCGCTGGCAGACACCTCCACAACATCCATGCACACGTCTCCTGTGTCCTCTCCCACTGTGTGTGTCCCCCCCCCTAAAGTACACAAACGCAAGCACTCCCTCATCCTCCACTCCCATTCCTTCTCCCTCTTCCCACCCAAATGTCCCTAAAAACTGTTTCTATCCACCACTGACCTCTTCCCTCCCCTCCCCCCATCCTGCACGTATGGCCAGGGTATCACGAACCCAGCCAAGCACCTCAGCCACACAGTCCACGGGCCCAGTCCTAACTGCACCCACTTGTGGTGGAAAGGGATCCAGGCGACATGTACTGAAGGGGAAGGAGCCTGCACCAGCCAGCCTAAAGGGGAAGGAGCCTGCCCCAGCAGGCAAGAAGGGCAAGGATCCTGCACCTGCCACCCAAAAGGCCAAGGAGCCTGCACCTGCCACCCGAAAGGCCAAGGAACCTGCACCAACAGGCAGGAAGGGCAAGGAGCCTAGACCACCAGCTGTGACGGAGCAGCCACTACCAACCATGGTTGTGTATCCATCAGAGGGTGCAGGGGATGTGCAGGAGCCTCCCCCCACCAACAGCACCACCACTGTGCATCCATCTGACGGTGCAGGGGATGTGCAGGAGCCTCCTCAAACCAGCAGCACCACCACTGTGCATCCGTCTGAGGGTGCAGGGGATGTGCAGGAGCCTCCCCCACCAGAAGCACCACCACTGTGCAGCCATCTGAGGGTGAAGGGATATGCAGGAACCTCCCCCCACCAGCAACACCACAAATGTGCATCCGTCCGATGTTGCAGGGGATGTGCAGGAGCCCCCCTCACCAGCAGCACCACCACTTTGCAGCCATCACTTCTGGCAGACGGAATGTAATCATGCCTCCATGGGCTGCTGTGCGGGCTGCCCCCTCCAGAACCAGTTGGCAAGACACTCACTCGACAGACTGTGGCCTATCACTCCCCAGGATCAAGCACAGGTCAGGTTGCCCCCTCTAGAACCAGTGGGCAAGACACCCACTCGACAAACAATGGCCCATCACTCCCCAGGATCAAGCACAGGGCAGGTTGCCCCCTCCAGAACCAGTGGGCAAGACACCCACTCGACAGACTGTGGCCCATCACTCCCCAGGATAAAGCACAGGGCAGGTTGCCCCCTCCAGAACCAGTAGGCAAGACACCTACCTGACAGACTGTGGCCCTTCACTCCCCAGGATCAGGCACAGGGCATGTTGCCCCCTCCAGAACCAGTGGTCTTGTGTCATCTCCTGGCTCAGGTGCCCCCCTCCCCTAGAGGTGCCTGCCTATTTACCAACTGATGCCATGGCGACGTGGTTCTTCCCTGTGTCTCCAATGGTGAGTCCTTTCAGTTTTGTCCAGTGTTCCGCCAGGCTTTTGATGTCGTTGGTACTGCCCCAGAAAAGGAGGCGGTTTGCAGGGTCATATTATGGTGGGCAGAACATTGACTTCCGTCTGGCTGTAGGCGGCTACCGCCGTGGTGGCTGTTGTTTCCCCCCGGCGGTCAGTGTGGTGCATTGGCTGTCTTTTGGAGATCTTTCCGCCATGGTCATAATTTGGCGGTACTTACCGCCAGCCTGTTGGCTGTAATACCGCCACTTTATCACCGACCGCCAGGGTCGTAATGAGGGCCAATGTCTTTATCATACAGTTTTTGCTACATACATTTTTACCACCATTATGCCTTTAACATGCATGCATTTACCATGCGTGGTAAGTCTCTTTAAATTAAGTATACATACTTGTGTGTGTGTTAAATATATAACACGCACACACATCTACACACACACAGATATGTGTATATATATATATATATATATATATATATATATATATATGTATATATATATATCAACTCGCACCGCTTAGTTCCAGCCACTTTGTAGCGACAAGTCTGTGGCAGGGTAGCAAACCCTACAAATCCAAACAACTCGTTGCCTCAATATACGGACCACCTCGGCATTAAAAAAGCAACGTACCATGACTCATTTCTCACAAAAGCGTGTTTAATTCCAATGCAGCAACAGAATCGCTGACGTGTTTCGGAGCCTCCGCTCCTTGCTCACAGGTCAAATGCACACCATTACACTTTGGTGACACTAGAAAATGTACAACTGTGTATGAATCAACAACAGAGAAGACAGACTAGCGCGCCTTCTTCCATTATCCGAAAGCGTGTCAGCCATATTGGAAAGCATAGAGTTTTGCATCACTTCTACCTTTCACTTGCGTAGTGAGGCAATTAAAAACCTCTATTAATTTGAAAATTGTAAATAACATAAAATACATCTTTTGCACATTCCTGATTAAACAAAACTGCACCAGTTTTATTCATTATAGTCACTTTAAATCTCAATAAATATGTAAAAATACCCACAATTATATCAATGGTGATTCATCTCCTTTTTATGAAACCCCCTTCACTCAATTACATGTTATAGAAAATACATTGGCTTACATAACCTAAACAAATAAATAAAGAAAAAGATTCCTCCTTCATGATTGTTTTGATTATACTCAGAAACATACAGCGCTTCAACAGATCTCAGATATATTAGCTCTTTTCCATTTCCAACTCCTCATTCTGACTTTGTTTTCACAATGTCTTCCTAATGAATAAAAATAAAAACAAAAAATACAAAACAATTATTAAACTTCAATTTCAAACCTACAAATCATTTCTATAATTCACCAAATCAAGTGCCTAAAAAAAACTAAAATTCTGAAAAATTCAGAAACAATCTTAACAAACAGCTGATAGTATTCAGAATGCATTCAAAACTAACTCAAGTGTACTGATAATTCTTCATCCAGGTTTAATCCTCCCAGATGCATGGTTCTGTATTTAATAATGAGTTTGGATTCTAATCTCCAGAGTTCCTGTTCCCTATTTCCTCCTCTCAAACGAATAGGGTCACTGTCCAACACACAACGTTTTAATAAACTAGTGTCTTTTTGATGATATATAGCAAAATGCCTCGCTATAGGGTATCATTTATCCTCTCTTAAAATAGCTCTCATGTGTTCAAGCACTCGTTTTTTTGTTTTATGAATTGTGCTGCCAATGTTGAATTTATCACACGGACAGCCTAATGCATAGATACTAAATTCCGTATTGCAGTTCAAATGTTTTTTAATTATATATGGTCTTAGTTGTTTTGACAACTGAATTTGATGGCAGCTACTACTGTATTTACACGCTTTGCATGAACCACATGTAAAAAAACTATGTACAGATTGTGTCAGACTTGAACAAAGTTTGTCCTTAAGTGAGGTACACTTCTAAACGTTATCTGAGGTTTTTGTCCAATATAATTAACCAGGTGCTCCTCAGTTTTTTAAATATCCCAGTATTTATTTAAACTACGTCTTACCTCCTAAACTTGTTTGTGGAAGGTTGTAATAAATCTTACAGACTGACTCTCATCAAGATTTTATTTATCCCGTGAAATAAGTAATTTCTCACAGTCCAGTGACATCACTTTATTACACGTAGTTTCAATGAGATTTTGGGGATACCCTCTCTCAAGGAATCTATTACTCATGATTTCAACTTCCCGAAGAAAGTCAGCTTCCGCACTACAGTTCCTTCTAGCTCTAAGTAATTCTCCATAAGGAATACGTTGTATGAGATTCATAGGATGACAACTTTTTGCATGGAGCAAGCCGTTTCCAGCTGTTTTCTTACGCAGTGCTCACCAATTTTGAGCCTCTGACCTCCAACTTCAAATCTAAAAACTCTATTTCAGATGGATGTATGTGAGCTGTCAATTTTACAATTCAATTGATTATCATTCAGTTGTTCGACAAAGTCAAATGCCTCATTCTCAATACCATTCCAATTGCAAAAAATGTCATCAATATAACAAACCCAGAGGACGGCGTGTTCGTCAAACTGACGGATGTTTTACACTATCTGCTCCTCCCACCAGCCCAGGTAAAGACTTGCATAGCTGGGGGCAAAGCAAGTGCCCATCGCTGTCCTCTGTGTTTGCCTTTACATTTTCTTGTCAAAAATAAAGAAGTTGTTAGTTAGATAAGTGTTCAACATCTGTAGGAGCATATCAGTATGCTGTAAAAAGATATTGATCTAGCTTTTAAAAAGTGTTTACTTGCTCTTATGTCTAACTTGTGGGGTATACAGGTGTATAAACTCTCCACATCTAAACTGAATAGTAAGAATTGTTTATCCCATACAATACCATTGATCCTTCTCAGGAAATCACTGGCATCTTTGATATAAGAGGGCAGGGATTCAACAAACGGTCGAAGAAAGAAATCAACATATTTTGAAGTATTTTCTAATAAACTGCCTCTAGAAGAGGCTAATTTGGTGTAATTCCAGTGGTTCAGACTGCAGATATGTCTAAAGAGTCTATGGGAATTAATATATATATATATATATATATATATATATATATATATATATATATTAAAGCCTGGACCACTTCAACACTCCAAGTATCTGTCCGGTTAAAAAATTGGCAGCACAGCCAGAATCCATATCAGCCCAATTTTATTTCTTTATATTCTCCAGTGCAGGAACAACACAAGCAGTGACACGTTTTGGCTGGAGCCTTCCACTGACCATTATATATATATATATATATATATATATATATATATATATGTGTGTGTATATATTCATTTAGGGGTTTAGGTCTACGTTTAGAGGGGTCTAGACTGATCACACTAGTAGGCACCAGAGCACCTTCCCTGCCACTTACCTGTGGCCTCCAGTTCCTGCTTGTTATAGCCTGATCAAGTTGTTGCCATTTGACCAAGTGGCACCACGGCTGCCCAGCTTCTCCTGCCTGAGTTTTTCTGCTCACTGTTTTTCCTGTCAACAGAGGCATCGCCCACCCAGGACCTACTTATTGTAGGCCAAAGGTGAACAGGTGGCAAGCCCATTTGTACCTATCTCCACATGAATCCCACCCAGGACCACACCTCCTGCCCTCCCGTCCCTCTGGAGATACACCATTGTCAAGATCCACACCCTTGACCCCAGACACTGCAACAAACAATCCCATGCCACCGACCCACGCTCTAAGGAAGGACTTTTAATATGCACCCACTGCCACTTCACCGTCCACAGCACACAAACCAGCCAGCCCTAACTCGACCACACACCACAGATACCACCTGAGCAAAAATATCAACTCACATGTGCCCTTCTCAACACCTGCTTACTATGCAAGCACACCCCGAGTTTTGGGACCTCATCTCCACCCTCACACCTTCCATCTTCTTCCTCACTGAGACCAGGCTCAACCCTACTTCTGGCCCAACATCACCACTGCAATGCCCGAAGGATACAAGATCACCCATGACAACCACATCAAAAAGCCTGGCAGAAGGATATCCATCGTACACAAGGAATCAATCCAATGCACCACCACAAATGATGGCATCACCTCAGACATGGAACAGCTCAACTTCCAATTCCAAACAGACAGCAAAACCTCGATTAGGAGAACCTTCGCCTACCATCGTACATGACCATGTCCACCCTTCTTCAACTTCATTGCCGACTTGATCTTCCCCTTTAC
Organism: Pleurodeles waltl; assembly: GCF_031143425.1. Classification (NCBI taxonomy): domain Eukaryota; kingdom Metazoa; phylum Chordata; class Amphibia; order Caudata; family Salamandridae; genus Pleurodeles; species Pleurodeles waltl. The sequence goes on from NC_090437.1 coordinate 505,595,079, forward strand.
CATAGACTCCAACAACTACATTTTCCTCAGCAATCTCAACTTCCATTTTGCGAACCACAATGACATCAACACTACCACCCTGCTCGATGCGATCAGGTACAGCCATCACAGAACTCACCTGGACTGACCACTCCATTGTCCACTTCAGCATTACCAGCTCACAGACCTCTGTACCTAGTCTGCCCAACACTCACCAACTCATCCATCAGCATTGCTCCCATTGACAACAAAACCCACAGAAGGTCCCCTAAACAGGCTAGCTGGTACACTGAGGACCTCGGAATTGCTAAAAAACACTGTAAACAACTGGGAAGGAGATGGAACCTAGTAAGGAGACAACCGAGAAGACCACCTTCAAGACAGCCCTCAACCACTACTACAGACATTTGAGAGAATCGAAGAGAAAGGCTTCAGCCTCAGCCATCACACCAAGCTCCAGTAGCAGCAAATAACTATTTAATATCATCAAAGAATTCTCCAATCCCTCAGCTGAAACAAACAACGTTGCCACCTCAAAGGAACTCTGCTACAACCTTGCAAACTTCTACAGAAACTGCAACACTAGCCCAAGGCTACCGATTTCTTCAAGCATCACTACAACCCTGCTACCATCACAGACATTTGACTAACAGAACGGAGCCAGCTCGCCGCACAGTACACCGCCTCTGTCAAGCGCTCGGTCCACTAAGTGGCCCCAAGTGACCCATGCTCTCACCACATCTTCAACCTAGGCAAAGCCAGAATTAGCCATGTACTGACCTTCTTGTTCAACACCTCAAGTGCCACGGCCACCTTCCCCAAAGCCTGGAAACATGCAGAAGTCAATGCCCCACTAAAGACCCCAGTGAACACAGCAACTACTGAACAACACTCCTGCTATCGGCCAGAGTATTAGAAAAAGCCATCAATCAACAATTCTCATCTGGAACCGCACCTCCTACTCAAATCCTCCTAATCAAGATTCCACAGCAACCACAGCACTGAGACAGCCCTCATTTCAGCTACTAATGACATCCATGCCTTCTCAACCGAAGAGAGACTGCAACTCCGATCCTCCTAGATCTCTCAGCAGCCTTCAATATGGTCTCCCACCACAGACTCGTCACAAGGCTGCAAAACATAGGTATCCAAGGAGCTGCTTTAAGATGGATTGCTGCTTTCTTCATCAGAAAAATGCAAAAAGCCCACCTTCCCCTCTTCCACTCCAATCCCAAGAAACCTACCCTCTTCAACATTTATGTGATACCTCTGGCCTGCAACATCAAAAACCACAGACTAAACATCACATCCTATGCTCATGACACACAACTCATCCTCTCCCTCTCCAAAGACACCACAAACACCAAGACCAGCTTCCACAACTGCATGCTAAACATCGACAACTAGATGAACGGCAATTGCCTGAAGCTCTAAACAGATAAGACAGAGGTACTGATCTTTGGAAATAGAATTACCTCAAGAAACTTTAACTCGCGCTGGAAGGTAGCAGTGACTCACGCACCCGGCATGCACAGTTTTTTCTTCAAAAATGTTAGTGCAAATATTACATTAATATTATCAATTATATTATCAAAGATGTCAAGAGTGCTGGGGCAATTAGCAGTGTATGACAAGGGCGCAAGTTATAGTTACCTTAGGGCATGAGTTATTGTTACTTGAAGCAATTCTAACCATAACTGGTGAATTTCTAAGGTTTTGTACTTTTAAAATGTGAGCTTAACTATATTGTCCCTGTAAACTTTTTTTTTAAAAGTAAATTTGTATTTTTTTTAATCTATTTCCTAACTATAACATCCCTCTAACCTTTGTTTCTTTCTGTAAATTTGTATGTTTTTTTAAAGGTATAGTAATTTTTATTACTATACCTTAATCCAACCACCGCTGCGCATGGCCAAAAGCCCCCTATAAGAACCCAACTTTGCACCATGCATGTCCTTCGCCTGTGCACATTGTGATGTTGGCCGATAGACCTGGCCTGCAGCCAGACCCTGTGGTCAACCACCCTTACCACCCAACCCCATGCTGTACACAGCCCTTTGGCCGTGTGCGGCGGAAGTATCCAACAGCCTCTCTGGGTGTCAGAATAGGTGTGAGACGATGTATCTGGGGGTGAGAGTGGCTGTGAGAGTGTCTGTCTGGGTGTGAGAGTGCGGACATCAGTGTTTTAGTGGGTGCATCAGTCTATGCACAGGTCTTTGAGTGGGTGCATGAGCCTGTCAGTGGGTCTGGGTATTCGTGTGTGAGAGTCTGAGTGGGTCTGTGATGGGGTGCGTAACTGTCTGAGTGAGTCTGTGAGTGAGTGCATGAGGTTCTGGCTGGGGCTGTGAGGGGGTGCAAGAGGCTCTGAGTGGGACTGTGAGTGGATAGATGAGTGTCTGAGATGATCTGTGAGTGGGTGCGTAAGTGTCTGAGTGGGAGAAATTGATTAAAAGAGAGAGAGAGAGAAAGAAAGTGAGAGGGTGAGAAATAGAGATTTTTAGTCTTTGGTGTATGATATGCTTAGAAAGAGATATTTCTGTACAATAAAAAAAATGTAGCTGTCATTTTTGAAAATTTAAATAATTTCTACTTTAAAAAAAAGAAAAAAAAAGAGGGAAGCAAGTCCGGCTGGACTCAAACCCTGAGTACGTAGTGTGAAAAGTTGTGATTATCCAGAAAAGCTGAATAGGACAACAACCTGGTGTGGTACTTAGTCCTTCCACATATGACAAAAGAAATACCTTCAGGAGAGAAGCAGTGCAAATGCTTCAGCAAGAAGGGAGCTGTTTGTAACAGCAGCACCCTGCTTGCTGAAGCATTTAATCTCTGTTCTCTGCACACGTGCATGGGACAGAGATGAAAACTTTGTTTTTTGACAGATGGACCTGTTTTACAGGTGTTTGCTGTTTTCTGTGGCATGGCTGCGGCTGCAAGGCTGCAGCCGAGCCACAGTAAACAGCTATGTCATGGGTGGGAACCTCTCACCATAGCAGGAGCCAGCCCTGAAGGGTGGCGGTCTCCAGGACCATCAGGTCTAAATGACGGGGGCCACACAGCTCCCCTCCAATATGTTAAATGTCCCAGAGAGGTGGTGATCCCCGGGGGGGGGACCCCCTTTCTTTTCTTAACTATTTGCCACGGGGACGTGGTGGTCCCCTTGGCATCAGGGGCATACACCACTCCCACATTATATTTATTAATAGCTCCAGGGAGGTGGTGATCCCCGGGGCAGCAAGGGGGCGCACCCCCAGCATAACTATTAACACCCCTGGGGAGGTGGTGATCCCCAGGGCAGCAGGGGGCATGCAGCCTCCCTTGTATTATATTTATTGATGACCCTGGGGAGGTGGTGATCCCCGGGGCAGCGGGGGGCGCTGCCCTCCCGCATTACATTTATTTATAGCCCCCGGGAGCTGGTGGGCAGCGGGGGTAAGGCTTGCACATATTATTTATAAACCGCAGTGAAGTGGCATTCCCCAGGGCAGCTGGAAGGGGCCAGGAGGCCCCACCCACCTTATTCTGCAAATGCCCCCAGGACTTGATCAGCCTGGGGGCTTTAAAATGACAAAACACTGGAGCCCACGCTTCGTTTACTTCTTTTTTTTTTAACTAAAAAAAACAAATTAGCCCTGTGGGGGTCCCTTTGGGATCCCAGCACCAGACCGAAGGGGTCAGGGTGTTCATCAGGGTGTTCGTACCATGACCCCTTTTCTTTTTTTTTAACGTTTCTCTGGTACTCTACTGAAGCCAAGTCCCAACATGGCTGACAACACTTCAATGGTGACTGTTGAAGTGTTTTTAGCCAAACAGATCTCAGCACAAGATCACAAGGGTTGCAAATCCTTCACGGCTCTATATATACAAAATAGTTTTCCCCTAAATTTAAAAAAATCTACTCAACAAATTTACACCAAAACAAAAACAAGGTTGCTTTCTGGACCAGGGCCTACCTTTCTGCCAAATCTGGTATTATTTCATCCAAAAGTTTTGCCTAATCCCTATAGAAAAATTAAATGGGAAAACGTGTTGTGGAACCCCCCTTTTTCTCGCCTGCCTCTTGATGGATCACCCCAAAAACTTTCCAGCCAACAGATGACATGACTGGCAATTTGTTTTGGAAAGTTTTGTGAAGATTCGCCAACTGTGCCAAAGATATGGGCAAGGTTTTTGGCATATTCTTTTTACCAATCAAGCCATAGGGTCACGATTGTCATCAGGGTCACAGATCACATACATGAGGAGTACCTCTATTAATGATCATCTAGTCCACCCCCATTTTGTTCATAAACAGACTGATTTAAAAATAATACAGAGTTTCTTTCCTTGTTTAAAATGTAAGGCATGTAAATGAAGCACAGTAGTGAATGAATATCACATGGCAGACAAGCAGGGAAAGAGCTCTATTAAAAAGCTGTTGAATTGCAATTCTAGCCTTTTAGGTATTGTTTGGTATGTCCATGTGACAAAATGTATGTCAGCAGCACGATACATGTGGCTAAAAGAGGATACTCGAACATATGCGAGCAATCAATAGGGCTGATGCAACGTACCCAGTGGCACAACGTTTTGAGAGGGAACACAGTAGTAACAGCAGCCTATTAAGGTATTTCTACATAGACCAGGTGCCCATTGAGGAGAGAGGGGGAGGTAGGGTGAACAAATTGAGACATTTGGAATCCAAATACATCATTGAGCAAAGGTTTCTAGGGGCCTCAATAGTGACAAAGAATTATGGACACATATTGTGTAAGCAAGAAACTAGTTGAATCTTGCCCTAAGCGGGGATGAGTGGGTGTTTGATGAATATGATTTTATTGTTGCCCACCCATTCATGGCAGTATTATAAGGGGTTACCTTAAATATTTTCTTTATGTGAATTATTCACCTAATACCATCATAGTATAGGAGTATTTGGGAAGTCTGGCAGCACTTTGAGAGGCTGTGAGAAATAATACATAGCAAACGATGACCTGGGTAGTTCATAGCAGCCTGTTAGCGAAGCATGAGGCTCATAGATATTTACACATTTATTTGTATGATTTCCTTTTTCAAATAATGCGATTAATTTGGCACATGTATATAATACAGTAAAAATACCCCCGTTGCTAAGTGATTGGAAGCATAGATAAATTATGGATTGTGTGGGTTTGAATTATATGATGTAATCAGGTATTGATGAAGTCTAAACATGCCGGCAGGGGGGCGATGCTCCTCCACCATAGCGGAAGAGCCACTCATGTTCGAAGCTTAGAACCTCTTAAGGTAATGTATGAAGGAAAATTAAAATAGGATTTCTACTTTAGGCTAGCATTCACCTCAACCTCCTTTATGTCTTTTTTTCTGGACATAAATCAGGGAAAAGTCTAAGTCTAATTTTCCTGAAGAACAGAGAAAGTTATTTCTGGGATGTAAACTCATCACCTAGTTCAATTGGCACAAAAGGAATCCTCTGTGGAGGAACAGTCAATTGCTCTTCTGTAAGAAGTTACTTAGGCCCTGATTTATACTTTTTGGTGCGAAACTGCACTAACGCACTTTTACACCAAAACGGTTAGCACCGGCCGGTGCAAAGGGTAGGCTAGCATAAAAAAACTGACGTTAGTCAGGTGGGGCTGGCAGTATGGAAGAAGGGATTTTTGCACCCAAAAATGACGTTAGGCAGGTTAGAGTAAAATAAAAATGACTCTAACCTGCCTAGAGTCATTTTCTGATGCAAAACCATCCATACCACATAACTCCTGACTTAGAAAATACAGGAGTCATGCCCACCACCCCAGTGGCCAGCACAGGGGACCAGGGTCCCCTGGGTATGGCCATTGCACCCAGAGCCATGTAGGGGGGCCATTTCAGGGCCCCCAATGGCACTTAAAAAAATAATTCTTACCTGTACTTACCTATACTTACCTGGGATGGGGTCCCCCATCCTCCGCTGTCCCTCTGGTGTGGGTGTGCCTGGGGCCTGGTGAGAGCACCTGTGGGCTTATTCCATGGTGTTCAACCATAGAAATAGGCCCATAGGTCCCCTAACTCCTGCCCTGACCCAGGCGTTAAAAAATGATGCAAAGCAAGCTTTGAACCATTTTTTGCCCCTTCCTCCCTCCAGTGCGTGATTTTAGCACAGGGAGATAAATATGGCGCTAATGCCATAGAGTCATTTTTTGCACAGGAACACCTACCTTGCATCTCATTGAGGCAAAGTAGGTTTCCACATCTCAAAAATGATTTTAACTCCATAACTTTGTGCTAGACGGGTCTAGCACTAAGGTATAAATATGGAGTTAGTTTTGCACCAAATTTGGGTAACAAAAATTGAGCAAATTTGGTGCAAAACAAGTATAAATATGCCCCTTAATTTGACAATCAGTTGGCTTCACGACTGGTCGAATTTGTCAGTTCCTTGGCCATACTCGTTTGCCAGACTAATGGTAGGGGACTCCAGTGTACTCGCTGGAATCCCCTTCTGCCTGTAGGTCTTCTTTAACGTTCTTTGTGTATGTTTTTTCAAAGACATATGAGTCCAAATGGAAAACAAATTATGAAACAATGTAGCTAAGCTGCAGACATTTCCTGGGAAGCTCCGAGGAGTTCCCCATCCACATTTTATTCTTGCCTAAGGCCGTCATTATGAGTGGGCCAGGGTGAACTTTTAATTATTCTGAAGGAATTGGTGTAAGTTTGGGAATTTCAAGTAAAGAAATGTACACAAAATTTGTAAAATTGCCCCATTAGGCCACATCACATACTTTTGGGGGGAAATTTCAACACAAAATGTAGCGTTTGGGTAATTTTTTGTAATGCGAGAATCATTTCATTTGAATGTGAACTGTAAGCACCAAAGTCCCTGTGCTATACACCATTTCATTGTTAAAACTCACAATAGACTGTAATTATCACATACAATAAATTCCAAACACATTAGTGACTGAATTTATGGATGTGGGAATTATCTCATCATAAATAGGAATAACTATGAATAGCTGAGTGATATTCTCGTCCCACAAACTTAAACAGCTTTTGAATTTTCGGAAAGATGCAACTTCTCGCTTTATTTTTAGAAGGGACACAAAACTACATATTTTACCCAGGATTGCAATCATTTTTGTAGGAGGCTTTATTTATACTTTTGGCATTGTTTTTTGCTAATAGCAGACTAGTAGAAACTTAAAAACAATGTTGAATGGAACCAAGCATTGTAGCCAATAGAACTTGGTTGAATGTGCTAACACATGATAAACTCAGGCATAAAGAATTACTGTTTGTATGAGTTAATGTTAGTTTGTGTATTAACACATGAAACTAGACTACTGGCTTTCCCAGTGCTGTTTAGCATAGTGCATGTTCACTATTATATGTCTCTATTATACTGAGCTTTCGGAAGTGTAGTATTTTTAATGTCCTCCTTTTTACATAAGCAGCAGCTCACACGACATGTACACTTGCTCCTACATGGCACTAGCAGGTAGCTCTCAGTGGAGGATGAGTGGAAGAAAACACAAAGGCCTGCAATTACATAGGAGTCACAATGCGGGGCAGCAAGTAAAGTTGCTGCATTGCATGCATGAATGGGAGAACAGAACATATCTAATAGAAAGTGGGGCTGTTCTGCTCTCTCTCTGCGCTGACACTGTTTTGGCTGCTATGCACCAAAGCAGATACCCTTACACCAAAGTGTATGTATTGTAGGAAGCATAGGTTTTGGGGAAAGGGGCCCTTCCAAGACAAAAACTATGCTTTAACCCCTTCGTTGCCAGGCCTTTTCCCCCTCAGGTGCCAGGCCTTTTCCCCCTCAGGTGCCAGGCCTTTTTTTACTATTTTGGGCAGTTTGCGCTTAGGCCCTCATATCTTTTTGTCCACATTAGCTACCAATGCCTAATTTGCATAATTTTTTCCCAACATCCTAGGGACTCTAGAAGTACCCAGAGTTTGTGGGTTCCCCTGGAGGAGACCAAGAAATTTGCCAAAATACAGCAGCAATTTCGTTAAAAATAAATAAAAGAGAAACAAGGGCTGCAGAAGAAAGCTTGTGGTTTTTCCCCAGAAAATGGCATCAACAAAGAGTTTGTGGTGCTAAAATGACCATTGTACCAGCTTTGAGGAACAGGCAGACCTGAATCAGAAAACCACAGTTTTCAACACAATTTTGGCTTTTTTCTGAGACCTATCCCATTTTTAATATTTTTTGTGCTTTCAGCCTCCTTCCAGTTGGTGACAGAAATGGGTGTGAAACCAATGCTGGATCCCGGACAGCTAAACATTTCCAAAAAGTAGACAAAACTCTGAATTTAGCAAGGGGTCATTTGCGTAGATCCTTCAAGGTTTTCCTACAGAATGTAACAGCTAAAATAAAAACAAAAAAGGAAATTGAGCCATTTCTGTCCACATTTTCTTCTATAACTTTTTCCAGCTATGGCAGATTTTTAAAAGCAATATACCGTTATGTCTGCTGGACTCTTCTGGTTGCGGGGATATATATGGCTTGTAGCTTCATCAAGAACCCTAGGTACCCATAGCCAATAAAGGAACTTCACCTTGCAATGGGTTTTCATTGTATAACGGGTATGCAGCAATTCCTTTGGTGAAATATAAAGAATGAAAAATATATAGCAAGGAAACCTTTGTACTTCCAAAATGGCACAAGATAAGGTGTTGAGAAGCAGTGGTTATTTGCACATCTCTGATTTTCGGGGTCCCCATACTAGCATGTGAATTACAGGGCATTTCTGAAATAGATGTCTTTTTTACACACTGTCTTACATTTGGAAGGAAAAAATGTAGAGAAAGACAATGGGCAATAACAATTATTGTTCTATTCTGTGTTCCCCCAAGTCTCCTGATGAAAATGGTACCTCACTTGTTTGGGTAGGCCTAATGCCTGCAACTGGAAATGCAAAATGGACACATCACATTTTTACATTGAAATCTGACGTGTTTTTTGAAAAGTGCTTAGCTGTGGATTTTAGCTTCTAGCTAAGCCGGCACCTAAAGAAACCTACCAAACCTGTGCATTTTTGGACACTAGACACATAGGGGAATCCGGGATAGAGTAACTTGTGGGGCTCACACCAGGTTCTCTAACCCAGAATCCTTTGCAAACCTCAGAAATTGGCAAAAAAACACTTTTTCCTCGCATTTTGATGATAGAACGTTCAGGAATCTGAGAGGAGCCACAAATGTCCTTCCACCCAGCATTGCCCCAAGTCTCCCAATAAAAATAGTACCTCAGTTGTGTTGGTAGGCCTAGGCCCCTTGACAGGAAACATCCCAAAACACAACATGGACACATCAAATTTTTACATTGAAAACTGACATGTTTTTTGGCAGGTGCCTAGCTGTGGATTTCGGTCCTAGCTCAGCCGGCACCTAGGAAAACCTACCAAACCTGTACATTTTTTTAAACTAGACACCTAGGGGAACCCAGGATGGCATAACTTGTGGGGCTCACACCAGATTCTCTTACCCAGAATCCTTTGGAAACCTCAAAATTTGACCCCCCAAAAAAAACACTTTTTCCTCACATTTTGGTGATAGAAAGTTCAGGACTCTGAGAGGGGCCATAAATTTCCTTCCACCCAGCATTCCCACAAGTCTCCCAATAAAATTGGTACCTCACTTGTGTGGGTAGGCCTAGTCCCCGCAACAGGAAATGCCCCAAAACACAACATGGACATATCACATTTTCCCAAAGAAAACTGAACTGTTTTTTGCAAAGTGCCTGGCTGTGGATTTTGGCCTCTAGCTCTAGCCCCTAGGAAAACCTAGCAAGCCTGGACATTTTGGAAAACTAGACACCTAGGGGAACCCAGGATGGGGTAACTTGTGGCTCTCTCACCAGGTTCTGTTACCCAGAATCCTGAGCAAACCTCAAAACACTTTTTCTTCACATTTCAGTGCTGCAAAGTTCTGGAATCTGAGGGGAGCCACAACTTCCTTCTACCCAGCATTCTCCAAGGTCTACCAATAAAAATGGTACCTCACTTGTGTGGGTAGGCTTAGTGCCCGTGACAGGAAATGCCACAAAACACTACATGGACACATCAAAATGATAAAATTCAAATCTACCTGTTTTTGCGGGGGGCATCTGCGTTTTTGGTCCTGGGCTCAGCAGCTATCTAGGGAAACCTACAAAACCCAGACACCTCTGAAAACTAGCACACAAGGGAGTCCAGGGAGGTGTGACGTGCATGGATCCCCCAGTGTTTTCTTACCCGGAATCCTCAACAAACCTCAAATGTAGCTACAAAATCAAATTTTTCCACATTTCTGTGTGGGTTTGCCGCATTGGCATACATTTCCTACCACCCAACGTTCCCCTTAGTCTCCCAATAAAAACAATAACTCACTTGTGTAGGTGGGCCAAGTGCCTGTGACGGGGATGAGCCAAAAACAAGTCGAAATTGTGGGGGAACCAAAGCAGGTATAGATGCGACAATGCTGGGTGGTAGGAATTTTGTGGATTCCTGAAGATTCCAGAAGGTTCAATCACAAAAATGTGGAGAAAATGTGTGATTTCAAGCAAAGTTAGAGGTTTGCAGGGCATTATGGGAAAGAAAATGGTGTGGGGTGCAATTGAAGCACACCAACCTGGACTCACCCAGATGTTTAGTTTTCAGATGTGTCAAGGTCATAGATTTTTCTACATGGCAGCATCCCAAAGTCCAAAAAGTACAACCCTCACGATTCCAAGTGGGACGATTTTGAGAGATAGACAATCTTATATGGCCTAAATGTAAAACCAAAAACCCAAAATAATCAAATGTCCTCTTGCTTGCCATTGGGATAAGATCTTTTAGTGTGCGGGGGGAGAGCTGAAACACTGTTACCCCCTTCAGTTGGGGTGGGGGCACAACCATGCCTGTACTGGTTGGTAGCCACCAGCCAACAATTTTTTTGGAACTGGCTTCTAGTAAGCTTTCTGCCCCCCCCCCCCAGGTGGGCAGAGCAAGTTTGTCCCCATTTATTTGGAGTGGGGGTATGGTCATACCCCCACCCTCTTTTTTTGAAAAATATATTCCCTGATCTCTGGTGAGCTTTCAGGCCCATCTGCCCCCAAGGAGGACAGAAATGGCCAACAGTAATATGCCCCAAAGGGAGCGACCCTTGCCCAAGTGGCTGTCCCCCCAAACAAACCACACACACACACACACCAATCCCTGATGCCTAAGTGGTTTCTGCTCCCCCCAGGCGCAGGTCGGCCTAATAGAAATAAGCCGATCTTCATCCAAGGGGGACAGAAATGGCCTAAAATAAATTTGCCTCCAGGAGAGCGACCCTTGCCTAAGGGATCGCTCCCCTTGCATGAAATTGGTGCTAAAAAAAAAATCTTTGGTGTGTAGTGCTTTCTGCCCCCTCCCCCCCTTGACAGCAGCTTGACCTAAAACAAAATAGGCGGATCTGCCCCAAGGTGGGCAGAAATGGCCTACAATAAAATTGCCCCCCCCAGGGGAGCAAGCCTCACCTAAAGGGTCACTCGTCATCTGTAAAAAAAAAAATCACTGGTGCCTAGTGGTTTCTGCCCAATTAAAATAGGTTGATCTGTCCCCAAGGGTGACAGAAATAGCCTAAAAATATTTTGGCACCCTGGGGAGTGACCCTTGCCTAAGGGGTCGCTCCTCTTATATTTTAACTAACAAACTCCCTGGTGTCTAGTGGGCAATCCTGCAGCCCAATCGCTATGCAATCGGGCTGCAGGACTGCTCAGAGAGACATGAAATGGAAAGGAAAAGCCTTTCCTTTCCTTTTCATGCCTCCCTGACCAACCCTGCCCCCGTACTGAGGAGAAACTAATCAGTTTCTTTTGGATCACACTGGAAGCCAAGCTTCCAGTGTGATGGAGGTGACCTCTGATGAGGGAAGCACGCAATTGCGCACTGATGTTATCAGACGTCACTGGGCGGATCGGGGGTAGGGTTGGAAGGGGAAGTGATTCCCCTTCCATCCCTGCCCTGGGGGGGTGATTGGGAGGCCCCATGGCCCTGGTGCAGGACGTAACGGTTACATCCTCGGCACCCGAGCAGTGCTGCTGAGGACGCTAACGTTACATCCCCGGCACTGAAGGGGTCAAGGCATTCCCGATTTGTATGTGTGCAATGCAGCACCTATACAAAGTGGGGCAAACAAGGAGAAAAGAAACCATGTTTTCTTATTACACCTGTCTTGAGGAGGCAGAGGATTTGGTTGCAAATCCATGTCTAGAATACTTCGAACATGGAGATTTGCATCAAAACCTATTCATAGTTGCATGGGAGTGCCTATCCACCACCCAGAGAACTCCCCCTTGGCAAAAAGTAACACAAGGCAGTGCATTGAGCAGCTTTGCCTTACATTGGGTTACAATACAATGCAAACTTCAATTGTAAATCCCATAACACTTTGCGTCGGGTTGCATTAAAAAAGCAACTAAAACTCAACTCAAAAGTGTTTGTAAATCTGAGCCATGGTGTAAGGGAGCCACTGAATAGCTAACAGTGGCATGCATCAGGTGGAATCATCTAGCACCTAGGCTTTAGTGAAAAGAGTTTTGAAAGATTTAGTCAATGAACACCACTGGAGCTGAGTTGATATTGTTTGCACAGAATTCTTCAAACAAGGATTGAATCAATTCATTGCATTAAAACAACAGTTAATTAATTATGAAAAAAAATGTATCCATCTATTTTCCAGCGCAGACATTCTAAATTATTGTATCAGCAATTTACATTTGGTTAACTTCTTTTGAACGCTATCAGATGTATTTAACAATGGATACAAAATTATCAGGAAGATCTATGTTCCCCTAATGCTGACGTACTGGAGAGTTATGTACGGGCTCCTACACACCAGCCACAGTTTTGACAGTAGACATCTGGTCCTTTGGTGCCTTCACTACTGGGCTTAAGGAGACAATGATGCATGAACACTGAGGCAAATGTCCCCTAGGAGCAAGCAGATCATCACCTAAGATGAATGACAACTGCTCCGTCTGTGGCGGGAGCATTTCATACTGTGTCTCGGGTGTTGCTTTGCACACCAGGGATGAAAGAAATTTTACTTCCCACCCAGGGAATTGGCAAAGTTTGGTGACTCCATGTTTCTCTTGGAACACGGAGTTCTGGCCAAATACCACCACTCACTGCATGGCCGAATTTGTAGCCCACAGGGCTCCACCCTAGCGAGAGAAAATGATATTTTGTATCATCTGGCATGATTTTCTAAGGTGAGAGGTCATGAGCAGTCAAGAGAGATCCCAGTCAGGTAGATGCATCTCAAACAGATTTGCTGCTATTCCAGTATATTTTCTAGTTAAGCTGCCGAAAAATCTACTTGAATGACTATGCGCTTTTGCGCACAACTTGGTCTAGTTTGCACTGACAATGTAACCACTTCCTATGGGCAGACTTCACTTCCCTATCCCTACTTGGCTATTTTCCTACCATGCAAGATAGAAGAAAATGAATTGAAGTGGTCACCTCACATGCAAAACCTTAGGGGTGGTACAGGCTAGGGGGGGCCACTACTTCTGTCCTTTGTGCATTTTCCTACCGTTGCTTGCTAAAAGTGGAGATTTGCATCAGGGCCAGCCATCTGCTGCTAGCAGCAGGGCTGGGGGCCAAGTTTCAGGTGCGGCAAGCCCTTTTAAGATCACAGGCAATGCTGTGCCCATTTCTGGGAGAGGAGGTGTTAGACTTGGCATCCTTGGTGTGGTCTCCTGCAACTTTTTGCCTCTGTTTCCCATGTTGGTGATGTGTGCTGGGCTCTGTCTTTGCTCTTTTTGTTATTCTGGGCACTTTAGCACTGCTATCTAGTGCTAAAGTGCAAGTTATCCTATGTTGTCCCTAATACAGTGCACTAGAGGTGCCCAGGGCCTGTAAATCAAATGCTGCTAGTGGGCCTGCTGCACTGGTTGTGCCGCCCACATAAGTAGCCCTTTAAACATGGCTCATAACTTCCACTGCAGTGTCTGTGTGTGCAGTTTTAAACTGCCAATTTGACTTGGCAAGTGTTATTAAAGAGGAGATTCCCTTTGGGAGCAGCTAGACAGTTGGAGTTTGGGGTCTCTGAACTCACACTTCAAAATACATCTTTTAGTGAAGTTGGTTTTTAGATTGTGTGTTTGAAAATGCTACTTTTAGAAAGTAGGCATGTTCTTGCTTAAACCATTTAAGGACTCTGCTTGTTTGTGTATTCCCTGTCTGGATCAGTTTGACAGTTGGGCTGGTTGCACCTCTCTATAGACAGTGACACAAAGGGAGCTGAGGTGTAGCCTCCATATTCTGATGAGCCATCTGTGCTAGGAGGGGGGAGGAGTGGTCACTCTCACCTGAAAGGACTGTGTCTGCCCTCACACAATGCAGTCTCCAACCCCCTGGTTTGTGTCTGGGCCCGGCCTGGGCAAGGCAGGATCTCGAAAACAACATAGACTTCTCTTTGAAATAAACCTACTTCAAAGGCAGAAAGGGGTATAAGGAGAGCCCCCAAAGCCCCTGAAAATTAGATCACTTCTGGAATCAAGAGGAACCTCTGCCAAGGATAAGAGCTGAAGAGCTGAGGAGAAGTGCTGCCCCTGCCTGTGACTGTGCTTTGTTGGGCTGTCCTGCAGTTGTTGCTTCTGCCTCTGAAAGGGAACAAAGACTGGACTTTATTGTGCATTCTTGCTTGAGAAGAATCTCCAAGGGCTTGAACTGAGCTTCCCTCCTGTTGTTGAAGTCTCAGGGCCATCAAAGACATCCCCTGCCAGCACCTGCACTCTCTGCTGAGACTCCTGCCCTGCCAAGTGGTGCCCCATCCAGTTCCTGGGCCCTTGAAAGGGGAAGTTGGCAGACAAGAACTGAAAATCCCACACAGACCGCTGTGTGGGGAAATTTTCGATGCACCTTCCGTGACCTGGCTGATAAACAACGCGCCGCTGGCTTCGTGGCTGAAATCAACGCTCCACCTGCATCGCAGCTCGAAGACTGAAGCAACGCATCTGGAGAAACAACACGCAACACCTGCTAACGGAGGCTGATAACAACGCAAACCCCATGCAGCACAGTTTAGTGATATCTTGCAACCAGATTTCCAACACAACATCGCCCGGCGCGGAAAATCATCGCAAAGTCTGCCCGGACCCAAGGTGCCCGTCTGGATCGACGCATAGCTCTCTTGTGGGAGAGAAGAAACGATGCAAACAGACCCGACTGGTGGAGGAATGACACATGTTCTTGCTTGCGAGTGAGAAATCGACGCATCTCTGGCCTTTTGTGACGCACACGTACCCGTGTGGCTTTATTTTGATGTTACCCAGGTAATTTTGTGAAATAACAGCATTTCCACTGTTTTCTCAGGTTTAAGATTCTTATTCTTTTTAAACTTCATAATGTGACTTGTGTATATCGGATTCTTACTGTTTTGGCCTTGTTTTGTTTAGATAAATATTACCTATTGTTCTAAACCAGTGTTGTGTCATTTTTTTGTTTTTTCGCTAAGTTACTGTGTTGGTACAAATATTTTACACATTGTTTCTGAAGTTAAGCCTCCCTCCTCGTGCCAAGATACCAAAGGGGTGAGCGCGGGTTAACTGAGGGTGATTCTTCTTTACACTGACTAGAGTGAGGGTTCTTGATGGACGGGGGTAACCTGACTGCCAACCAAAGACCCCATTTCTAATAGGAGGTGTAACACCTCTGCTGAGGAAGGGCTTTGGTTTCTGACCCCAGAGAGCAAAGGCTCTCATCCCAGTGTTCCAGATTCTTGCCTTGTGGTGGCGGGCTGGTTGTGACTGAACAGCAACCATGTCAGGGTTTGTTAACTTTTGCAGGAGTCACCTCTAAGGTGCCCCTGGGCACCTTTTACAATAAATCCAGTACCAGTTTGTATGTATTGTTCTTAGTTGTTGATACCAAACAACCCACGGGTCAGAGAGGCCATTATGTAGCTGTGAAACTCATACTGACCAGTGTCCAGCACATGCATTTAAAATGCCTGCTCTGTTCACTTACTGTGTCCCAGGTTTGGCAAGGACACAGTAGGGCATGTTGCTTATGCATCTATGCCCACACATGCAGTATGGTGCACCCTACCTTAGGGCTGAAAGGCCTGCCAGAGGGGTGAATTACCTATATTCCATGCAGTATGTAGTGGACAAGTCACACAGGTAGTATGCCATGTCCGTTTTGCACTTTAGGATTGCACCAGGACACTCAGCCTGCAATGCAGTTCTTGTTGCACTTGGATGTATGGACCCTGAGGGTGGCACAATCTGTGCTGCTGCCCTCAGGGGCCTACCCTTAGTACCCATGCCCTGGGAACCTAAATAGAATTTACTAGTGGCTTATAGTGTCAGTTAAAGGTGTTGCAATTGTGCCAATGCATCACAACAATTTTGGTACAGAGATCTAACCCAGGGGACCTGTTTAGCAGAGGGGCTGGGCACTAACAACTTTGAAACAACATCAAATACCAGGCAAAGTGTGAGGGGTTAGCCATATCAAAAGAGGTATTTTCTCACAACTGCACCATTATGAATTATTATCTTTGTGCCACCAATGACATGGATCTGAGGAAGGAACTGAGAGAGCAGAGGATGCAGAATGCAAAGAAGCGGAAAGCTGAAAAGTGTTCATGTCACAGCAATCCGAATGATGTATTTCTTGACACTGGATTTATTAAAAACATCTGTTTTCTGTTGCATTATAGACAAGAGTATGTGGTATTAGCATAGAAATTGCGTTTGGAGGTTGTAATGTAAAAATATACACCTCTTTTATTCTTAATTTCACAGTTGTTATTTCAACCAATTACTCATATTACTATAATGGAGACACCCTGTCAGGTTCAATTTCTCTTTAATATGCGATCGCACCCACACAGTTATAAGTAGGAGATGAAAACTGTGAAGCCTGTGCACGTTAAATGAAAGTAAAGTGTCGTGTTATAATGATTTGAATAAGGAGTACCCCTGCCCACACCACTTAATCAGTTTGTTAATCATTTTAACAAGCATGTGTCATAATTGCACAGTATAATTCGTATTGCACAGACGTTTTCTTTAATCAGTGACAGTGTCGGGAAACAAAAGATGCTCTGATAATGTTTGTTCTCTCTCTTTAGGGTAGTGTTATTACGCCATCAGGACCCTCATATTCAGTCCCTAAGTAGAGATGCATACATCTTTCTGTCAGCGTCTGCCCTGTGCAATGAGCATTAATACATAGGGTATTTCAGTGAAAGACACTCGTTTTGGAAACCCAACCTGATTTTACACATATTGATTCAAGAGATATGTATTTCTAATAGTTATTCAGTGTACTGAATTTAAATAGAAAAGTCAAGACAGACCTGTTATGTGCTGCATTTGATTAGAGAGGTTACTTCTGCTAAAACTACCACTTCTGCTCTAAATATTTGGCTATTATTGTTTTTTACATGGAGTGACCCCAGTCAGAAGTAATGTGTTCATGAATAGGAATTAAGGACCACAGGTAAGCAGCTTTTTAGAGTCAAAAACACAAAGTTTGCCTCCACAAAAATGTTTTTTTGATGTACAAATGCCAAATAGTAAATTGGTAACTTTTTACCAAATCCCAATTTCGGTTTGTGATTTGGGATGCCTTAAACACACTCCTTCCAAATACCGATTCGAATCCGTAGGTGTTGATGTTTTGCAACCGTGTTGAGGACACAAAACATTACGTTTTTTATAGATACCTTGTAGGTGGTAACCCATACACAAATGGCAATGCAAAAATATTATATATTTTTTAAGAGCAGGCAGTGGCCCCACGAACCACTGCCTACTCTTAAAAAAGAAAAATCTAAGTTTTACTTCTTTTTTGTAAATGCACTTAAAGGAAAACAGGCTGCATTTTTTAAATAAAAAGTCTGCTTTAGTAAAAAGCAACCACAGACTTGGTGGTCTGTTGATCCCAGCAGACCGCCATCCCTGTGATTGCTTAAATTCCTAGTTGGTCACAAATTGCAACCTACCTCATTAGTATTCATGATGCAGGTCGATTTGCGACCCCACTAGCAATCTCTATTTTAAAAAATTATAATTCTTTAGTATAGTAGGTATTGCAGATTGCAAACTGCTATTTGCTAACAATCACATTTTGAAACCTCAATTCCTAATGTTATTGCATCGGGCCCCAATTCTCTACCAGGAATGGACATGTATGACAAAAAAGACATAAGAAAAGTATAGCTGTAGAGACAGAAAGCACTTGTCCACTTAAGGCAACAGAATAGTCTGTGGAAGTGTGAAGCTGAACAAATTGATGAGATTACAAGTAAGGGAATATGTTCATGGCTGAAAAATATATTTATTGCAATAGTTACGGCGGAAGAAAGCAACCTTCAGGTTGTTGTTTACATGTAGCTTCCATTAAAAGGTGGTAGGTCATGCAAAGATTTTGGTGGAGAATGATGCCTCTTACACCCACTATCACATTGAGGTTGGGTGTGAATCTTCCGGTCAAGAGAGAGGTGGTGGGACTTCCACATGTTGATGCTAGGGTTGGGATTGACTATACCTTGCTTGATTTGAGTTGTGTGATGGAGTAGCAATGACCTGGAAGGCAGAAATCAGAGGATCTGTTAATGACTGGCAGAACGAAATTTTCTGGAGTATGATGGACATGGGTGGCCGCTGTTGCCCCCCACAAACAATGGGGACATTTCTATTTGCTTTTGTATGATTGTGGAGGAGCCCAGGGCAGTGGATAACTATTTTGTATTGCAATTGGGAAAGTGCTAAGCACAGATATACTAAGGACCTGCACTGTCCTTGCCTCATGTAAAGTGATGCAAGGCAACTCAAGTGTTTAAGTAATATTTACTATGCCGTGCAAGGAATAATTTGCATAGCCATACATGACTTTGTAAAGAAATGTAATGCAACACAGAGGATCTCACTGCGTTCCTTTACTCTGTGTAGTGGTACGATTTCCAAGTTTGTGTGCATCCACCCATGGAATTTGACACAATCAAAGATTTACTACAATGAGTATACCTGGGATTGCACTGACCTGGGATGTTGCACCTACCTGAATTAACATAATGATGAGAAATATGTTTATTTGCATTCTGCACATGGATTGAGGAAATTGCCTCTTAGGATTGTTTTCATGCAGGAAGATATCACTCCAGTTAAGTATCCCTGCACAAAAACAATCCTGCCTGGAATGAAGATACACTTGCACCATGGCGCAAGTGTGCTTGCATTGGTGTTAGGCAGCACAATGTATTTCAGTGCAAAGAGAAAGCAGAAGTGTGCCAAATCAAAGTAGATATGGCACATTTCTGCTTTTTCAGTTTCATGTTAAGCAGTACAGCAGATTCTCTTGTTTGAATTGCAATGAATGAAACTTTTGTAAATATTACCTCCAGCCTATCAGGCAGTAGAGAGGCAACACTGTGTAGAGGATATGTAAATACAGATGTAGATCAGTCATTCTATATGTAGGTGGAAGACTGCTCTTTTCTGAGTGTGGGCATTCATGTAGCTCTGATGAGAGATTAAATTTACATTATTCTGAGACTTTCATTGGGTGGCCTGCGACTGAACAGAGGAAGAGGTCTGAAACCTGGTACAGAGTGGGAGTTGCAAGTGACAAATCATTCTACTGAGAGATATGGACAAGTACTGACATGAAACTCATGCAGGTGGTTGTTTCTCTTTTTCGCCATTTGGTTCCTATGAAGGATGTGTGAATTGCACCCTATCATATGTAAACAGATTAAAAGTTTGGGTATTGATGGTAAAAGCATTTTATTTGGGGAGAGTTTGGCATGGCCAGTGTGCATATATTACTCCTCCTGCACATTCATTTCATGAGGTGAACTCCTAATTATTGAGCAGGTGGTTAGCATTAGGGTCTTAAAGTTAGCTAATTTGACTGACTGGTCAAGGCCCTTGCAGACCCGGCTCCAGCACCCGAGGCTCCTGCCTCACCCCTATTTCTCTGTCTCTCTCTCTCTCTCTGTCTCTCTCTCTCTCTCTGTCTCTCTCTCTCTCTCTTTCTCTCTCTATCTAAATCTCTAGCTCTATCTCTGTCTCTGCTCAGGTTTGTTCAGGCTGTGCATCACTTTCCTTGCTGTTTCTCATTTTTAACGCATTTTGTTGTGTTTCTCTCCCTTTATTTTTGACACGTTTTTTTGTGTCTCTACTCTCGGTCTTTCTTACCTTGCGTCTCTGCCTCATGCTCCTGTGCTCGTTTTCCTGCACTCCTTCTACCAGCTTTCCTTACCTGATTTCCCACTCTTCTGCTGCCACCACCCATGGGCCCCCACAGCGCCACCCATCCCCCTCTTCACTCCTCCCTCTTCAAGGACCTAACACCCAGCAGATGTATGTAGCAGGCAAGCCATTGGCATGCCAAAGGCACGTTAAAGGAAATGCCATCTTTGTCCATCTGCGTCTGGAGTGAGGCCAGTGCCAGAACCCCTGGTTCTTCCCTGAAACACTGCTACTTTGCCATGTTTCCCCACAAGTTCAACCCCAAGCCCCACTCGCTGCACTGCTGCCGCACCATGCCACAGAACACAGAAGGCGCTTTGACCTGAACTACCAGCGACTTCACTTGCACCCTCACACCCAGCCCTACTTGTCCAACACCCACCTTGACTGCACCAACAACACCCATTGCATTGCCCATGCAGGCCTGCTCAAAGGAACCTCTATCCACATCTCACTCTCATGCAGTTTCAGGCATGCACCTCAACATCCACTCACTGAGCAAACATGCTGCAGAGATCTGGGACCTGCTGATGGCCATGCTCACTGAAACATGTCTGACCCCAGAATTTGCACTGGACATCTCCACTGCTATCCCTACCAGACAGGACCACCAACACAGACCCAATGGAGGATTCACTGTCATCTTCAGGGACACCATCAAGTGCATCACCTCCATTAACATTGAAACCAACTATATGGAACGCCTCTCCTTCAAGGAGTGAATCACAGCTAACTTCACCATCTGCGCACCCAACTCTCAAGACCACTAGGTTCCCATGGCAATTTCATCAGCAACATCACAGACTTTGTCGCCTCACTAGTCATCAACTCCAGCGCCTTCATCCGCCTAGGAGACCTTAACTTTCACTTAGAGGACCTCACCAACCGCAATTGATTCACCCTCCTTGAAAGCCTTAAAAATCTTAGACTCAGCCAACACATATCCAAACCCACACACTTTACTGGACACATTCTGGACACTGCCTTTAAGACTTTCAATAACATCACGATGAACAAACTAGCATCCATTACCTGGACTGACTACACCCTCACCAGCTTCAACATCAACATCCTGCAGCACAGATGACCAACCACCACAGGTCCTGCCTGCCGCAACTGGAAGAACATAAAGAACAAGGATTTGGCAGTCATCCTTTCAAAAAAGAACCCCAGGTAGCCATTGGCATCAAGAATTATAATGGCTGGATCACCACTTACACCAACACCCTGGTCCGATGCAATGAAAGCCAAACAACAATAACACAAACTCAGACCAGCTGGTAGACAGAATAACTCAGGAAGCAAACCAAGCAGCACTGCAAACAACAGGACTGCAGGTAAAGAATGCGCCAAGAAGCCACATATAAATCTGCTACCAACAGCAAATTGAGAACACAAATGGGAATGTCCTACTATACTGATTAACACCAGCTCAAACAACAGCAAATACATTTTTGATCATTATTAAAGAATTAATCTCACTCACATTCACCGCCAGTCCCATCACGCTAATGCAGGAACTGTGCAATGACCTCTCTGACTCTTTCAGCAACAAAATCACCACCATATATGACAGCTTTGATCCTCAACCTGACCCCAGCAACCTTGCAGCCATTCTGCCAATCCCACACAAACAATGCACCATGACCACATGGAACATCAACACCACAGACAAAAATGCCATAATCATGAATTCCATCTACTCCAAGGCCCCATCAAACCCCTGCATAAACCAAGCCTTCAACAAAGGATGGCCACCATTAATAAGCCTTTGCCAGTTTCCTCCACACTTCCACCAGCACAGCCACATTTCAGGAAGCCTAGAAGCATTCAGCTGTCAATGCACTACTGAAAAAGCCCTCAGCAGACCTGGCCAAGCTTGCGAACTACAGATCTCCCTCTCACACCATACCCAGCCAATGTCCTAGAGAAAGCCATCAACAAATGCCTCACAAAACACCTTCTCCACTACCAGCTCCTCAACACCATGCAGACAGAATACAGACTCAACCACAGCATGGAGATTGCTCTCATTGCAGCAATAGTTAAAATCCAGATGCTCCTGGCAGAAGATAAACTGCAGGCCTCATCCTACTGTACCTATCAGCACCATTTGAAACAATCTCCCACCCTGTCCTGATCAGAAAACTGTATGGTGCTGAAATTCAGGGAGCTGCCCTCCAATGGTTCTGCAGATTCCTAATTGGATGAACTCAACCAGTCACCATGCTGCCTTACTATTCTGAAGTCAGAGAATTAATCTGCGGACTACTTGAAGGATTCTTACTCAGCCGCACTCTCTTCAACTTCTACATGGACCTACTGGTTGCATCCTATCCTACACTGATGATATACATCTTATACTGTTCCTCTCAGACAAATCCCTAAACACAAGAATCCAAGTCATCACATGCATGACCAAAGCAGTCAGTTGGATGAAGTCTAGTTGTGTCAAACTGCACACTGACAAAACACAAGTGCTTATTTTGTAAAGGATTCATCACTATGGGATTCCATCCAGTGCCTAGAGACCTTCGATCCACCGAACATCCAGCCTGCGCAAATGAAATTTGGGTTCATCATTAACAACAAGATAGATATTATTGTGGTCCAGGTCAATGCTTGAGAAGTGATTAAGGAACAGCATAAGAAAGACGATAAACCAGGCCCTTGTCACAAGCACGCTTAACTATGGAAGCTCTCTTTCTGCAGGGAACACCAGCTATCTAACAAAGCGACTGCAGACAATCCAGAACGGAACAACCACGCTCGTACTCAACCTCCCTTGAAAGTCTCACATCACACTAAACATAAGGGAGCTCCAATGGCTCCCGATAAAAAATGAACGTACAATTCACTCTCCTCATCCACACATAAAAAGCACTACACAAGACAGACCCAGCCTACCTAAACATCCACAATCATTTCTAGCAACCTTCCAGGCACTTCCACTGAGCCAAACACTTACTAACATGCATCCCTTCATTCACAAAAGCAGAACAAGACATCAAGCCTTCTCCTACATTGCTCCTAAGGCACAGAACAACCTCTAAATACACATTAAAGCCAACTATTCTCTTATTGAGTTCTGCAAGAAGTTGAAGACCTAGCTCCTTGTGTAAGCTCCCCTTAGTCCTACCTTCTCAGTGCCAGGATGCCCTCATAGGTGACAGAGCACTAGACAAATACAGATACCATAACATAACAATGTTACAAAATACATGGAAGTCAGACTTGGTATATGAACAGCAGATTTGGAGCCCAGTTATGTGATAGTTTAGGGCACTGTGTGGGGTATAGTATACAAAAAAAAGATGATGAATGGAATGCTTGAAGCAATCTCAGTCTCAGGTAATTTCTCAGGCCGTCTCCCTGTCCATTGTTGTTTTGCACACTATGTCATCTCAGTTTGTACCCCGCCATATACAAATGAGGCTGAACACCACTCCAATGGAAACAGTCTATCCCGAACTGTCAGGCCTGGCCAGTTCGGGCTGGACTGTTCCAGCTGGAGCAGGATCAAGATTGATCCATTACACTAACTCCTCTATGGTTCAGTAAAATATTTTAATTTGGATACAAGGATACCATCCTAGGCAGTTCCATAACACACTGAACACATAAAGTGTAACACACTAAAGTATACAAAAAAGGTGATGAATGAATGCTTGAAGTAATCTCAGCCTCTGGTAATTACTCTGGCCGACACCCACTCCATAGTTATTTTGTACACCATGTCACCTCAGTTTGGACTCAACCATATTCAAATGAGGCCTAACCCTGCTCAAGTGGCAACAGTCTATCCCAAACTGTCAGGCCTGGTCAGTTCGGGCTGGACTGCTCCCACTGGAGCAGGATCAAGATTGATCAATTACACTAACTCCTCTATGGCTTAGTAAACGATTTTCAATTTGGATACAAGGATGCCATCCAAGGTAGTTCCATGACAGACCCTAGAAATCCCATAAAAGCTGAAAACTGAATCTTGCTTTTTTTTACTTTTCTAAAAGATAAACACAAAGCATGTGATGAATCTCATTCCTTTGCTATTTAACTATGAAGACTTTATTTCCCGTTCAAATCCTATAACTAATTTCTTTAAAAGCTGTTCCATATTTACACAGTCAGTGTATCAGAAGTGCTTAAAAAATGGCAAAATCTGTCTCTTCTAGATCTTGAACATGGAGATTCAAGGTGCACTCTGTCTGGCATGTCCTTTGCTCATCAGTTGATCAATAACATGCATTTTCACTGAACACATAAAGTGCAACACACTAAAGTATACAGAAAAGGTGATGAATGGAATGCTTGAAGTAATCTCAGCCTCTGGTAAATACTCAGGCCACCTCCTAGTCCATCATTATTTCTGAACACCATGTCACCCCAGTTTGGACCCCGCCATATACACATGAGGCTTTACCCTGCTCCAGTGAGAACAGTCTATCCCGGACTGTCAGGCCTGGTCAGTTTGAGCTGGACTGGTCCTACTGGAGGAGGATCAAGATTGATTTGTGAATGGCTGGACCCAAACTGAGGAGGCATGGTAGGCGAAAAAAGATAAAGTGGGATGTGGCGCCAAGTGAAGCCAGTGGTTGAGATTAATTCAAGTTGCAGTTGATGTCCTAAGTGTGACACGTATGCCCTTATGTGGGTACCATGCTCACTAAGCCACTGAAATCAAACTATGTCTGGCTGATGAGCCCTTATTTGAGCAAACCGGTCCTAGGTTGCTTGTATCGCATTTAAGGAAGAACTGGCTTGGCAATTCTGGCTGGACTATTACCATTAGAGCAGGGTCAAGACTGGTTTGCATATGGGTGGGCCCAAAGTGAGATGACATGGTGGAAAATGATGAATTGAGAAAAAATTGTGAATGGATAAAAAATGATGGATTGAGATGTGACCCAAGTGATTTTGACTGAGATTAATTAAAGTATTCCATCCATCACCTAGTTTTTGTTGCAGTTGACACCCTAAGTGAGACACAAATGCCCAGATATGGTCCCATGCTCACTGTACCACTGGAATCAAGCAATAACTGGCAATAACTGGCAATAACTGGCTGATCAGCCCTTATCAGGGTGAAATTGGTCCTAAGTTGGTTGTATTGCAGTTCAGGGAGGAATTGGCTTCTAGGTTAAGGCTGGGTTGTTCCCACTGGAGCAGGGTCAAGAAGACTGATTTGCAAATGGCTGGGCCAAACTGCAGTGGTACAGTCGCCAAAAAATAGTCGATTGGTATGCGGCCCATGCGATTGCCAGTAGCTGCGAGCATTGCCTTGATCACCTTGTTGTTGTTTCAGAGCACATTAAGTGGGCAGTCTATGGTGTGGATATAACTGGGGAGATATTTAAATTTTATACAAGAGTGATATGCCCAGAGCCGTGGCCAGAAATAAATATATTCAGGGGGGTTTGCCCCCCAATCACGACAAAAGTAAAGGAAGCAGGGTTCTTGTTGGTTTGTATTAAAGAAAATATGGTATATTTTGTGCAAATTTCTTTAGCGCCATGAATTTTCTTTTTTATTTATTGAGTATGGTGGTGTTTCCCAGTGAAAGATTTCTGAACTATAGTTATGACACATAGGACATTGTAAAACACGTAGGTCAAAACTATAATTTAAACACTACTCTACAGGTTGTTTGGCACTCTCACCACAAGGATTTGTATAGGTTTCCAGTTGTGCAAATAATGACAATAATCAGCACCGTTGATCAAAAGTGGATAAAATAAAACAATACTTTTACAAGGAATGTGGAGGTTTACCACAAGGTATTGTGGTTAATGATAATGAAGCATCACTATGCATGCTGGATCAGTGACCTCAGTAAGAAACTCTACTATCAGGCAGATGCCCCTCTGACCTAAAGACTTTTCCTCCAAATACAGGCCCTCCCACATCAGAGTGCTCTTCAAGACAAAGAACTGTGATTCGGGCAAATCTGTCAGCTGTCAAACAATCCCCAATGGACCATTCATAAGAGAATGGACTTAAAGAGAAACCTTTAAGCGGCATGTGGCTTAAGGAACAAAACACTATCACACTATCCAGACAGGTCTTCACTCAACTAGAGGCTTTGAACCCAGCTAAATCCACTTTGTTTCCATCTGGAATGAGTTGAGGACTATGCTGAACAGAAAGAGAGCTATATTGATTGTACATTTGGACCTGTGCTACATCTTTGAAATACTCCACGACCTGGCCGCAGTCCTAAGGCTAGAGGAACATGGAATCTAATGAACTATCCTAAACTCTCTGACAAATCTTGCATCATCTTGCTGCCCCAATATACATCACCTCTTTAAGCAGTGACTCTGGTGAACCTGAAGGATCAATCATCTGACATCCCCTCTGCAATGCCTTCTTCAGTCCACTTCCAGACATCATCGCGTTCTTCACCTAACCCACTACAACTATGCTGATGACACACAGCTCGTTATAAAGCTAGGGAACCTAAAGAACACTGTCACCTCAGGGCTAGACCACTGACTTAAAGCTAATAATATACGCAATCCTCATAAACTTCACTCATCCAAGGTAGACCACTGATTTAAAGATGTTGGTTGCAATCCTCTTAAACATCACTTATCCAAAGCAGAAGTTCTTACCTGATGAAATTGAAAGAACTTCCACCATGCAATATTCAGGCTCCAATGACTCAAACCAAAAGCCAGAGAGATCAACTGAAGTAAGACATGTGAGTGCGACCATGGACGTCAGCCTTTAGCTTGTCCTCCTAGTGAACAAAGTCACAAGAAGTGATTTCTATATTGTGCAAACTCTTCAATGCATTTTTTCCCATTTATGGTTCCATAGGTGCTTCAGGTGTCCATTGTCCTTGTATTACCCAGGGGCCTCATTGCTACCACGCTGAATATTCGCATATGGAGCAGGAAGTGAAATCCTACACCTTTGCCTACTGAATCGCATCACACAAGTTCTTCAACCTCTTTACTAGCTATCTGTAGCTGGATGTTCTGCCTTTAAGGAACTCTGCTGTACCACCAAAAGGGTCATCCCTCACAAGTGACCATCCTTCCTCCTTCTACAGCACCAAATGTATTTACAGAGCAGAACTCTATTCTAGAATGGTATTTCAGGTGATTGTCCCTTCTACAAGGACTGATGTCTCAGTGGAACCTCCTTCTTTGTAAATACTGAAGAACTATGAAAATGTCTTTCCACAAAGACGAGAAACATCTGAGAACACCCGCATTTCAGTAAGGCAGGCAACAGAAAACTCTTCCCCAACAAATGATGAAGGGTTCCATCAACCAGCAGACAGAAGCATTCCAGGAAGAAATAAGACACCAGCGGACCTAGGATGGTTGTAAGAACACATGCCTAGCTATTTCTAACTTCTCTGTTCCTTGCATAGTGCAGCAAAATGTGTGTAGCAAAACATTATCAGTAACACGTTTCGTGCAACCTCTGACAATCATTCGCTCAACTCCAAATCACTTCCAATAAAGGCTGCAGTGCATTTTTACATTCTTCCAACCACAACAAATAAACCTTGTGAGCTCTGCATACTATATCTCGCTCATTTTGTCACTGGGCTATACACTAAGATGCATAGAATGGGCCCACTTACAGTCATGACACGGGACTCTAAAACAACTTGTGCAAAGGCACCACTACATGCCCACACTCTGCTAGCCAAGCACAACCCATCCACAAAGAACTCTGGCACTTCATCTGCAGCACAAAGCACTATATAAATGCGCCTACCATAACATATTGTAGATTTTACATTCTGGTACTTCTGTGGTGAATTTGTTCTGAAAATGTTTATTTTTGGGAATTATCACATTCATTCAGCTTTACTCCGGCTAGCTTGGCAGCATAGTGGGACTAAAGACCACACCATTTCAGAAAAGCAATGCAGTGTAGTCTACATTGGTCTTGGTAGGCCAATGTGTGCCCTGTGTATCAGGCAACCTGTCAGTAACAATCCTTGAACTCAAGAAGACACTTCACAATCCAGGTGGGCTAGTAAAACCATTCATGAGTCCTAAAGTCAGAATGCATAAAGAGTTAAATCAACGCCCAGGACATGGTTGACGTGATATTAAGTCGCTTTTGAGACATTTAGCAGGACAAAGACATTGACTGAGATCTAAAGTACATTTTTATTGATTTGAAGCAGAACAATGATATTTCAAACAAAAGCAAATTCGCACATAGCTGAATAATGTCTTTTATTTGAAAAAGAATAAAACAGGCTCACTCATACCTGATGTCTGCATACCCTCCTCATCAGTAGCAATTAGGTTTCTTGTTACAGCCTAAATGTGACAATTAGATTTCTTGTTTCAAACTAAATGTGCCAATCAAAATTGATTTAATTAAAATGTTTTTCTGGATCATAAATCACATGTGTGTCCCATAGAGCCTGATATAGCATGGTGGTTCATAGCTGGGTGATTTTGTAAAGTAAGACATCCATGTTCTCACCCTGAACATATCAGTTATTTCCCTCTGTCATACCCTCGGCATAGAGAAGCAAAGGTGTCACATTCTGTCTAAAAATTACATAGAGGTCTAATAAATCTGGGTACTGTATGTGTAGCCCAGAAGTATCAGAAACATATTTATAGTATTAGACCCTCTACACATTGGTCCTGATTACGAATGGGCCGTTATATTGTGACCCATGCATAAATCCCTGCTTATGCATAGGACAGAATTCTGAGTTGGTAGGCATTTAACGCATAATTATTAGATTCTCTAAATACCTCAACCTTCATTCAATTTTGGCAGGTTAAACCTGCAGAACTTTAACAGGGTTAAAACATGCAATATTTACAGAATCATGCTGATTTTGGTGAGTTAAACACCACAATCTGCATGTTATGCCCCACCAAATCGTAATAGGTTCCATTTATTGCATTTGGTATTGTTATTTATCAGGGGCAATAGTTAGCAACTCAATCCTTAATCAGGGCCTAAGTGACTGACAGTGACCATTTCCCTTGCCTCCAGAGAAGGTAAATTCAGCACAACGTAGCACGTGCATGTTCATGTTTGCTACTGCATTCCCTTTGTCCAAAGCTTCAATTAGGAGCCACAATGAGCACGCGCTGGGAACATTAATTGACCGGTGTGCGGACACGTGAATGTTCAGGACATTGCTGATTCAGTCCTTGACTTTAGTGCCATTCTTAGATATGCTTAAATGTTGGTACAACACAATGCTGGGTTAATGGCGTTAATAGGGGATGCTCTTTGACAATGCAACATTTTGACATGAAGGTAGGGACCAGTGATGATAAACCTCCTCGACTCTTGTTCCCAAACCTGGACCACCTCAAAGTACTTGATCCAGACAGAATCGATATGGACAGTCTTCTGGACGCAATGTTGAGTCTGTTTAAAAAATGTGGATGAATACCCAGGGGGTTACTTACAGTATGGTAGGGGGATCTGCAGAGTTGGCAGTGGCCATTGCCTCTACCTCCTAGTGGAAGACTGCCTGCCATTCTTGAGGATACTTGACAGGGAGACGAGCATCTCACTGTTCCTTCGAAGGCAGTTAAGCTTTATCAAGTGGGTGCCATGATTGAAATGACCACTTGGCAAAGTATTTTTGTTTTCAAGAATAATTTTCAAAAATTGTGTGACTTTGTTCTAAAAAAACACTTAATGATCTGATGCGCAAAAGTTGTTCTTGTTCAGAGAGGTTTATCCTTGCACATAGTCACCATATGGTGATGTCCCTACTTCTGCAAATACCTCTGAAGGACCAAGACAACATATGTTCCACTGAAGTAATAAGTAATAGTAACATCATTTTATACATAATGGGGGTCATTCTGACCCTGGCGGTAAAAACCGCCAGGGCCAACGACCGCGGGAGCACCGCCAACAGGCTGGCGGTGCTCCCATGGGCATTCTGACCGTGGCGGTACAGCCGCGGTCAGAAACGGAAAACCGGCGGTGCACCGCCGGTTTCCCGCTGCCCTGGGGAATCCTCTGCGCCGCCATGGGGTTTCCGAACCCCATACCGCCATCCTGTTCCTGGCGGTTTTGGCCACCAGGAAGAGAATGGCGGTATGGGGCCCCTGTAACAGGGCCTCACCAAGATTTTCAGTGTCTGCCATGCAGACACTGAAAATCGCGACGGGTGCAACTGCACCCGTCGCACCCCTTCCACTCCGCCGGCTCCATTCGGAGCCGGCATCCTCATGGAAGGGTGTTTCCCGCTGGGCTGGCGGGCGGCCTTCTGGCGGTCGCCCGCCAGCCCAGCGGGAAACCCAGAATAACCGCGGCGGTCTTTTGACCGCGCAGCGGTATTCTGGCGGGCCCCGCCAGGCCGGCGGCAGGGTCGGAATGAGGCCCAATGTTTCTTAATGTAATTTAAAGCTTCGTTAGCAACTTTAATGTTAATCGTTCTATCAAACTGCAAAGGATGGAATGCTGAAGACCCTTTCCAGGGTTTGAAATTGTGAAATTCAGATCACAGAAGAATCATTAGTAATAATTTAACCCATTGAACCATCAAGACAGCAAGGCGACTCTTTAAATCAAACACTTGCCATTGACACCTATACTACTCTGCAGGTCATTAGTCTGAATCCTTACAAGACTAGTTCATCCTTTCATCCTTCAGTAAATTGAGTACCATTATATTTGCTAACAATAACATCTGGTTTTTACAGCACTTAGAAATGGCAGAAGTGTAGAACGTCGCCATGTGTAAGAGCAAATTATTATTTATGATTACTACAAGAGACTCTAAATACTGAGCCATGTTACTGCAAGATAGCCACAGCAGCATGGCACATTTACACTCCAAGGGCAGATTATGAGTTATGCAGAATTCTATGACAAAATCTTGGGCAGCTGAAATTACTCATACAGTTAGGAATTACCTCATAGTCTTCCTGCAGGTAATCCCGACAGAATGACTACACTGACCCAGTTATCAGACTTAATTGTGCAGGCATTCTCTATTCCATGGGCATTAATGCTCACATCGACAACTTACAGAAGGTGGTAAACATGAAATGAGGCTGCAGTGGGGCAATAGTGAGGGAATAGGATTGGCAAGGTTTGGAGGCGAAACTATTTCCTGGTAGGGTGAGGCGTACATGCCCCCACATGTCATTGCTCTGGATCAGGCAGGGGCTAGAAAATGGGTTGGTGGCAAGGTAGCACTTTCTCCACAGCAATTTTACTTGTCAGGATTTTTGCCAGCAAAGTCAGGTGCTGTGCTCATATATCCGGTAAATCTAGTTGCAGGAAGGTGTGTGGGGAACACCAGCCCACTTGTGATCAGGCGGGATTTCTGTTCTGTCTGACTCAGAATCAGGCACGAAGCACCATATTTACAAGTCCCTGGCACCACTGGAGTGTCGCTTTTTTGACACTCTTGTGGTGCAATGTTCCAGCAAATATTTAGAAGGCCACGCAAAGCCAGCTTGCGTGGCTTTTCATGACCTTGTAAATATGGCCCCCTTTCACGCATAACTCTGCATGAAGGGATGTTCCACGGGTGTTGCTGTGGGTGTTCCCACACAACACCCATGGAATCTGACACATTCCCAGGTTTACAAGGCTGGAAATGGGTCAGATTCCTACCCCAGGGGTGGTGTAAAAGTGGTGCAACAAGGAGAAATATCTTAATTTCTCCTCGTTTTTCCCTCTTCCTATGTGTGCTGCACTATTCTGTAGCACACATAAAAGGAGGAAAACGCCATGAATGTTTGTTTATGTGCAGGAAGGAGTCCCGTCCTGCACATAAACAATCATCTGTGCAAAGCAGGCACACTTGCACCTTGCACCATTGTGCAAGGTTGCCCGTGCTGACGCTAGACTGCCAACTGTGCGCCCGCACTGAGGAAAGTACAGGGATGTTTCATATTGCTGTAAATACGACTCATCCCTCCACTTTCATAATGGCTCAGCTTGGCACTCCAAGATGGCGTGCTGCATTGGGTTGCATCATTATTTTGTAAATATGCCCCCAAGTCTTTACAAATCCAAGTCTACACATGATACAACACTGCGTTTATATGCAGCACTATCCCTTTGTTGTGAGACGCCACATTGAAATTACGTGCCTACTTAACAGAAATACATATTTTATTACATTTCTGCCAAAAATAAGTACTTCAAAGTCTCCCACTAAGGCATACTTCAACAATGCACTTGAGTCTCATGTCCATGTGCAGAATTATACCACACATACAAACACATGCCATTTCTCACATATAGGCACTCTAAGTCTAAGGGGTTTGCCTCTATAATGGTACTCAATTTACCAACTTTAGAAGGATCGGAGATCAAGTTGACAGTATAGAGATTCAAATAAATATTCTGCAGATGAAAGTCCCTGAGTCAGCAAGATGGCTTTCCACGTTGGATGTGGAATGTGAAATTCATGTCTGTTTTCAAATACCAGCAAGGCCAAATCAGCCTTTCATTCTTTCATTTGTTTGACCTCTGAATTGAATATCTTTAAAATGTGTAACAGTAACATGTTGCTTGCAGTGCTTAGAAAAACATATTGTTAAGCTTACAGGAGTGTTTAGCTCTCTGAGGCATTTTACTAGAGAATGTGAAGCATCCTTACGTGTGTACATAGGAACTGCAGGCACGTCTGACCTTATTTGGCTTTATGTTATTATTTGATAAGGGGACGCATTAAAGGGTCGATGGACCTTTGGACTCTTTTAAAGATGTTCACACCCTTAAGTCTGCGCATGTCATAAATCTCATCAAAACTGACAATAAGGGCCAGATGTATCAAAGGGTTTTACCCATTGTGTGTCAATGGCAAAATGCTTTGGTACGTATGGCCCTAAATGTCTCTGGAGTCAGTAATTTTCACAATCCATGACCTATTTGTCCACGAATAACCATACCTTTTGTATCAGTTAAAACATTTATTTCCCTAGATTAACAATGCTATTGTCATGTAAATTAGTCGCACAATCACATGATATAAGCACGGGGACAACACTGGTTGACCAAACCTTCTAAAGAATCTCAACTTAACTAATGCGTTAACAATTAGTCCTTCTAAAACCATAGTACAAATCAACAATAAGAGTAGTTGCTCAATAGAAATAACATACATTTGAATTCAGCAATTGAGTAACATCAAATAGCAGTATAGTTGAATGGAGGAAAACTCTCTAAATTCAGATTAGCATCAGCGTGTTTGGGCTTCATGCAAAAGATTTAGTCAACATAAATTTGGAAAACATCTAGCTATGTCTATATCAAAAGGCAGCAGTTGGTACCTAGAAACAAAAGACAAATCAACAATAAAGACATTTACAAATTGGTATACCTGTCCTTATGGATCAGCAAGCGGTGATTAGTCTTCGTCAAGCAGATATCAGTTTGGCCAGCATCAGCAACGGGACATGGAAAGGGAAATGGTTCAGAATCTGGGATGCTAAGCTCTCTGAACCATTAACAAAGTATCTAAGGTAGGCAGCAAAAACACTACCAGCTCTAAGCATCAAGCGCAAGAGTAAGCACCAGCATTTACACATGGAGCACAAGAAAATAAACAGCAGAGTAGATCTCGGCTGGGAAGTGTTGAAGAATTGACCCTAGAAAAATGGGCCAGAAAATGGTTTTGAATTCTTAGTGCGGTTAAGTTAAAGTTGTCCCACGCTGCCATTGGTCAAGGAATCATACGATATCCATTAGTCCAATAGAATTATTATATTACATCTAAGATAAAACGAAACAGTCTTTCACACTTTAATGATTGACTCTTCTTCCTTTACGCAGATTGTTCGACTCCTCAAGAAGCACCATTTACATCCTTCCATCGTTCCGTCAGTACAGCCATTGTTTGTTCCTGAGAACATTGCCTCCACACACACTAAACTTTACTTTGTATCTAGATTTACTATACAATTTTCTACCAAACCGTTCTCATGAGACAAGGAAAAACATTTTGCTACTACTATGATTTGGTCAACCTTCAGTTAGAACAATACATATTTATTATTCAGCAAGCAGGAGATCATATTTTATTCTGACATTGCCTTTTTCAAATAAATGACTGTGCAATACTAAGGCCTAGACCTCGGTACCTTTGAGGCCTACAGTTAATGTAAGCAAATACATAGCATTTAATCATAAAACTAACCCATGACTGCATTCTTACATTAATATAAGCTCTGAATAAACATTAATATGTTTGTTAATAAAACATTACATAGTATGTGGTGGCCATTCAAGCTGGCACATTTTCGAGTTACATATTATTTTCTATGTTAATTCATTTTCTATGCAGATTCAAAATGCAGAATACATAAAATATTCATTAGTATAAGTTTCAGCGCCCACAGAACCAAACTATGTGTGTGTGTCTAGCATTTCTGAGTGTATGTGCAGAAGTGTGTTTACAATGACCCAGCTACCAAACAAGACAAATTCATCCTGATTAATAAAATATTGAAATAGCCAACCAGTGATACATTCAAGTTCTAAAAAAACTGAGTGTGACCTCAAAATGTTAAGTCCTCTGGAAGATGTCTTCTAAGTGCCAAGAGAAATTAATTAATGGTCAAGACGGAGATGAGCAGCAATACAGGGAGGAAAGAAAAGAAGCACAGAGAGGAGAGAAAAGTAGAGTAGGAAAACAAGAAAAACAACAGGGAGAAGGAAAGAAAAGGAGGATTGGGCATAGACTGTGCAACCAAAAGCAGCCTTGACAAGAATGCTCAACCCAGCTCCACTCTCTTTGGCTCCTCCCTAAACTTCTCTCCATCTAGCCATCTAGTCTCTGTCTCCTTCTCTCCTGTCTCTCTTCTCCCCATCTGATCACTTTCTCTCTACTCTTTGCCTCCGTTCCTCTCTTTCTCTGTCTCTTGAAACCCCCCACTGCTCCTGCTGGCATTAACTGAGGGAGCTGGGGAGAGTGAAAGAGACATCAGGAGCGGCCTGGTCTTTCAACACCAGCCTTTACAGCTCCAGCCCACTGGGGAACTGTTTAGTGGAGTACAAAGAACCATACTGCCCTGGGAGGAGGGCATTGGGAGAGAAAATGGATTAAAGCACAAGAGAGGTGAAGAGAAGGAAAGAAAAAGAGAAAGAAAAAGGAAGATGAGATGGGCATATGCAAGAGAAGTTGTACATTTTCTACAGCACATCAACTAAGGGATGCACTTGCTGGTCACAAGGCCTTTCGGGCCTGGGTAAAACGATGTGCTGAACAATGAGCAGATTCAGTGAGACTAGGTTTCATCAGGCTGGAGGAACCTGATCAGTCACTTAGCTTTGGTGATCCCTTTTCTGTGTCGCATATAAAAAAGACATGCACCATATCCAAGGTCGGTGCTGATCCAAAATGCACACAATGCTTTGAAATGCTGCACTGATGTGCAAGTCTATGCAGCAGAAATAGAAAAAAAATAAAAATTAAGGGAACAATGTCACACAACAAATAATCTCTTGTAATTTGTACATATATTTATTCGCCAAATACCGTTAAAGTCACAAAGCTACCTCTATAATTTCATGCAAGAATAGTTGCAATAATAGTAGAGATACAATGAGTGAAAAGTTAAGAGTTTATTCTATGTTTTCTAACTGATATGATAATAGCCCACACATGTTTTGTCCGGGCGCAGGTCTGGGGCCTTTTCAAGGCTTGCAGGTAATCTTTTCAGAGTTAAAAACCTTTATTTGGCTGAAGAGTCAGTCGGAAAATTCTAGTCCCAGAGAGCAGAAGACCGACCTATTTCACACTAGCAGAGACGAAACCACAAGCTTCACATGACCATTTCAGGAATTTTAAATGAACCAATTTCCTTTCTCAACAGGATCTCCAGTCGTATAGACTGGGCATTCCGATTGACTCTTCAGTTGTGTACAATTCTGATTTTGTTTGAAATTCATTGCTCTGCTTCAAGTCAATAAAATATACTTTAAAACTCAGTAAATAGCTTTGTTCTCCTAATTGTCTCTCAAGCTAATAGATAGCACTATGGGACTAATTAAGAGTTTGGTGGACAGGAAAGCCTGCCTGCAAAACCTCTGATGGGGTGGCCACCGCCTTCTTGCCGACCTCCCAGATGGAGTTATTAAGAGTTTCCTGCTAAGTCAGTGGGTGAAAACTTCAGTTTCTGGCCACTGACCTAGCAGGAAACAGGCTACAGCATTGTCTCCGGCTCATAATCAAGCCGGCAGCAATTCTGTAGCCCGCAGGGTGCATCAGCACCCTTGCAATGTTAACTGTCTGCAGAGCAAACAGTGAACACTGCGATGGTGCTGGGCAGGCGGGTCCCTGCACTGCCCATACCAAGTGCATGGGCAGTGCAGGGGCCCCTTGCACCTGTTCTCGAGCAGCCTTTTCATGGTGGTAGAACCACCATGAAAAAGCTGACAGAGAAAAAGGTCGTAATCCACAGGGCAGCGCTGCATGCGGCACTGCCCTGGTGGATTTCGACTCCACCACTGCAAGGCCACCCGGATCATGGACCGCCAGAGTTTTAATGTGGCAATCAGACCACTGCAACAGCGGTGGTCCTGACCGCCACACTCGTAATGAGGCCCTATGTCATGTTAACAAAATCATGGGCTTTGATTTAAACTCACACTTTTTTTCACAAACTGAATTTCTACCATGTTGCCTTTTCTACACAATATGATGAATGTAATTATCCTTGTATGAAATGAAATAGGTTGTTCTTTGTCTAACTCTATTTGGCTATTAGATATATGTTAAAACAAACTACGAGTGATTATTAGCTGTGTGAGGTTATTTGCTCTGATTTTGAAAAATGGTTTGCAAGATATGGTGAGGTTAAGGGGTTCTGCTCTCAAGGGGTTACTCACAAATCCTTAGTAGAGTCACTTTAAAATTGCACTATTTGTGTATTAGGTTCTGAAGACCTCTATCACATTTGTTATTAGCTGCAATACAAAGACAGGCCCTGGTGCCCACTTACGACCTAGACCCAGTTTGTGACGTCCTAGATCGGTGTTGACTCATCATGCTGTAGATGCGCATGTGCCAGATGCCCTCACCTTGGCCTTTTTAAAAGTATCATCTTAACGGATACATAAAGTATTATTCATAAATGTTAAACAAGTCAGACCCCTCACCCACTGGCTCCCTCCCAGGCAAATTATGACATAAGAAAATAACTGTGCAGGCCTGGTAAGAGGGCATGGATGATTCAAGTAAACAATCACAGACAATTAAGCTACATACATTCGTAGCTGTCTTTAAAGGGGGCAGAAAATCCTCTCCTCCCCCTTGGGAGTGCCTGTGTGTAATGTGCAGGATGCTTAGGACAATCTGATTAGATCTGGATAAATCAATCGAAGCTCGTGAGGAGGAAAATATAGTTGGTCACAAAACTAAGTGGGCTGAAATCATAAAAAAGGTTTGCAGAAGATGCAAGCTATGAACTTAAGTGCATAGCTCACATCATACCGTATGCCGCAGGGGAAAGGTTAGATAGACTGCTTGGTTGGTCAAAAATGACCTAGGATTGGGTCATATAAAGGTAACACTGAGATGCAACAGCTGGCTAACTACCTCAGATGCACACTTATGTTCCACATTCAGGGAATTCTATGATTACCTACATAATTAGTATTGGCAACTCTATTGTTACACTTTTGGGGAGAAATATTTCAGTCTAGATCGCATATGAGTCTTTATTTGCATGATTAGTTCAAACCTTGGCAAAAGGAGAGGGAGGGGCGAGGGGAAAGCACACAAAAATACATAAACTCTTCAAAATGTATAATTAAAATCAACCCCTAAATTTCAACACATATACTTAGCACTTACATAAATCAGTTAAAACTCTTATGAGTATAAAACCCCTATAAAGTGCTATAAGATTTAAATCCATTAAGATATAAAGTGCAGGTGAAAGGGAAAGCAGACAAGAATAAATAAACAATTCAGAATGCATAATTAAAGTTAAACCTGCTGAGTTTCAACACATATACTTGACACTTTACACAAATCCATTTAAACTGTTGTGCATATAAAATCCCTCTAAAGCACAATAAGATTTAAATCCATTAAGATAAAAATGCAGGTGACTTTACTAAATAGTACAGTTTCTATAGAAGAGGTGGTCAAATCATCATAATATACTAAACACTTTAAAATTCAAAGTTATTCAAATTATTGGAAACACAACCCTCACTGATCATCTTCAATGCGCTGTACCTTCAACATCTAGGGGGTTATTACAACTTTGGAGGAGGTGTTAATCCGTCCCAAAAGTGCGGTAAAGTGACGGATATACCACCAGCCGTATTACGAGTTCCATAGGATATAATGGACTCGTAATACGCCTGGTGGTATATCCATCACTTTACCGTCTCTTTTGGGACGGATTAACACCTCCTTCAAAGTTGTAATAATCCCCCTAGTCTTGGATAAACCAGAGAGAACTTATTAGAAGGGTCAAAGACAATGCAAACAATTTCTATAAAATAATACATTGGATCACCAAGATGTGTTAATTTGTTATGAACTATAAAACTTGATTGACACTGAAGTTATAGCTTGAGAAATGTTTGCTGGACCTTCTTATTTGATCCTGCCTATGCTGTACCTCCAGCATCTAGGTGGTCATTACAACCTCGGCGGTCTTTTAAGAAGACCGCCGAGGGACCGCCGTGCGGAAGACCGCCAGTAGTGGCGGTTTGCCGCTCAGCGTATTATGACCGTTGGCAGCCCTCCATGGTTTTTCCGACGGAGAGCCGCCAACAGCCATACTTGCGGGCGGTGGGGAAGTGGAGGTTGCTCCACCACCACCGCCACGCCAACAGAACACCGCTGAGCTAATCACATCCTGTGATTCTGCGCGGCAGTGTTCTGTTGGTGGTGTGGTGTTGGCGGAGCTGCCCCCATGGCTCCCGTCCCCTCCCGGCGGATCGACGGAACAGGTAAGTCGATCGTCCATTAGGGGAGGGGGGGGGTGTTGTGTGGTGTGTGGGTGCATGGGGGTGTGTGTCTGTGTATGTAGGGGGGGTATGTGAGTGCGTGTATGCTTGCGGGGGTGTTGCGTGTTTCGGAAATGTGTGCGTGTCTGTCTGTAAGTATGTCTGTGTGGATGTGTGCGTGAATGTGTGAATGTGGGTGTACGTGTCTGAGTGTGTGTGTGGATGTAGGCATGTATGTCGGTGTGTGTGCGTGTATGTGTGTTGGTGGTGACTGCGTGCGTGTCGGGTGTGTATGTGTCAGGTAATGTCGGGGTGGGGAGGGGGGCCCTGCCACCTTTGGTGGGGAGGCAGGGGTGGTGGGGGGTGTAGGGGAGGGAGTCGGGTGGGGGGTGGGGGAGACCCCTATCAGTGCTACTGATAGTGCTTACCGCCATGGATTTCATGGCGGTTCCTACCGCTGGAAATCCACGGCGGTAAGTTGGGTCACAATACCGGCAGCGGTATTGTCACGGCCGCCGGGCTTGAGACCCAGGTCTCCAGCCCAGCGGTCGTCTCCGCCCTGGCGTGCGGAACGGGGAAGCGGCGGATGACCATGGCGGTAACCGCCATGGTCATAATACAAAAAAAAAGACCGCCAGCCTGTTGGCGGTCTTACCGCCGCTTTAACACCGTCCGCCAGGGTTGTAATGACCCCCCTAGTCTTGGATAAGCCAGAGGGAACTTATCAGAAGGGTCAAAGACAATGCATTGCAAACAATTTTCTATATGAAAATAAATTAGATCACCATGTTATGACCTAGAAAACATGACTGACTGAAGTTAAGGTTTGATAAAGGTTTACTGCACCCTATTTGTTAAATCGTGCCTACACAGTCATACCTAAACAGAACTTCTATCACAGACCTTACCTTCACTATCACACCTTAGTGTGTCCAAAAAAAGGAGTTATAGTATAATCGTAAGCAGCTTGTTAGATATTTAGCATGCAGGGTTACCAGTTTACAGTTTATCTGTGGTTAGGACGGATCAAGCACTTTCATTACTGGTGGCTGACAAGAGCGGACCCCACTCATAACAAAAACAGGTTTTAACAGTTGAGGATGAGCTTCTTTTATTTGCCGGGCAGATGCAAATCAAGTCGACCATGTCCTCCGTTCTGGCATAGCATAGTAGTCCAGCAAGGATTGCAGCCTAATTTCTCTATTTAATGCACAGCAGAAGAGGGGGTACAACATGTTAGAATCCCATAGGTGTGTTGTTTGTGTCTATTGCAGGGAGAGTTGCAGCTACCCATTCTATACTGACTTTGGATCTGGGGCCACAGAATTACATTGTGCAGCAACTAACAGGCTTGTTTTATTTCCCCTAATTTTATTCCAGGTCTTAATCTTTTGAAAATTTCTGACTAACTGCTGTTTAAGACAGAATTCTAGTCTAACTTGTGATGGAGAGGCGGTGCGGGGAAGACTTGTTTATATATTTTAATTTGTTGCTGGTCCAAAATTAATAAATCTTTTCCATATAGTGCTGTACTTCCGTACATTATAGCTCGTAAGAGTTTTGCACACTTGACAATCATTAGGGGTTTATTGGAAGGCC
Organism: Pleurodeles waltl; assembly: GCF_031143425.1. Lineage (NCBI taxonomy): Eukaryota > Metazoa > Chordata > Amphibia > Caudata > Salamandridae > Pleurodeles > Pleurodeles waltl. Next base: position 505,635,742 of record NC_090437.1, read on the forward strand.
CATTTAACTTCCTGGCCAGTGTGCAAAAGGCAAATGTCAAGGCTTTGCATTTCTGTATAATATGTTGTTTTTGCACTACAAAGTTCAGTTTATTGTCTATATGTCAGTGTAGATAGGAATTATGGTCTAACTTCCATATAGTCAAGCAATCTAGCAACTAAAATAGGTGTCAGTGTGATCTCATAAACAAACATCATATGTGCTCCAGGGAGCTTCATGGTATCATGTATTGTTCCCTTCTTAACGAACATAAAGCAAGTGTGAACCAACTCCCAGTATGCATTTGAAATCAATGTAGTACTGCAACCAAACATTTTTTATTTATTGTCGTTAGTAGGGCAATTAGCTTCTGCCAGGTCCCTATGAGAAAATTATATTAAGACGTGAAGATCTATTTTCTGTAAAATTGCTGATTGTGAACCCTAATTCTAGAGAAGGCCAATTTTTCTTCACGTATATGTTTATTTGCTTTTTTATCCGTTCATCGTCTTACTTGACCCTACACTGACACTGCTCGAGCTGCTCTCATCACTGATGCCTTTATCTGTGCAAATGTTCATGAAACAACAATGACCCTGAAGAAAGCTCCTTTCGTGATGCACTGGTGGAAGAGTCGTTGTCAGGCTGGGAGACCCGTAGACAGCAATTTTTCAGAATTGCTATATTCCAAGAGGATAACTTGCCCCCACATAGACACACCTAGACCTGTTCCCATCACTCATGTCTATGCTCACGCACTCTCTCACATAGGTAACATCATCAGCACAGAAGTGTCTTAATTTGTTCAAATGATCAAGAAAGCGGCAATCTTTAAATAAGATGAAAGATCTAAGGCTGTGTCTCTGAGTGGCTCTGAGCAATGTTGTACGAATTACTATTAACAGTTGTTAAATCAACCTACAATAACCTAATTTCTACCTTGAAATGTATACATTCACAAAAATGAATTGCTATTTTTGTGTTTTTTTCAAGAGAAGGACATTACCAGAAATAAAGGCCCATATTTATACTCCCTTTGCGCTGGATTAGCATCATTTTTTTACACTAATTCGGCACAAACTTAACACTATATTTATACTTTGACGCTAGACCCGTCTAACATCAAAATATCCCAGTGTGCGCCATTTTCTGGATGCGTGAAACCGCCTTGCGTCAATGAGATGCAAGGTAGGCGTTCCCGTCTAAAAAATGACTTAAACACCTGTGCGCCATATTTATCCAACCACGAAAAAAGGGCCCACGTCTGGTAGGCGGAGCTGGAAAATGGTGCAAATCCTGATTTGCGCCAAAAATTAACATCTTGGTCAAGGCAGGCATTAAAATGGGGCAAACACACCACTACGTAAGGAAAACTCACAGAAGCAACATCGTAGCTCAAAAAAGGAAGACATGGAGGTGCTATTCATCCAGCATGCACAAAGACGAAGAGCACAGGAGCAACAGCAGCAGCTACCATCACACCAACAGCGACCCCAAAAGCAACGCAGAAGGCAGGAGAGGATATTCAGGACCAGGACAACCCTTCAGGGCTGCAGGGAAAATGACTTCATCCAGAGGTACAGACTAAACTGGCATGCCATACAGCAGCTGCTGCGCCACATTGAGCCACAGTTGGCACCCAGCTTGCAGAAACCCCACATCATTCCACCGGAGACCTAGCTGCTAGCTGTCCTGCACATGTTGGCAAGTGGCTTTTTTCAAACCACTGGTGCCCTGGTTGCCGGAATCTCACAGCCCTCATTCTCTGCCTTCCTTCCCAAGGTACTGGATGCCATCATCTCCCTCAGACCCTGCCACATCAGCTTCCCCAAAACACAGCAGAAGCAGCAGGACACCAAACAGGGGTTTTATCAAATGAATGGCTTCCCGCACATGCTTGGTGCCATTGACTGTACACATGTATGGATTGTGCCACCTGCTGCAACGGAGCATCTATACCGCAACAGGAAGCACACACACTCCATCAATGTGCAGACCATTGTGGATCACTGTGGATTGTTCACCAACATCATGGCAAAGTATCCTGGGAGTGTACATGATTCATTCATCTTCCGCCACAGCACCATCAATCAGCACTTCCAGGATGGATGATATGGCAATGGCCTACTTGTTGGTAAGTACAGAAACCTAGTCATTTACACACAGCACAGCAACCCTGTACGACACACAACACATACACCACTACAATGACACGTGGCCAGGAAGACTCTGAGGTGTGACACTGGTAGTCATGTTTGATATCCTGATCCAATAAGATACACACCTTTGGACAAATGACAGATGCAAATAACAAGAGCTCCACTCTATAGCAACACGGGACCAATTTAAAACCACACAGTGACAATGACATGGCCTTAACTGGCAGTATAACTTGGAAGATTAACCTTTTAATATCACATCAATAACACTCAATACCACACCCTTCCAAGCAATACGTCCTGTGTAAGGGGTGTGTAATGTGTTTCACTGTAGGTCAAACACCATGAGACACATAGCATGATGACACTGACTCTAATGAAGGTGACATGGAATCATTGGGGCAGTACGAACATCTCACATCACTCCTGGGGTGACACTGCCAGCTTGCAATAAGGAAGTGGACTGTGCTATGAAAACATGTGGATGTGACACTAATGCAGAGTGCACACTGCTACACATACAGATTAAGACAATTCCCTACATACATAACAGATGTACAGGCAGATGGACCTTCGGACACTAAAACCTTCACCCCCACAACCAAGTTAGCCAGCTTACCTGGATCAAGTTCAGTACTGTAGGTACACGTTTGCACATGAGCCAACTTGGTGAGGGCACAAAAATAGGTTTGCATAGAACTAGTCACACATGGGATAATTGTCAGTGCATTGTCAGTTGTGAACACTTCAGTGCTGCTAACTTCACCTGTCACCTAGCCAAATCAAAGGGCCTCACTGTTGCATTTCACGTGCAATCATATATGTAAAATTGGATGGGATGTTCAGGCCATATAGTGCAACCGTGTTACCACCACAATGGATTTGATTGTTTGTGTGGAAGTATTATGTCACCTCCAGTGAAGGCACATGGACACTTCTTTCACATTACATAATGCATGGGAGATACACACTGAACTGCAAGTTTCTAAATATACCACTGATATCATGTCAATCAGCCAAACACCAGTTTTGATAGTTAAACAAGCCAATGCAGAAAGAACATCACAGAAGCCTAGGATCCCACACAATACCACAAACACTGATGAGTCACAGACGACACAAGATAACAACTGCCATGCAAAGTGACAATCATGATGCAACCAACAACCAAATACTTACCCTCATTTTCTCTTTCAGCTGATCAGGGTTACAGGATCCAGCCATGGATCATGACCCCAATTTCCAACCCAAGCACAGCAGCAGAGCATGCCTATAATGAGGCACATCGTAGGACACACACCATAGTTGAGAGGACTTTTGGCATCCTGATTCAGGTGCCTGGACATCACCGGAGACAGCCTCCTATATTCCCCTGAAATGGTCTGCAAGATCATTTTGACCTGTGCCATCCTGCACAACATTTGTGTGAGGAGGAACATTCCCCTTTATGAACCAGATCCACAAATGCCTGAAGAGCAGGAAGAGGAGGATGCTGTCTGTGAAAATGAGGGGGGAGATCCAAACACAGCTGCAGGATTGCGTAGGAGACAACACATCGTACAAATCTTCTTCTAACTATAGTCACCATCACCACTTTGTTATCATATGTAATTAAATACCTCGCTTCATCACTCAATCATGCTCTGGGTAATTATTTATGCACCACATGATCCCTAGGAATCATAATCAGAGTTTAGCCTCATGGAGCATTGCCGAAATACAGATTAGGATACTGAAAAAGCCACATCACATTTGATGGGCATGAATGTACAGCAAACATCACACACAATGTTAATGACATATATCCTGTCTATTTCACATGTGAAGGGCAATATCAGAGGACCACAGCTATGAGACACATCCATGTTGCCAACATGGTCCATTGCAGCAAATGACACACAATTAAGACACCATCAATCATAAGGTAAAAAAGTGCTTCATACATGAGGCAGTGGATGTGCTATTGCATTGGCAAAAGGAATGTATCACCAGACCATTGACAGCAGTAAGTGTGACATCAGCTATCTCTGCAAGGAGCATGTGTGACAAGAAGTCCATCTAAGCTGAAAATTGATAGCACGAGTGCCCCAGGTATGACAACTGTTGCTCACAAGAAATGCCCTGCGCAGTCCATCCAGGTAATAAGTCCTGCCACTGCCATGTTTTCAGTCTCTGCCCACCCTTCTCTAGGGGTTCCTGTAAACGGACTATCTGTACCCTGAGAATCTTCATCTACACACACCCAGACTCCCATTCTGACTCCTGTGTGCTTCCCTGTTCAGTATGGCATGCCATAGTCATAGTTCATCAATCTGCATGGACTTCAGGTCCGATAATGCACTGCCTGGTAGTCGGTAGGACCTGTAATCAGCTGTCCATTGCTTCCCATGTGAAAGGTCCAGTTGGCCCTTTGAACTTGATTCTCAACTCCAGGACTTGTGAGAGACTGAAGGTGCACACACCTGTGAGCACTTCCATGCAGACCAGCCATTTGAACCTGCCCTGCCCTTGCTGCTGGCTGGAACTGCTTAGAAGCTGCCATTTTCTGAATCTTCTTGTTGTGCATTGACGTACAAATCACTTGTGTACCAGAGCCCTTGGGGGATTGTGTGACATTGCAGACCACAGTATAACCTGTTTTTAGTTCCCACAGTGTTGTTCCTGCTTTTCCCAGTCAGAGTCTGCTCACTGTGTATTGCCCTTCTTCATGTTTGTTCCTGACAGAGCCTGCATCCTGTTAGCCTGAGTGGTTCCAGTCTTTGCATTAACCATAGAGTCTCCCTGTGGCTACATTTGTCTCATAGTTGCTTTCCATGCCTTCTCTTTCCTCCTGGGGTATTGTGTCTGGTAGGTCTACGATGAATCCTCAAATGTATAGTATAGTTTAATCAGTTTACTTATCGTATTCTGTTCTGGGACATGTATGCAAATGGCCTAATCCAGCCCACATCCCTTGTCTGGTTTTGCTTGTATTCATGAGTGCCAAACAGTGACAGTGTGCTACGGCTGTATGTATGGATTCGGCACGGGGCCTCCAGTACAACAAACAAGGGTTGCTAATGTGTATGTAAGGACAAAACATGTTTGTGCCCTGACGGTCCAGACACAGATTCACTTCTGCTGCCACCTTTTGATGGGGCTTGCGTGGTGACTAGCTGTGAGATTAATCAGCACAGAGGCACTGATGTTCCCTGTTGCAGTGGGAATTTTAGAGCCCACCCTGTGTACAAATGTTGTGATGAAAGCTGCCTGTTTCCTATTACTGATCGATAAAGTTTTTGAGCTCACCAAGGTTGCCATGTCGTCAGCCTTATAAAAGTTCTGCTGTGCCATAGCTGGACTATCCCCATGTGTGTTGTTAATTTATGTTTGGTTTTAGGTCAATTCTGCTTTGAAGGATACTCTGTTAATTCAGGGATTAGCTCCACAGACTCATGACTAGACCTGCACGTAACTGTGACAACATGGAGGCCAATACTGACACAGGGTACACATGGCCACAAACTTGAACTGGACATCTTTGTGCAATGAACCACTGGAAATATGTGAACACATGCAGCATGGTCTGCTGGTCCTCCACAGCCACAGGAGAAACATAGGTCATTTACATGACTGAAACTGTGGTGTACGTAACAATTCTAGAATTGGATTTGAGACTCTGTAAACTGTAAACTTCGTACTTGTATAGTGCACTTTTGCCCTGAGGCCTTTTGGCGCTGGACACATACTGCTGTGGAACCCTTCCTGGCTTTTCCCTGTGAAGTGCCCACTCCTGGGCACCCCCAAGGTGAAGCCAGGCATCCCAGCAGTGTTGGGGCCGTTGTGGAGATTATGCAAGCTATTGCCCAGAGTTACAGAGTGGGACCCATGATTAGATTAGGCACCAAGATGAGAAATATCAGGTCCGAGGAAATTGAGCCCAAGACCCACTTAGGCAGGAATTTAACCTTGGTCCCGGGCCTGACCTCTGCATCAGGGTCTGCGCTCTAACCATTGAGCTACACTTCTTCACAAACACAAACACTGTACCTACCTAGCATGTTCAAATGCCTGACTCATGGGTAGTATACACACAAGTGACCTTGAGGTGGTATTCAACATGTATTTAAATTTGATGGGTTACATATCTGACATAGCCATTATCAACCGTCCCTAGCGTTAAGTCCAACACCGCACCCCAGGAAATCGACTAGCCATTAAAAATATATTGGGGGTCATTACGACCTTGGCGTGCGGCTACCGCCGCCCGCCAGGCGGTAACCGCCGTGCGGCCGCATCACGCAGCCACCATTATGACATTCCCGCTGGGCCCAAGTTTGCGCTCACCGGCCCAGCGGGAATGAGGCCGCAACATAGGAGCCGGCTCCTAATGGAGCTGGCGGTGTTGCAGCCGTGCGACGGGTGCAGTTGCACCCGTCGCGCTTTTCACTGTCTGCTATGCAGACAGTGAAAAGCTGGCCGGGTTCATGTTAGGGGGCCCCTGCACTGCCCATGCCAGTGGCCCCAGGACACCCCTTACCGCCAGCCTCTTCCTGGCGGTGCAAACCGCCAGAAACAGGCTGGCGGTAGGGGGTCATAATCCCCAGGGCAGCGCTGCTTGCAGTGCTGCCTTGGCGGATTATCACCACCGGGGCTAAAACGGCGGTAGACCGCCGGCCCCGGCGGTGCGACCTCGGTGCTACCGCCGCGGTCGTAATAAGGGCCTCCGTACCGCCAGCCTGTTGGCGGTAAGGACGCCACATTACCCCTGGCGGTCTCTGACCACCAGGGTCGTAATGACCACCATTGATCCTTGAATGCGGGTGAATTTTCATCCATATGTGTAAAAAAAAAATTACTCAAACCGCGTAAGCGTCATAAAATTACACACAAAATAAAAAAACACACCGCATTTGAGACAGAAAGTGATGTAATAGGATATCATGTTTACAGAAATGGTACAGCCTGTGTACTTTCACTTTGCAGTCTATGATTATTCTAGACTGTGTGGCTGGGTCTTGAGTTGTCTCAGAGAATATTGTGCTTTTGTCTCCTGTGTGCTATTGCTATTGTATTCTGTTGTTTTGTAAGTGCCTGTGTTAATCTGTGTAAGTGTTTTATTGTCATTTATTGTGATTGTATTTGTCTCTGTACTGTTGGAAGTATGTTCGTGGGTATTGTTATTTGGGGTATTGTTGGGCTGTCTGTGGGTTAGTTAAGTTTCCTTTTCATACCTCCTTTCCCTGTTTTTCCCTCTTTACCCTTTCCTATCCTATTTTTTTGGAGAAGTTGGGTAGGCCATGTCTAGGGAGAATGGGTGAGGAGGAGCTAGGGGCTTTTGTGTGGCTGGTGTGACACTTCCTCCCCCTGATGTTGGAGGCTGGGGGACGGGTGATACAGGGGTATCACACGGAGGCAAGGAGGCTCAGGTGGGCAAAGGTGCTGTTCCACCTAAGAAGAATCTTTAACAGCCAGAGTAATGACCACCAATTGAAACATCGCTGGGCTGGCCTGGTGGCCCGAGGGCAGGACCTGCTGGACCACCTGGGTGTGGTGATTGGTGGTCCTGTTGGTGAGTACAAATTTTACTAATGTGTACAGTACAATGCTCTGGAGTGACAGTAGAAGATTTTGTGACATGCTGCATGCAATGTTTGTGGACATGTGGAATGCAAGTTGAACAAACTGTGGCCCTGATTTATACAATATTTGCAACGCAATACCGTCGTTTGTTGACACGAAAGCTACACAAACATACAAAAGACAACTTTATCTTGTAAATTAGTGCCGCTTTGGCATCAAGAGATGATGGTAATGCGCCACAAACCAATTTATGATTCAGGGCCTGTGAGTGTACCAGGAATGGGATGTATTTCACATGCTAATACAAGGAACCAATATAGTCCCCATTTTTTATTCAACCTTGTCTGAACAGTATTCATGGCCATACGTACAAAGCTCTTCCTAACCTGTGCTAATATCTTAGGCCGATATCTCTACTTTGTTCGTGCAGCATTTCCATTATTTCTGGATGCCAAAGTATAGCACACTTGGTACAATCCATTTTGTTTGTGATACTTTCCATAGCTATGGCGTAAACAAATGAAGCAAATGCTACACAAAAAAAGACACATCTGGCCCTAAGTTCATTGTTTCTGTGTGTTTACATGTGGACAGAAATTCTTTCACATGGCCAAACCTAATTGTGCCCTGATGCTACCAGATTGCAATAGCACAAAACAGGTTCATCTCGTGGCTTTTCGGAGTAGGCGTTGAAATCCTATCATTGAGTAGCATGGCCCAACCAAATGTTTGCCTTAGGCACAATTGCAGGTATAGAGCTGGTGCAGTTACCATCTGTGTCACTTTATAACCAAACAATTTTGTAAAGTGAATGGGTCATCATGGGATCCCTGCTCTTTGTGAATGCATGGTCACAAACTTTATTTGCATGATGTTGTGCAAGGGACCACTGACTGCTTCCATTATACATTTTAAGTGACAAAATAGTTTGTTATTTTACTTTTGGTACACCCCTGCTGATATAGTACAGCAGATGTACAATTATTAACTTCTCAGTATGAAGGCTATCGCAGATATGGTGGTATGCTAAGATCAGCAGGCCAGCATTCCTGTAAGTGCCGCCATCCACAAGGTGCTTTCAAATAGAGACCTACCTCATCAAGATTGCAGAAGTAGGACATTTGCTAACCCATGTTTTAATTAGCAGATAGTGTCAGTTTGGTTGTATTACCACAGATCACCCAGCTTGGCAATTCTAAGTTAATGAATTTGGCAAAGTGTGATTTACAATACCTGATACAGATACACAGGGCCCAGAGTAACACATTTCCGGTGCAATGACTACACCTTTGCCCATGCATTCTGTCATGGATGATCTAATTAGACAGTGTTAGTATACATCTTTTTGTTGTTTTGTATCAGATAAATGGCCAATCCATGTTTAGTGTAACAATGTCATCAAGTAGCACATAGGGGGCATATACGGCTCTGGGTACACTGCCAATGTGGCATATGTAACCTACATACAACACTGGCACACATAGAAAGGACCATTGAAAGCACAATAATTCCTGAACAAAACTCAACCCACATGAGCATCACACAGTAACTCATTGTCCCTTGATGCACAAGCCACAATACCTGAGTCACGAGTGCACCAAGAATGTGGCATTGCATGTCTCTCATAATAACAAATGATGAAATGGAGTACCCTCTAGAATTAATTTAGCACAAAATTGAGTAATCATGTTTGGCACCACACAATTGTTAGGGCCAGTGCATGTGTGCATATGTGTGTCTATCACTCACTGGAGTGACAGTGTCAATGCATGTTTGCAGTACTATGTCTGTTGGTGTGTCTACATGCCTAATGTGCAGCTCTATCATATAAATGTCACACACAGAAATTTGTTGTTCCAAGTTTTGTACAGTGAGCAGACATTGAGCACATATCACCCTTCCATGTTTTACAGGTGGACCCGCCCCCATACAATTGGTGAAGGGGCTCGATTTGCGGACCCAGACGTATCCAGTAAGTGTTAATATGTTTGTCCTGTGTTGTGTTTGCAGCTGTTGTGTGATTGACTCCTGTGTGTTGGACTCATTGCAAGGAGTGATGTGCTGGCACGTGATCTGATATATCACTTGACTGGAGGTTGACATTTGTTCCATGTTCGAGTTGGACATTCTGTGGCGGAGAGTCATATATTGGTAATCGAGTGCTTAGGCATGGGCAGGTGAACTGGGTGATATGTTTCTACATGTATGCCAATAATTATTTTGGAGGTGGGCAGTGTCATGATTTATTCAGCAAGTCATACCTTGATTCACACAGACCAGTGATGCATAAGTTTAACCCAGAGACTTGAGCATCCCTGTTAGGTAATGAACATGTAGGACTGTATGGCTGACTTTCCGGCAGCATCTAGCTCCACATGTTGTACTCCATTTATGTGGCACTTGAGTGAAATGTCATAGGCGTGCATGCAGGTCAAGGCCAGATGGGTGCTTGCATCAATGTGCTTGATTTTGGAAAGTTGTCAGTGAGATGTAATGATGTTGACAATTGTCCACAATTAGAAAAAGTAGTGTTGATGTGATTGTCCAATGTTTGAGTCAATCCTAGTTGGCTGGCCTCCTTACCTGTGGTGGACTGACTAAACCCATGGACAGCTGTCAAAAGCTTCATGGCTGTCCTTGATGTTTGAAAGTATGTGTTGCACGTCCATCCTCCCTGAGGCACAGGGTTAGGGCTAGAAAATAAGTGTACCTAGGTGTGATGATCTCAGTGTAGATGACAGACATGTAAATCAAACATTCATGTGTTCCAAACTACAATGCCCCCTCATGATTGCCAACTGCATAGAGTCCAGGCAGTTCCATTTACAAATCACAGGTCTTGCGTGCCTTGATTGTCATCCAGAAGATAGTTATTAGTTGGCCTCCCACATGTGGAGTACTTGCAGCATTTGTTATGTGAGTAATAGCAGTACAAAGATGCACAGATCATTTAATTAAGTACACACCTTGTTGTGCATTGCTGTGCTGTTAGATAGTGGATGTGCAGGCTGCGTTGGTATGTAATTCCTCAGGGACATTCTATCATCTGTATTGTGATTTGGACAGTATGTGCTATTTTTGATTAAGTGTTAGAATATCATCTGTAGATGTATCACACAATGATGTCACTAATGTTTGGCTTTCTCTATTTTTACAGCTGCCAACATGAATGCCCAGGAGATACGGGAATTCCAGAGGCGGCCAGTGCGTTACTGCCACATAATCGATCTGGAGGCTGGGTTCCGCAATATGGCAGGTCGTTATCGCCATGAAGGAGCCACAGGGGTCTGGAGGTGATTTGCCCAAGGGGGGCCAGTATTGTCCACAACTGCCACCAGCACCACAGCTCACACCACAGTGGTGCCAGGAATGACAGCCACTGTAGCAGGTCCCTTGACTTCGTCTGCTCCGGGCCCACAAGCAGCGCCTCCTGTACCCCCCCCTCCAACCACGGCACCAGCACCAGCAATGGCATCTGCAAGTGGTACCCAGACAACCCCAGCTGCTGTGATAGACAATCTGGATTTTCAGACACTGAAATCTGACATGCAACAAATGTTGCAGAGGATGGGCAGGCTGCAGCAGGAGGTGTCCCACAATAGCAGGAGACTGCGGGGTCTGAAAAAGATCCTGCAGAGGGCCAAATTGTAACTTTTGGATCCTCACCTATGATTCCCTCCCCCCCCTCCTCTTTCCTTGTTCTTTTCTTTAGTGGGTTTAGGGGGCTTAGTGTTAGCTTAGAGTGGGGTTTTAGTTTAGTTATTTTTTTTGTGGGTGGGTGAGGGATGATGTTGGAGTTTATGTGTATATAAAAAATATATATATATATAAAAAAATTCAAAAACAAAATTACAAAAATATATATATTTGTTTAGAATAAGTCATTACAACATTGGCGGTAAAAGTCGCTTACCGCCGTGCAGAAGACTGCCAAAACACCGCTGCGGCAGCAGAATTCTGCCACAGCTATTATGACCCACATCTCGGAATCCGCCGAAATTCAGACACCCACACAAGACCGCCACACCAAAGGTCAGTGATAAACTGGCGAAAACAAAACCTCAACAGAAACACGCCCATGCTATCACGACACACGAATCCACGCGGCGGTCTTTCAACCGCGGTATTCCATTGGTGGTACACACCGCCGCGCTCAAAATACACACACATATACAAAACACCGCCACATTGGACAATTCCAAATACACACACCTGATACACATACAAACACCACTCCCACACATCCAACACAATATAAAATACACACCCACAAACCCCTACGACAAAAAATTAGAGACGAAGGCCAGATAGACAGAGAGCACAGCAACTGAGAACCCCATCACACAGAGGCACACAACACCATCATCCATACAACATTACACGCACAATATACCACACACCACTACACATCAGCACACACATCAACACTTACACCACCCAACACATCACCCACACCACCTCATGTCACGCCAAAGACACCCCAAGTTTTCCGAGGAGGAGCTCAGGGTCATGGTGGAGGAAATTCTACGGGTAGAGCCACAGCTATTTGGCTCACAGGTGCAGCACACCTCCATAGCCAGGAAGATGGAGCTATGGCAAAGAATCGTCGACAGGGTCAACGCTGTGGGACAGCATCCAAGAAATCGGGAGGACATCAGGAAGAGGTGGAACGACCTACGGGGGAAGGTGTGTTCTGTGGTCTCCAGGCACAACATCGCGGTACAGCGGACTGGCGGCGGACCCCCACCTCCTCCCCCACAACTAACAACATGGGAGGAGCAAATCTTGACCATCATGCATCCAGAGGGCCTTGGAGGAGTCGGTGGAGGAATGGACACTGGCAAGTTCAATCTCAACTATTATATCCCCCACCCTACCTGCATGCCATCACACAACCCCACCCTCACCCCCTCCCTTATCACTCCAACTCCTCACTAATGTACTCATAACACAAACCACCCATCCCAACACCAAGCCCCGCATGCAAAAACAAAGCATGGTCAGCCCTCACGAAAGCATGCTCACTGCACATACCCTAACCATCATCACACAAACCCACACACCGGAATGCTTGCACTGGGGTACACAAACACCCACCCATTGCACACCATTACTCACACACATGCACTAATCATGCTCTTATATCCCTGCAGGACCACTACGGAACGTCACCTCACCGGAGGGTCCAGACATCTCCACTCCACCCACAGAAGAGGCCCACAGTGACGACAGCAGCTCTGCCCTACTGGATCCAGATGACCAGCCCGAACCATTGTGGGCCTTGGGACAGTCGGTTCCCCTTGCACAGGCACAGCCCAACACTGACCTTCCACCCTCTAGTAACACCAGCAGAGCACCCACCCGGCAGGCCCATACCTCCCTACCCAGGACACGTCAATCAGCGGTGTGTCCACCACTACAGTGAACCCAGGATAACCCACCACCCCAACAACAACGGGGACCTGGGGGCAGTGGTAGTGGGCACACGGTCAAGGGGACGGAGGCACAGGAACACAGGGGAACTGGGAGGGCTGCTGTGCGACAGGGGGCAGACAGGCCAAGGGAACCCACTCTCCACAAGGCCCTCTCCTCCATCATGGGAGCATACCACCACTCCAAGGAGACGATGGCGACGGTCCTGGCCAAGTTTCAGGAGACCCAGCGCCTGCAGGACGAACTGTATTTGGGCTTCAGGGAGGAGCTCAGAACCATCAGCTCCGCCCTGGGCACCATCGTAGGGGTGCTGAAGGACATACAAAAGACCATGAGGAACACCGAGGCACTCCAAGGGGCGCCTGACACTAGCCAGGATGATGAACTGACCACCACCTCCGCCGGCGCTAGTGGACAGGACGCCCCGCAACAGGACCACCACACCAGCACCCTACCCCCTGCAGACGGACAACCACCACGCAAGCGGTCCCTGAGATCCAGGAACAGGACAGAGCAAGATGGCAAGACCCCCGCCAGGAAATGAGACCACCCTGATTGTCCTCCCACTGTCTCACTTTGATACCCTGTCCCGATTGGAACTGCCCCATCTCCACTTCCTATGCCCATATGGGCAGTGCACCTGTGTGACAAATGGACTGGACTCTGCCATGGACATTCCTCCACCGTCCCCATCACCATATCACTACCCCCCTCCATTTTTGAGCACTGAAATAAACACCCTTGAACCACAAAACAATCTGGAGTCAGTCTGTGATTTGGTAAATATGTATGATCAATGAAGGTGTGAACATGCTGTCCAATTTTATAGCCAACATACCTATGTCACACATCACAAGTCCTTGAAGGATGCAAGCACATGACACACGTTGCTAACCGCACCTGTGAAACCGTAATGGAAAGGTACAACTCAGTGAACAAATACTGCTATGAACTGACAGACAGGATAGAGGTAGAAGTGTGAAAGTGAATGTAATGGTAAAAAGAAAACTGTTCTCACCTGTGTGTCACTGGAAATATTGCTGTATGACTGACTCCCTGTTGTCTATGTCTTCTTCCTCAGCATCCTCCTCATGACTGTCCACAGGCTCCACAGGCTCCACAGCTGCCGCAATGCCGCCATCTGGACAATCCTCCTGCAGAAAAGGCACCTGGCGTCTCAAAGCAAGATTGTGAAGCATCGAGCAGGCGATGATGATCTGGCACACCTTCCTTGGTGAGTAGAATAGGGAACCACCTGTCATATGCAGGCACCTGAACCTGGCCTTCAGGAGACCGAAGGTGCGTTCGATCACCCTCCTAGTTTGCCCATGTGCCTCATTGTAGCGTTCCTCTGCCCTTGTCCTGGGATTCCTCACTGGGGTCAATAGCCAGGACAGGTTGGGGTAACCAGAGTCCCCCAATAGCCACACCCGGTGCCTCTGGAGTTGACCCATCATATAAGGGATGCTGCTACTGAGCAGGATGTAGGCGTCATGCACTGAGCCAGAGAACATAGCATTTACCTGGGAGATATACTGGTCTGCCAAACATACCATCTGTATATTCATGGAATGAAAACTCTTCCGGTTCCTGTACACCTGTTCACTCCTGTGGGGGGGGGACCAGAGCTACATGGGTCCCATCAATAGCACCTATGATGTTGGGGATATGTCCAAGGGCATAGAAGTCACCTTTCACTGTTGGCAAATCCTCCACCTGAGGGAAAACGATGTAGCTCCTTACGTGTTTCAGCAGGGCAGACAACACTCTGGACAACACGTTTGAAAACATAGGTTGGGACATCCCTGATGCCATGGCCACTGTTGTCTGAAATGATCCACTTGCAAGGAAATGGAGCACTGACAGCACCTGCACTGAGGGGGGATTCCTGTGGGATGGCGGATTGGTGACATCAGGTCTGGCTCCAACTTGGTACATAGTTCCTGGATAGTGGCACGGTCAAACCTGTAGGTGATGAGTAAATGTCGCTCCTCCATTGTCAACAGGTCCACCAGCGGTCGGTACAACGGAGGATTCCGCCATCTTCTCAAATGTCCAAGCTGACGGTGCCTAGGAAGGACAACAGCGACCACAGAGTCAACAAAATCCCAGGTATGTATCCACAGATACACAGAACACGACACCAAAGACAAAAATTATTCCTGTATGTGTGTCGAGTGTAGGCCCAGGTATGTGTAATGCAGTTGCAAATTAAGCCATGTGGACCCCTGAAATGGCGGCTGCCTGACCTCTAAACTGGGACAGTGGGATGTGAGGTAACTGCGCTGGCGTTGTACACCGTTGCAGTAGGCGGTCGTAGACCGCGGCGCAATGCTGCATTGGTTAACATTGGACCCTATGGGTCCCAGGAGCCAATGATGAAGTGCGCCGGCGGTGATGATACGCACCGCCGCGGACGTCACCGCCGCAGACTTGACCGCCATTTTCTATCTGTTCAATCACTGGATACCTGATCTTCTACAGGAAAGGACCTACACTGCAAGTGCTGCTGTGACCTCGGTCTGGAAGAGACAATGGCTGCTGCGTCTGGGGAACAGGCCCCTGCCTTCACTGCTCAGCAGTTGGAGAAGCTCGTGGATGGGGTCCTCCCCCAGTACACGCTACTCTACGGTCCTCCAGACCAACAGGTAAGTACACAGAGAGCACGTTGTATGGGCTATGCCTGGGTGGAGAGGGCTGGTTGTAAGACGGAAGGGGGCAGAGTGCAGTCAACATGAATGAGTGTGAAGGCATGTGCCACATGGCAAGGGCATGGATGGGGGCCACTCACTTCGACGGTGCAGTTGGTAATGACTTCTCTTCTTCCCCTGTACATGTCATGTAGGACTGCGCCCACCAGAAGAAGGGCATTTGGCGTGCCATTGCCAAGGACGTCCGGACCCTGGGGGTCCACCAGAGACGGGGCACCCACTGCCGTAAAAGATGGGAAGACATTCGCCGCTGGAGCAAGAAGACGGCGGAGGCTCAGCTGGGGATGGCCTCCAAACGTGGGAGGGGTGCCCGTCGCCCATGGCCCCCCTGATGTTCCGGATCCTGGCGGTGGCCTACCCTGAGTTGGATGGGCGCTTGAGGGCATCACAGCAGACACAAGGGGGTGAGTACACTATCATTCTGGGGACTTTGTGCGCAGTTGAGTGGTCTAGGTGTGGGAGGAGGGCTGTGGGTTTCCCTAGGCCAGGGTGACTTCCATAGGCTAGGCCCCTCCGTAATGCAGGCCATGTGGCACTCCACCCCACCGCAGTAGAGTGCCAAGTAAAGGTATACATGCCCATGTGGCTTCCATGTGTGCAGATCTCCACCATAGCCATGTAGGCCATATCCCAGGAATTGCATCTGTAGAGGCCAGGAGCACGGCTTAGTGCAGGGGGCTGCTGTGTCTGTATTGTCCGCCAACGGTAGCGGTATGCCATGCACTCAACCTGTCTTTCTTCTGTCGTCCCCCCCCCCCCTTTTCTGCTCTCCCTGTTCTTTTGTGCATCAGCATCATCAGGCGGAGGTACAGTGGCACCGGAGCACGAGGGAGCTGCATCCCTCATGGCCATGGAGGGCCACACCACGGACTCAGAATGCACCAGTGGGACGGAGGGCGAGGGGAGCTTCACGTCGGGCACCGGATCACCAAACAGCGACACGGACTCGTCCGCGGATGGGAGCTCCCATGTGGTGGCGGCACCATCTGTGCCCCACACTTCTAAAGGTACAGCCACCACCTCCCCTACCAGCACCGCCCTCCCAGCAGCCCCTCAGCGTTCGCCCCGTGCCCGCTCACCCAGGAGGGTGGGCATCACCTTCGCCCCAGGCACCTCAGGCCCTGCCCCTGTCACCCCTGCAGCCCTCAGTGAGGAGGCCATTGACCTCCTCAGGTCACTCACTGTTGGGCAGTCTACCATTGTGAATGCCATCCAGGGTGTAGAAAGGGAGTTGCAACACAGAAATGCATTCCTGGAGGGCATTCATTCCTGTCAGGCTGCCCTTCATCGAACCCTGCAATCTCTGGTCTCAGCACTGATGGCAGCCATTGTCCCTGTGTCTAGCCTCCCCCCTCCAACTTCCTCCACCCAGACCGAGTCCCCTGTACCCCAGCCTATCCCAAGCACACCAACAGACAAGTATGCACACACCTCAACACACAAAAGTAGCTCAGGCAAACATAGGCACCACACATCCCACAGGCACCCTCGCAAGCATCAGACACATACAGACACAGCAACATCCACTGCCTCCACTGTGTCCCCCTCCTCATTGTCTCCCTCCCAGTTTCGTCTACACTCTCACCTGCATGCACTACATCTACAGGCACTAGGACTCGCACCAGAACACCCAGCACCACACCACGCTCACCTGCACTCACCACCCCCACTCCCATTTACACGTCCCCTGTGTCCTCTCCCAGTGTGTCTGTGACATCCCCTCCCAAAGTACACAAACCCGGGCACCCACACACCCAACATCTATCTACCTCACGACAGCCTCCAGTACCTGCACCTGCACCCAAAACATCTAAAGTGACACCTCCTACAACCACCTCCTCTTCCTCCACTCCCAGACCCCCTCCAGCGACCCATCTCAGTGTTCGTCATAACCTCTCCCTCAGCAACGTTGACCTCTTTGCCCCCATCCCCACCCCTCCAATTCATAAGTCCTGTAGTAGCGCCTCAGCCAAAAAGACTCCAGTACCAGCGGTGCGTGTTACAGGTGTGTGGAGTGCACCTGTCACCAGGGCAGGCAGTGTGACACGGAGCCAAAGCACTGTCAGTCCACCCCCTGTAAAGCATCTAAAGTTGGAAAGTGGCCGACGGGACAGGGTGAAGACTTCGGGTGGAAAAACTGCTCACAAGGGTCCCAGGGGGATTGCAGAGTCAGCTGTGACTCCTCCAAAGGTGGTGAAGGGCCAGAGGAAGTCTGCACAGTCTGGTGAGTGCAGCACGGCGGAGAAGGGCACCATCCTCCTCGGCGGCCGGGGCGCCACCGCCAGCACTGTCGTCACTGGTCAGGAGACCACCGCCAGAGTCATTGCCCAGGAGGGCAGAAATCTCGTCATTGGTCAGGAGACCACCGCCAGAGTCATTGCCCAGGAGGGCACAAGTATCGTCACTGGTCAGGAGACCACCGCCGGAGTCAGTGCCCAGGAGGGCCCCTGCTGCCACAGCCCCGCTGGAAAATGAGGGACCGTCATGCCACACACCAATGCACAGGTCAGAGCCCGCCAATGCAAAGCACCACTGAACAAGGGAATCACCGCCATGGTGAAGACCGCTGAACAGGGCACAGCACCGCTGAAAAGGGCAGAGAACCGCTGAACAGATCAGAGCCCGCCATGGCAAAGCCCCGCTGAACAAGGGAATCACCACCATGGTGAAGACCGCTGAACAGGGCACAGCACCGCTGAACAGGGCAGAGAACCGCTGAACAGATCAGAGCCCGCCATGGCAAAGCACCGCTGACCAAGGGAATCACCGCCATGGTGAAGACCGCTGAACAGGGCACAGCACCACTGAACAGGGCAGAGAACCGCTGAACAGATCAGAGCCCACCACGGCAAAGCACCGCTGAACAAGGGAATCACCACCATGGTGAAGGGCAGAGAACCGCTGAACAGATCAGAGCCCGCCATGGCAAAGCACCGCTGAACAAGGGAATCACCGCCATGGTGAAGACCGCTGAATAGGGCACAGCACCGCTGAACAGGGCAGAAAACTGCTGAACAGATCAGAGACCGCCATGGCAAAGCACCGCTGAACAAGGAAACACCGCCACATCAAGCATCGTTATCCCATGTACAGCTGGGAGGTAAATGCAGTGTGGGCACCATTCCCCCTCCAGAACCAGTGGAGACTGTTATCCACTTGAGAGACTGTGGCTTTGCACTCCCCAGGATGGTACAGTGGGCAAGCCACCCACTGGAGACACTTGAGAGACAGTGGCTTTGCACACCCCAGGATGGTACAGTGGGCAAGCCACCCATTGTAGAGACTTGAGAGACTGTGGCTTTGCATTCCCCAGGATGGTACAGTCTGCAAACCACCCACTGTAGAGACTTGAGAGACTGTGACTTTGCACTCCCCAGGATGGTACAGTGGGCAACCCACCCACTGTATAGACTTGAGAGACTGTGGCTTTGCACTCCCCAGGTTTGTTCAGTGGGCAACCCACCCACTGTATAGACTTGAGAGACTGTGGCTTTGCAATCCCCAGGATTCATCAATGGGCATGGAGCCCCGTCGTGGATCTGGCGTGGTGCTGTAATCCGGCTGAGGTGCCCCCCGTTCCCTTCCCCCTGAGGTGCCTGTTGTATTTCGATCTGATGTCCCAGCAGTGTTCTCTCCGTTTGTGGACAGGTATCTCTTGTGGGCCCCGCCCATGCATTTTTGGACCAGTGGTGCACGGACATTGATATGTGCATACCTGCACTGCTTCTCGCAATGTATATACTTTTGAATGTGTATATATATATATATATGTATATATTTGGTAACTGTATTTTGATACATTACAATTTTTCGACTGATTTCCTTTGGTCTTTGCATTCTTCCGGGGGGGTTGTGGGTTGTTACTGTCATGTTTTGACATGCATAGCTGTGTGTGTTATAATGTGCAAGGGTGGGGGTGGGGGTGTTTCGTGTGTGTCCCCCTGACTTTTGCCTCCTCCCTCCCCTATGTCGTAGTTGCAGTACTCACCATTGTCTTCGCCGCCGCCTTTGCTGGTGTTCATAAATGAGCAGGAACACAAGGGCAGGAAGGATTTGTAATTCCGGATCCATGGTGTCCTCCTTCCTCGTGGAGTGTGTAGAAGGTGAGCGTTTTCCCATTGCAAAAGCTGTTTCTGCCGTGTTTTTATCCACGGTGAATCCGCCCCGGAAAAGGTGGCGGATTGGCGGGTTGTGATACTGTGGGCGGCACATTGTCTCCCGCCTGTCTGTTGGCGGTGACCACTGCGCTGTTTGTCTGTACCGCCGTGGCGGTCGGAGTGTTAAAGTGGCTGTCTATGTTGGCAGTTTTCGCCATGTTCATGATTCCCTTTTTTTGTCTGCCGGCCTGTTTGCAGTATTACCGCTGCTTTAACACCGTCCGCCAGGGTTGTAATGACCCCCTATGTGTTTAGGTTAGTACATGTTGTCCTACATGTGTCCTGTCAAATAAGGGGGGTGGGAGGTTGATGTTTAGAGTGTTTAGTTAAATGTGGTAAGTAAGTTTAGCTTAGGGTAGTTAGGGCCAGTTGTGGGTAATGTATAGTTAGGATAGGTTAGGTTAGTTAAGATTTTTCCCCTAGTTTAAGTTTCCTTCATTACTGTAAAATAAAGTTTTTAGGTACTCCTTTACAGTATGTGTCATATGTGTGGGGATCAGGGCCTTGGCATGGGTGTACAGTGTCAATTTAGCATTTGCATTTGTGTTCCATCCTGCATCAGAATCCCATTATTGACATGATTATTCCCAATTCCAAAGGAGCTGTCACATTGGCAGCTACAACAAAGCTACTTCTCTATGCATCAGCCATCCATTGCACCCACCACTCAAGGTTACTACGGTTCCCAATGTGTTGTAAAGGTTGGTGTGTTTTTAAATCTGTCATCGTTTGAGTCCTGTGTTGGAATCTTGGCCACTGTGGGACATCTGCCTGCAGCCTGATGTTCATGTGAACCCTGATAAGCTGGGTGATGTTATAATGTTATGAAGTTCTGTTATGAAGTTCTGTATACATAACTCACACCTATCATTTCTTACATTGTACTCCCAGGTTACATAATTGTCCATACACTTGTTGCACATCCTGCTGAATGGTGTGTGTGTGTGTGATTAAAGTTTATAGTCAGATGTCACATACATAAAGATTGTCTTGAAGGGAATGTTGGCCACATTAAGTTTCATCTTATACATACTTTGAGCAGACGTTGTCAGTTCTACACAGCATTATACTGTTTGATCTCATTTAACTTCAGAAATAAGCCTAAGGAAGCACAGATGATGATAAAATCCAGACCCCAGTGCATAGTTATCAGCCCACATTCTTTCTACACTGTTGTATTGACATTCTATGGCCATTGACATGTTACATACATTACAAATCTCCTACACAGTTGATGTGTCACATTACACAGAGACAAAGTGGTTGTGTAAGTGCTATTTATTTTAAAGTGCTGTAGTGCAATATTTACATAGTCCAGGATTGTAAGTCCATTAGTGTGACGCCTTCTATTGTGATGCAACACAATTGCAATGGTGAGGGACATGTCATTGGACATGCTGGGGTGAAGTGTCATTCAGTGCAGAGGAACATGAATTGCCTATGTGGTAGTGAGAGACAATTGCAGTGCATAGCGGTGTGCTGGAGAACAGTGCATGTTACCAACTGTAGCAAGACTGGCATGTTAACAAGCACAGGACCTAGGAAATCAGTGCCCATGTGGCATGGACTTGTGCTACCGGGTACTCCTACGGGTGAAGGTGATCTGTTCCACTTCTTCTTCTCCTGATGTGTGTGTTGTCTCCTCTGCCCTTG
Organism: Pleurodeles waltl; assembly: GCF_031143425.1. NCBI lineage: Eukaryota > Metazoa > Chordata > Amphibia > Caudata > Salamandridae > Pleurodeles > Pleurodeles waltl. The sequence continues at coordinate 505,657,396 of NC_090437.1, forward strand.
GTGGTGGTGGGTTTGAAGGGGCAACACACACTTCAGTGTTTGAAGACATGGAGTCAGAATTCCCAGTAGCTGCCAACTGTGGGGCTACAGAGGTCATTACTGCAGCAAGGAGGAGCTACTGGTTTATGCTGGAGTATAGCAGCTACATCACAGTCGTAGGCAGCCAGGTCGGCTCTGAGGGGGTCATGATTGCATTTGTGCACGCAGTGAAAGGTCTGGGATGCCAGGTATTGTGGCAACTCCAAAACTGCTGTGGTGAAATCCCTCACTCATTGTTGTAGTCCTTGCAGGAGGAATGGTAGCACTTGCACGGCTGCTGCCTGTTCTGCAGATGACATCATGCACATGCGCATCCCCTTAAGGCTGGCTGCCATATTTTGCATCACCACCCACACCTCCTTGGCCAGCTCCCACTGTACTCCCACTACTGTCCTTTCAAAGGTGGTACAAGTGTCCTCAGAGTCCTGAGCTGGGTTGGAGCTGGCAGGTCGTACTATTGGGGTGGTGGGTGTGTCCCCTGTGATGGCTGCTGCATCTGTACTCCTCCTTGCGACTGAAGGTGGGGTCTGGAGGGTTCCAAGGACATCTTGGAGGGTCTTCTGGCTAATGTTTGTCAGCTTGTCATCCATGTCATCAGGGAAGTCCAGGACAGGCATATCCACAGGAGAGCCATCGTCCTCTGCAATGAGATATTTTACAATTAGTGTGTCTGTGTTGTGGCAGTTGAAATGTGACGTTACTGACTTCCTATTAGTGAGACATTGTAATCTTGGTTCCTGTTCATTGTTCCTGTTATTAATGTTAGCATTCTCACAGGCCTATGCCCCACCTGCATGTCACATGTAGTGTGGGCAGTTTGGCAAATTGTCTGCGTCACATCGTCTAGGTGAAGGTTCTGGCCAAATTGTAACCCTCCAACTACTTCCATTAGCATGGTAAGGCCTTGCAATGGCTGTGGGTGCTCTGATGCCACTTGCACTACACTTAACAATATGGGACTGACCCAGTCTCTGGTATTTCACATACACCTATATGTTGCTGAGACCAAGCACATACTATGTATAGCATTGGCATGGCACAATACAGGTGTCAGCATTGGTAGTGTGTCATGCTGCTGTTGGGGAATGTGCGCTACATTGGATTGCAGTGATGGGCCTGGCAGTGTTCCATTTCCTCTTATGACTGTGTGGGTGTGTTTCACTAGCTAGACACATATGTCCACCCCCTCAATGCTGTTGTCTTAGCAGTATGACATTTGGGATGTTGCAAGGTGGTATTGTAGCTTTTGTAACACAGGCACAGGGTAGAAAATGGAATGTGCAGCATGGGTATGACATTACTGCTGTGTACTTCATAATGTAACAATACCTGATGTTTATTGCGCCTATAGACATGAGCATTTAACAGGATTTACACTTTGTTAGGAATAACAGGGGATTGATAACGTCATCATCCTGAACCTTCTATTTTGGGTGCGTTTGATTTATGGGCACCTAACTGCCATTTGCTACTTGACCAGCACACACAGCACAGGTGGTAGTGGCAACTGTTGTCAGTTGTACATGCCACTTGCGGATATGGCCTGAGACTGGAAATTGGGCCCTAGTTCATGTTGTGACAATACCAGGTGTCGTGTGACAGCAGGCCAGTTTTAAGTTGTACCCTACCCTCCTGGACTGACTTTGCCTTTCCAACATCCTTGGCATGGCGGAGCACCCCCATGCAAAGGTTGTTGGTGTAGTGTTGTGCTGTGCCCCTGGTTTCCCCTGCACAGCCCATGCACCCGTGCCATGCCCCTCTGCCCTTTCCACTGCCTGATTTTCAGGGTAGACATGCATTGTGTAGTAGGTATGTCCCCCCTTGTTTGCAGTTAACATTTAGGCATTTTTGTCCCCATGCAACTTACTCTGCATCTGTGTTGTTTCCTGGTAGTCTGCGCTGTCCTGTCCTTGAATCCCTGTGACGATATCCTCTGGGATGACGGCTGCCACCATCTCCTCCATCTGGTCCAGGGCCTCTTGCAGTGCTGCCTTCCTGTTCCTTGACATTTTTTCCTTGATCCCGGGCCTGCAGTCATGCCAGCGTTTCTTGCACTCAGTGACTGTTCTCCGTAATTATGCCACACTGTTTATCTTGTCAACAATGTGTTGCCAAATTGCCTCTCTCCTCCCAATTGGCAATTTTGAGGTGACAAAAAGTTGATGCTGGTGTTCCATCACCTATTTCACCAGTATTTCCTGCTCCTCTGCATTGAAACAACACTTCCTTTCCTTCTTCTCCCTCTCCTGGGCCTTGTCTGGGTCCTCCTGGCTGAATCCTGGTCGATTAGGGTCTTCCTGGGGTCTCTCCTGGCTTCTGGGATCCATTTTGGGGCCCCTTTGCACATTTTGTTGTGCTTGCGCTGCTTTTTGACGCTATTGCGGGCAAAAATGCTGCGTATCCAGTTTGCGACGTCGTAACCCGGATTAAAGTCATTTTCTCCACGTTAACGACGTTTTGCTTTACGGTGTAGCGCAATGGTTAGAGTAAAAAATAATGACTCTAACCTGTGGTTTGTGCCATGGAGCATCAAAGTATAAATTTGATGCCCGGGTGGTGCAAAGAAATGGCGTTAGCAGGCATTAAACTTTTTGACGCAAAACTGCTTCGCGCAGTTTTGCATCAAAAAGTATAAATATGTCCCTTAGATTTTTCTCTAATAGATCTACTGTGTTGTAGAAGGAGAAAAGGAAACATGGGGCCAGATGTATGAAAATTTTTGGCACTCGCAAATGGTACGAATCGCAAAATTCGGCTGTTTGCGAGTGCAAAAACGTGGTCTGCGATGCATGAAAGGCATTCGCAGACCAAAAATAAGAAATCGCGAAAATTTTGATTTTTTGCGTTGCAACCTGGTTTTGCAAGTCGCATTTTGCGATTCGGTATTTCCAGTAGGAAATTGCGAGGCACAAATTGCGAGTCGCAAAATCCAAGTCGCAAAGAGATGCATCAAAAAATCGCAAATTGCGATTTTTCGCAGAATGGCATTTTGCACATGCAACCTATATAAAGAGGCCCAGAATGCCTCAGACTCTTTTCCTCAAAGGCTGCACTCTATGTCATGGCGAGGAGGATGAGGATCTTGGCAGGTTTGAGGAGAGGGAGGAGGAGACAGGAGCGCATTTTCAGAGTGCGCATTACACTTTTTAACCTGACAGAGGAGGAAATATATGAGAGGTATAGGTTGAACTCAGCCATGATACTTGATCTGATAGCTGAGCTACAACCCATAGAGAAGCGCAGAACACTAAGGACTCACAGCATACCCACCCATGTGCAGGTATTCTGCTCCCTCCATCTACACGCCTCAGGGAGCTGTCAAGGGGTCATAGCAGCAGCTGGAGGGGTCTCACAGAGTACCCTCTCCAGATTTTTCAATGCATTTATCAACGCCATGCTGAGCAAACTACACCAGTACATCAGATTCCCCCACACCCCACAGGAAATACAGCATACAAAAATAGAATTTTACCAGATAGCACAGTTCCCCCACGTCCTAGGTGCCATAGATGGGACACATGTGGCAATCTGTCCACCATCAGCCACAGAGTATGTGTACCGCAACCGGAAATACCAACATTCAATGAATATACAGGTGATATGCAATGCTTCCTACATCATAACTGATCTCGTGGCCAGATACCCAGGGAGCACACATGATTCGTACATCTTTCGCCATAGTGGCATACACACAAGACTGCTAGCTGGGGAGTTTGGAGAAGGATATCTACTAGGTATTGTCCCTCTATACAATGGCGCATTGATGGCGTGCTGATGTCAGATGGCTCACTTACTCATCATACCCTCTGTCCCTTCCAGGAGACAGTGCCTACGCAGTGCGCACCTACATGATGACGCCCTACCTCAATCCTGCAACACCCGCTGAACGGAGATACAATGCAGCACACAGGGCGACCCGCAACGTGGTGGAGCGCACATTTGGACTGCTGAAGAGTTGCTTCCGGTGCCTCCACAAAAGTGGAGGGCACTACAGTACACTCCAGAGACCACATGTAGAATAGTGGCTACTTGTGCAATCTTGCACAATATAGCTACCACCAGGGGCATACCTGTAGAAATATGTGATACTGAATCTGATGAGGATGATGATCCCATACCACCCCTACAGCCAGCAGACAGGACCAGTGCAGCAGAGGGAAGGCAAAGGCGTGCTGACATCTCACACAACCATTTCAGACGTAAGTATGAATGACACAAATCCACTGACAACTGTACCTGTAGTGAAATAAATGTATTACCTTAAGTCAGGTAATGTTCGTTCGACGAATTGCAAAAAAATATTAAGTGAAAAACTAGAAACAATGAACGACCTGAGTAATGCACTATTACGTCATAGTGAAAACATAACTCCACTGGCAGCTACAGTCATTTTTTGCGGCCACGAACACCACGTGGGTGCCCAGTTACCTCACTGGCACCTCTATTGTCCGCCTCAGTGGCAGTGCTGTGCCTGGCACTGCGCCGTCTGGTGTCCAATGCTGGTACAGCTACACTGCTGAGGCTGGAACTGTGGAACTGTCCTCTGTGTCCCCCAGTGCAAGCTCACTAGGTGTGGCTGACCTCTGTCCCATTATGTTATCGATCACGTTGGTGATCTGTACAAGTCCGTTCGCAACATCCCTGCTGTGTGCTGCCTCCACTTGTGCAGCCACTGCACGATGTGCCATCAGTGATGTTGCATTTGCCACCCTGTTCACAGAACGACAGAAGCCGCCAAACATGTTCATAAATCTGCGCTTCTGTCTGCGGTGGCTCACCCTCTCATGGCGCAGCTCCTGGCATAGTTCACGCACAGCACATGTGAGCTCTCTGGTGTCCTGTGATGCCTGCACCTGTCCCTCATGCAGCAGTTCTATTTTGGAATTGAGGGACTCAAGCTGGCGATGCAGGCCCCCCATGTTGGTGTTATGTTGCCGCAAATTCTTTTGTAATCCAAGGATCCTTTTATTTTGTAGGCGCTGCTGCTGCAACATAGCAACTTCCAGCCCACCAAAGAAGGAGGGACCCTCATCTGCCTCATGCTGCTGTGCACCAGAATTTGTCGCCATCCTGCGGGGTGCTGTGGTCTGCTGACAACTGGCCTCCTGCATCTGGCTGCGCCTGCCTGTTGTTGACGGGGAAATTGGCCCTTCCTGCTGTTTCTCTGAGTCTTGGCTGAGCTCTGGCAGTGGCAGTGCCCTGGGCCTGCGTCGGACAGGCGCAATGGTGAGAGACACACTTGTGTTGGACTCAGAGGCTGGATGGGTGTCAGTCTCGCCTACGCTGGCTGATGCTGTGGCTGCTGGGCCTTGCCCACCTGCAACGACAATATGCAGCATGTCAGTTCTGTTTGTTACAATTACTGTCACACACTGGTAATAAAGGTACAAGTACTTCTCCTCACTGTGTTGTGGGTGTTGTGTTCCTCTGGGTGTCGCTCTACTTAAATGCATTGTAAGTGCTACTTTCAGCTATGGGTTGTGGACTGCCACTCCCATAATGCACTGTTGTGCTCCTTCTAAGATGTGGACTGGACTACTTCTCACAATGTTTAACATTACTTGCTAATTCCTAAGGGGCTTTTGTGCATACACATATGGGGTTACAATTCAATATTGCACTTACCTTGGCTGGTACTTGGTGTGCCGGAGATGTCTATCTCCGTGACCCCTGTCACAGCTTCAGGGAGGAGTGTCGACTCCACTAGGACCTCTAATGGGGTGGATGGTGCCTCTGTGGGTGGACCACCTCCTGTGCCCCTGGCCTCCTGCAGTCTTCTTGCCACCCTTTCCTTCGCACTGGACCGCAGGTCATACCACCTCTTTTTTATCTTGTCGACCGAGCGCTGTGCCACTCTAATTGCGCAGATTTTGGATTGTATATCTGCCCAGAGTCTTCTTTTCTCACTCTCTGGCACCTGGAGTGAGCTTTTGCCAAAAAGGCGGTCATGGCTCCTGACCACCTCCTCTGTCAGCACCTCAAGCTCTTGCTCGCTGAATTTGAGCTTCCTCTTTCTCTCTCCCTTCTCCTTTCCTTGAGCTGAGGTGTTCATCCTTGCTCAGGTGTGCTGCCTCCTTCAGAGTGCTGCTCTGTGTGGCTGGGCTGCTCTATCTCTGGATGCTGGTTTGGGTGTGGCACCTGAAACTGCCTGGGATGACTCACTTCCTGCTTGTGATGTCATCAGGCTCCTCCAGGTGTGCTTTTTCAAAATTTCTTGCAATTTGTGATTTTTTATCGGTAAAAAATCGCAATTTGCGAAAATGCTAATTGCGATTCGGTAAATGGGCCTCGCAAACCACAAATAGCGATTTTTAAGAAATCGCTATTTGCGATTCGCAGGGCCATTTTTTCATACATATGGCCCAAAGTTAGCTATTCCTTCTCTGCAAATACCAAAACCAAGAAAGGGAAGGACCTCTTTCCAAATGACAAAAGAAAGGACCAATGGTTAACTATTAAAGGATCAGCAATACCCAAGCTCCAGGGAAACAAGAAGTAAGAAGATGGTCTACGGTCCAGTGCCCATGTTTGTGGTAGTGAAGCCGATCTTTTACCCTTTATTGTTTGGAGTCAATTTTTTATCAGCTCCATCGAAGTACATGCTTCTTTCTGCAACAACCACCATTGCAATATGAGGTGTGGAAAGGGTCATGCGCACAGCATTACTGACCCAACATTTAGAGAAATGTAATATGGTGTCTGTTTCTTCACAGGTAAGGTGTAGGTCGCATAACAGTAATACTGAGGTCATAATATTTAGAGAAGACGAAGATGAAGACAGAGAGTTAAGAGGAGGTCAAACACATCACATTACTTGCATCTTCAACGCGACTATTTTCCTGTGGCGATAATCTGGTGTGCAGCCCATCTCCGGGTTAAAAGTATCAGTAGATCACCTGACATAAGAGAGTAAAATAACTCATACAATTTACTATCCGGTAACCATAGAAATAAACTGTTAATTTTGAAGCTCGAAGCAGAGAGCCTGTAGCTGATTGCCCAAATAAAACAATAGGATATTAAACATATGCTGGTCATTATCTTGTCATGTAGTATAAAATGTCGAGCCAGAACTATTTTCCTACTGTTGCTGAATTTGTATGGAAGTTTACAACAAATTAATAGTTCTGAAACTGAGAAAAAAGGCCATACTGGTATTTAGCAAGAGATGTGTGAGGAAAAAGCCCTAAACTGCAGATTTAATCGTGTCTGCAGTAACTGTGATAGGTGTCAAGGCGTCTCGAATCTCATCCTCACACCCCGTATAATGGAAATCGTCTTTCTCCAGCAGTATTGGATGAGATACGCAAGAAGACATGATCTCTACCAAGTACAGGTTAAATAATTTTACACTAAATAATGCAATTATTACCCCTTTTCAGAACCTGTTCAGTGCAAAAGTGGACTGGCAGGTGCAAAACTGACAGTAGCGCTGACCACTGGGTGTAAACATCGTGAAGTGTATCATACTGAAGCACCTATACCATGTCAGACTCTGACTCTTTGAGACTGTCCACTTTCCACGTGTACAAGGATAATGCTCTCCTGAGTAGTAAAAGCATCAGCAAAGCCTATATGTCTGGCTCGCATTTTCATTTATAAACGAAACTAATAGCTTTTGATTGCACAAATGCATTTTTCCTTTTAGCATTGCAAGGTTGCTCCCAATAATGGAATTGAGGGGAAAGAATCCACCATTCAGCCATAGATTATCTGTTCTGTGTCACACTGGCCCTCGGACTGACTTCTTGCATCATTATTTTGCTTATTGTTAAATATTTTACTTGCATCTTGATTGTGAATGCGACATCACCAGCTCATTGTTTCATTCATTAACACAGTCAGCAAATAAATGTTCTAATAAACAATCTAAACAATACCACCACTTTCCTATTTCAGTTAATTAGCCGAATTCGTCACACTAAAATAATTCGTGCATCAATTCTTTTTTCATACAAGGCACTCATTCTAAAATAGGGTGTATATGGAAAAGCCCTACTTTTCGGGAAAAGGCGGGCTCCTGCGTGTAATATCTTCTTTCCGTTCTACTGACGGCATCAGGCTTTCCTTATTTAAGTAACGTTCTTGGATTGTTCTCACAAAATCCAGTGTAATATTATTGTCCATATATTTAGAATGTACTCATCAGTTAATAATCTGACGCTCTGCGTCTACTTCTTCTTTGGGATTCATACTCATGAGGTCTCCATCTGGACTGTGACCCAATAGACGCCATTTGGACATTCCAGAAAGGAAAGGACAGATTACCTCTTGATTCCTTTAAACTATGACATAGTCAAGATTCTGGTCCAGCCACAAAATTAAGACAGATAAATGTTAGAGATGCAGGTTCTTTAGAACATATGTTTTTTCCCTGTAAACTGTTGAAACCCTTTTGGAATAGAATACAATATTTTGTCCAGGACATTTTTGAAATATATTTTAGGATGGACCTCGTGACGGTTGTGCTCGGAGTCTTTGCAAACCCATTATCTTCCTCCCTATCAACTCAAAACTCAATACTCCCTGGCCTATTTTTAGCCATAGGTGCTAAAGTGGCTCTATAGGAGTGGAAATCAAAATCTCTGATTTCATTTAAAAAAATGGTGGTCTATGCTCTGTGGAGCTGGAAGGACTAATAAGATAATGTACAGGAAGTTACACCTATTTTGCACTCCAGTACAACTATGGGTTACTATCTATGAATACATAGAGAAATCCAAACCCCTGTAGTTAGCATTATGCTACTCGCTCTTTAGTTCTACTGCTGCTATTCTATGACTGGGACCACTCTTTCCACCTCACAGACACCACTAGATAAATAAGAGAACCATCACGTTTTGTTCAGTCGTAGCATCCTGGCACACTTGCTCAACAGACCATTTCCCCTTCTCCACCAAAATACCTCTTTTCGTTTCTGTTAGTTTCTCCCTGTCTTTTCTTAATCCAGTATGGACATCTAATTGGACAGCACGTTCTTTTAGTCATCGGTGGACTACTCTTGCCTTATTTGAGATGTGTAATATAGTTTAATGTCATTATAACTCAAGTATCTGCTCTTAGTAATCTATCTTATGTTTTACATAAGCATTGTTATATGTTGCAAGATCAAATTACTTTCACGCTCCAATGTTTGTTTATCGTCTTCAAGTGTCGTTTTTTTATATACCTCCAATAAGTAAAGTGACTCTATAGGAGTGGAAATCAAAATCTCTGATTTCATTTAAAAAAATGGTGGTCTATGCTCTGTGGAGCTGGAAGGACTAATAAGATAATGTACAAGAAGTTACACCTATTTTGCACTCCAATACAACTATGGGATACTATCTATGAATACATAGAGAAATCCAAACCCCTGTATTTAACATTATACTACTCGCTCTGTAATTCTACTGTTGCTTTTCTATGACTGGGACCACTCTTTCCACCTCACAGACACCACTAGATAAATAAGAGAACCATTACGTCTCGTCCAGCCGTAGCATCCTGCTGGAGTCTTTCAATCCGAATCTGATGAACCACCCAAGAGAGAGACCCTAAATAGCCCTGAAAGGGGGATTGGTCATCTTGCTCAGTGACCACCTATCAGGAGGGGGGTCTGACATCACCTGCTGGCACTGGCCACTCAGATGCTCCCAGAGTTCTCGGCCAACTTTGAAACCAAGATGCCAAAACCCAGGGACCCCCTGGAGGAGCTCTGAGCACCACCCCTGGGGTGGTGATTAAGAGAGGAGTGGCCACTCCCCTTTCCTTTGTCCAGTTTTGCAACAGATCAGGGACTGGAGGTCCCTGAACTGGTGTAGACTGGTTTATGCAAGGAGGGCACCAAATGTGCCTTCAAAGCATTTCCAGTGGCTTGGGGAGGCTAAACCTCCTAAGCATGTAACACCTAGTTTCAAAGGGAGGGGGTGAAACACCCCTCTCCCAAAGGAAATCCTTTGTTCTGCCTTCCTGGGTTTGAGCTTCTCATGCAACAGGAGGGCAGAAACCTGTCTGGGAGATGGTACCAGCTTGGGCTGCCTGGAAACCGTCAGAAGGCTGAAATGGCAATACTGGGGGTCCTCTAAGGAGCCCACAGAGTGCATGGAATCATACAACCAATGCCCTCAAAATCCTTGGGGTATGATTCCAACATGTTTGCTACCAACATGCCTATGTTCGGAGTTACCATTATGTAGCTGGACATAGGTAGTGACCTATGTCCAAGTACTAGTGTTAAATGGCGTCCCCGCACTCATGGAGTCTGGGAAAAAGGGCCTGGAGTTTGTGTGGGCACCTCTGCTAGTGCAGGGGTGCCCTCACACACAGGTACTTTGCACCCTGCCCTCTGGGCTAGAAGGCCTGCCATAGGGTGACTTAGAAGTGACCTGGTGTAGTGAAAAATGTCAGGGAAAGGGTGCTTGCACCTTTTCACACAGGCTGCAATAGCAGTCCTGTAGAAGCCTTTGCATGGACTCCCTATGAGTGTCAAAATATATGCTGCAGCCCATAGGGATCCCCTGGACTCACAATGCCCTGGGAACCTAGGTACCATATACTAGGGACTAATAAGGGGGCACCAGTGTATCATTGTGGGCGAAATACAGAATTTTGGGACAGAGACCATAATCACTGGGGTCTTGGTTAGCAGGATCCCAGTGAACACAGTCAAGCACACTGACATCAGGCAGAAAAAGGGGGTAATCACGCCAAGAAAGAGTGTACTTTCCTACAGTCTTGTTTTAAGCGACCTTATTATGAGTTAAAGTGCAAAAGATGTATATACATGCTCGCTTGAAGTGCCAAAGAGGTTCTTACAAAAACCCTTAATAAAACAAGATGATAAAGCTGAATGAAAACACATAGGTGGTCATTATGAACCTGGCGGTATTATAACCGCAGGGCCAAAACGACGGGAGCACCGACAACAGGGTGGCGGTGCCTCCCAGCGTATTTTGACCGCGGCGGTAGCGCTGCGGTCGCACCGCCGGGCCGGCGGTTTACCGCCACAATGGCCCCGGCGGATATAATCCGCCAGGGCAGCGCTGCCCTGGGGATTACGACCCCCCTACCGCCAGCCTGTCTCTTGCGGTTTGCACCGCCAGGAAGAGGCTGGTGGTAAGGTGTGTCCTGGGGCCCCTGGGGGCCCCTGCACTGCCCATGCAACTGGCATGGGCAGTGCAGGGGCCCCCTAACAGGGCCCCGGCCAGCTTTTCACTGTCTGCATAGCAGACAGTGAAAAGCGCGACGGGTGCAACTGCACCCGTCGCACGGCCGCAACACCGCCGGCTCCATTAGGAGCCGGCTCCTATGTTGCGGCCTCATTCCCGCTGGGCCAGCGGGAATGTCATAATGGGGGCCGCGTGAGTGCGGCCGCATTGGCGGCCGCATGGCGGTTACCGCCTGGCAGGCGGCAGTAGCCGCCCGCCAAGGTCGTTATGACCCCCATAATGTCTCCACTACCATAGTTTATAGTTCCATTGGTCAAAATACAATATGCCAAATTAAGTCAATTGAGTTACAAGTTTATTCTAAGTGTTTAGGAGGCTGGCCTGGTTTGTAGTGGGTACCTAAAGTACTTACTCCTTATACCAGGTCCAGTTATCCCTTATTATTGAAACGTGTTCTAGCAGCTTAGGCTCTGTAGGGGTAGCTCTAGCAGAGCAGCTAAGACTGAACTGGGAGACATGCAAAGCTCTTAAAATACCACTATAGTCACACAGTACTTCTACACAATAAAAGAAAATACTCAGTGTTACCAAAAATAAAGGTACTTTATTTTAGTGACACAAGGCCAAAAATATATTAGCGGCAATACTCCTTCTGGAGGTACGTATTATACACAGTATATACACTAGTAACCAAAATCAGGCAAGTAAACAGTCATCAAATAGTGCAAACAGTGAAAAACACAATAGATTGCAATGGTTCTAGGAGCAACACAAACCATATACTAAAATAGTGGAATACGAAGGTCGGATTCCCCCCTAGGCAAGTGTAGTGTGTAGAGGGGCACTGGGAGTGTAAGAAAACACCAAAGGTCAGTAAAGTACCTCAACCCAGAGACCAGGAAAGCAGGAGTAAAGTACAGCAAGTTTCCTCAGAACACAGTAGAACTCATGATGAAGAATTATGCAAGAGCCAAGCAAGACTGAAAGCAACCAATGATGGATTCCTAGACCTGAAGATGAAGAGTACAGGAAGAACAGGAGGCCCTGCCCACCTGGAAGAAGGTGCAAAAGTGGATTCTCCAGTTGAAAGAAAAGTACAGAAATGCACCAAAGAAGACAGCTGTGGGTTCCTGCTTGGTGCAAAAGATGTCCCACTTCGAGTTGTTGGAGGCAGGCTGTTTGCATTGCTGAATTCCACCAACAAGCCTTGGTTCACGCAAGAATCCATTTTACAGCAAAGAGGAGCTGCCCGGACCCAGGAGAGACCTGAGGGTCTCAACTCAGACTGACAAGACAGAGGGGGCTCGCAGCAATTCAGAGAACCCTCAGAAGACCAGGCAGCATCCACTGGAGTCCCAGGACACAGGGACAAAGGAATTGCAAAGTGCAGTAATTGCAGCACTACACAGAAGGAACCCACGCCGCCGGAGAACAACTCAGAGAGCTGTGCGTTGCAGGATAGAGTGCTGGGGACCTGGGCTACGCTATGCATGAAGAACTTTTGGAAGAAGTGCAAAGAAGCCCAAGGAGTTGCAGAAGACGCGATGCACAGGGGTACTGTCTGGCACGGGAAGGCAAGCTCTTACCTCCACCAAATTTGGACAGCTGGACCTTTGGACAGTCAGGATCACTTTGGTCTACCACCTGTGTTCCAGGGATCATGCTCGTTGACAGGAGAGGAGTCCCAGAGTAAAGGTTGTAATCGCAGAGAGGTGCCTGCTGAAGCAGGGAAGTGACTTCGTCACTCCACAGGAGATTCCTTTGGTTCTTCTGGTGCAAGGTGAAGACAGGCAGTCCTCAGAGTGTGCACACCTTGGAAACTGTTGCAGTTGCTGGCTGGAGCTGAAGTTGCAGGTCACAGTAGCCTTCCTGGATACTTTGTTGCAGTTACATTGGTTCCTGGAGCAGTCTGCGGTTGATCCGAGGGTCAGACGCTGAAGCAGAGGATGCAGAGGACTCCTGGTGGAGTCTAGCAAACCAAATCTCAGGAAACACCCAGAGGAGAGACCCTAAATAGCACTGAGAGGGGGATTGACTACCTACCCTGGTATCACCTCTCAGGAGGGGATCTCTGACGTCAACTGCTGACACTGGCCACTCAGATGCTCCCATAGGGTCCCCACTCCTTGGAATCCACAATGTCTAACGCCAGGGATACTCTAGAGGAGCTCTGGGCACCACCTCTGGGGTGGTGATGGACAGGGTAGTGGCCACTCCCCTTTCCTTTGTCCAGTTTGTGCCAGAGCAGGGATTGGGGGTCCCTGAACCGGTGTAAACTGGATTATGCAAGGAGGGCACAGTTTGTGCCCTTAAAAGCATTTCCAGAGGCACTGGGATGATACCCCTCCCATGCCTGTAACACCTATTTCCAATGGGAGAGGGTGTAACACCCCTCTCCTAAAGGAAATGCATTGCTCTGCCTTCCTGGGATTGAGCTGCTAAATCCCCAGGAGGGCAGAAACCTGTCTGTGAGGTGGCAGCAGCTGGGGCTGCAGTGGAAACCCGAGAGAGCTGGTTTGGCAGCACTGGAAGTCCATGGTGGAGCCCCCAGGGTGCATGGAATTGACCCCACACTACCACATTTGGATTGGGGGTTCAATTTCACAATCTTAGTCACTTCACATGGCCACATTCGGAGTTACCATTGTGAAGCTACATATATGTTTTGACATATGTAGTGCACGCTTATATTGGTGTCCCCGCACTCACGAAGTCCAGGAAATTGGTCCTGGACATCATGGGGGCACCTTTCATAGTGCAAAGGTGCCCTCAAACACAGTAACTTTGCACCTAACCTTCAGTAACTGAAGGTTAGACATCTAGGTGACTTATAAGTTACCTGGTGCAGTGAAAATGGCTGTGAAATAGTGTGTGCACTATTTCTCTCCGGCTGCAGTGGCAGTCCTGAAGGAGTGTTTGTATGAGCCCCTTTTGGGTAGCAAAAGAAATGCTGTAGACCATAAGGATCTCCTGGAACCCTAATTCCCTGGGTACCTAGGTAGCATATATTAGGGACTTATAAGGGGGGTCCAGAGTGCCAATTAGAATTGGAATATGGAGTCACTAAACTATGACAGATTTGGTACACAGAGAGAGGGGGGTCTGACATCACCTGCTGGCACTGGCCACTCAGATGCTCCCAGAGTTCTCGGCCAACTTTGAAACCAAGATGCCAAAACCCAGGGACCCCCTGGAGGAGCTCTGAGCACCACCCCTGGGGTGGTGATTAAGAGAGGAGTGGCCACTCCCCTTTCCTTTGTCCAGTTTTGCAACAGATCAGGGACTGGAGGTCCCCGAACTGGTGTAGACTGGTTTATGCAAGGAGGGCACCAAATGTGCCTTCAAAGCATTTCCAGTGGCTTGGGGAGGCTAAACCTCCTAAGCATGTAACACCTAGTTTCAAAGGGAGGGGGTGAAACACCCCTCTCCCAAAGGAAATCCTTTGTTCTGCCTTCCTGGGTTTGAGCTTCTCATGCAACAGGCGGGCAGAAACCTGTCTGGGAGATGGTACCAGCTTGGGCTGCCTGGAAACCGTCAGAAGGCTGAAATGGCAATACTGGGTCCTCTAAGGAGCCCACAGAGTGCATGGAATCATATAACCAATGCCCTCAAAATCCTTGGGGTATGATTCCAACATGTTTGCTACCAACATGCCTATGTTCGGAGTTACCATTATGTAGCTGGACATAGGTAGTGACCTATGTCCAAGTACTCGTGTTAAATGGCGTCCCCGCACTCATGAAGTCTGGGAAAAAGGGCCTGGAGTTTGTGTGGGCACCTCTGCTAGTGCAGGGGTGCCCTCACACACAGGTACTTTGCACCCTGCCCTCTGGGCTAGAAGGCCTGCCATAGGGTGACTTAGAAGTGACCTGGTGTAGTGAAAAATGTCAGGGAATGGGTGCTTGCACCTTTTCACACAGGCTGCAATAGCAGTCCTGTAGAAGCCTTTGCATGGACTCCCTATGAGTGTCAAAATATATGCTGCAGCCCATAGGGATCCCCTGGACTCACAATGCCCTGGGAACCTAGGTACCATATACTAGGGACTAATAAGGGGGCACCAGTGTATCATTGTGGGCGAAATACAGAATTTTGGGACAGAGACCATAATCACTGGGGTCTTGGTTAGCAGGATCCCAGTGAACACAGTCAAGCACACTGACATCAGGCAGAAAAAGGGGGTAATCACGCCAAGAAAGAGTGTACTTTCCTACAGTCTTGTTTTAAGCGACCTTATTATGAGTTAAAGTGCAAAAGATGTATATACATGCTCGCTTGAAGTGCCAAAGAGGTTCTTACAAAAACCCTTAATAAAACAAGATGATAAAGCTGAATGAAAACACATAGGTGGTCATTATGAACCTGGCGGTATTATAACCGCAGGGCCAAAACGACGGGAGCACCGACAACAGGGTGGCGGTGCCTCCCAGCGTATTTTGACTGCGGCGGTAGCGCCGCGGTCGCACCGCCGGACCGGCGGTTTACCGCCACAATGGCCCCGGCGGATGTAATCCGCCAGGGCAGCGCTGCCCTGGGGATTACGACCCCCCTACCGCCAGCCTGTCTCTTGCGGTTTGCACCGCCAGGAAGAGGCTGGTGGTAAGGTGTGTCCTGGGGCCCCTGGGGGCCCCTGCACTGCCCATGCAACTGGCATGGGCAGTGCAGGGGCCCCCTAACAGGGCCCCGGCCAGCTTTTCACTGTCTGCATAGCAGACAGTGAAAAGCGCGACGGGTGCAACTGCACCCGTCGCACGGCGGCAACACCGCCGGCTCCATTAGGAGCCGGCTCCTATGTTGCGGCCTCATTCCCGCTGGGCCAGCGGGCGCAAACTTGGTTTGCGCCCGCCGGCCCAGCGGGAATTTCATAATGGGGGCCGCGTGAGTGCGGCCGCATTGGCGGCCGCATGGCGGTTACCGCCTGGCAGGCGGCAGTAGCCGCCCGCAAAGGTCGTTATGACCCCCATAATGTCTCCACTACCATAGTTTATAGTTCCATTGGTCAAAATACAATATGCCAAATTAAGTCAATTGAGTTACAAGTTTATTCTAAGTGTTTAGGAGGCTGGCCTGGTTTGTAGTGGGTACCTAAAGTACTTACACCTTATACCAGGTCCAGTTATCCCTTATTATTGAAACGTGTTCTAGCAGCTTAGGCTCTGTAGGGGTAGCTCTAGCAGAGCAGCCAAGACTGAACTGGGAGACATGCAAAGCTCTTAAAATATCACTATAGTCATACAGTACTTCTACACAATAAAAGAAAATACTCAGTGTTACCAAAAATAAAGGTACTTTATTTTAGTGACACAAGGCCAAAAATATATTAGCGGCAATACTCCTTCTGGAGGTACGTATTATACACAGTATATACACTAGTAACCAAAATCAGGCAAGTAAACAGTCATCAAATAGTGCAAACAGTGAAAAACACAATAGATTGCAATGGGTCTAGGAGCAACACAAACCATATACTAAAATAGTGGAATACGAAGGTCGGATTCCCCCCTAGGCAAGTGTAGTGTGTAGAGGGGCACTGGGAGTGTAAGAAAACACCAAAGGTCAGTAAAGTACCTCAACCCAGAGACCAGGAAAGCAGGAGTAAAGTACAGCAAGTTTCCTCAGAACACAGTAGAACTCATGATAAAGAATTATGCAAGAGCCAAGCAAGACTGAAAGCAACCAATGATGGATTCCTAGACCTGAAGATGAAGAGTACAGGAAGAACAGGAGGCCCTGCCCACCTGGAAGAAGGTGCAAAAGTGGATTCTCCAGTTGAAAGAAAAGTACAGAAATGCACCAAAGAAGACAGCTGTGGGTTCCTGCTTGGTGCAAAAGATGTCCCACTTCGAGTTGTTGGAGGCAGGCTGTTTGCATTGCTGAATTCCACCAACAAGCCTTGGTTCACGCAAGAATCCATTTTACAGCAAAGAGGAGCTGCCCGGACCCAGGAGAGACCTGAGGGTCTCAACTCAGACTGACAAGACAGAGGGGGCTCGCAGCAATTCAGAGAACCCTCAGAAGACCAGGCAGCATCCACTGGAGTCCCAGGACACAGGGACAAAGGAATTGCAAAGTGCAGTAATTGCAGCACTACACAGAAGGAACCCACGCCGCCGGAGAACAACTCAGAGAGCTGTGCGTTGCAGGATAGAGTGCTGGGGACCTGGGCTACGCTATGCATGAAGAACTTTTGGAAGAAGTGCAAAGAAGCCCAAGGAGTTGCAGAAGACGCGATGCACAGGGGTACTGTCTGGCACGGGAAGGCAAGCTCTTACCTCCACCAAATTTGGACAGCTGGACCTTTGGACAGTCAGGATCACTTTGGTCTACCACCTGTGTTCCAGGGATCATGCTCGTTGACAGGAGAGGAGTCCCAGAGTAACGGTTGTAATCGCAGAGAGGTGCCTGCTGAAGCAGGGAAGTGACTTCGTCACTCCACAGGAGATTCCTTTGGTTCTTCTGGTGCAAGGTGAAGACAGGCAGTCCTCAGAGTGTGCACACCTTGGAAACTGTTGCAGTTGCTGGCTGGAGCTGAAGTTGCAGGTCACAGTAGCCTTCCTGGATACTTTGTTGCAGTTACATTGGTTCCTGGAGCAGTCTGCGGTTGATCCGAGGGTCAGACGCTGAAGCAGAGGATGCAGAGGACTCCTGGTGGAGTCTAGCAAACCAAATCTCAGGAAACACCCAGAGGAGAGACCCTAAATAGCACTGAGAGGGGGATTGACTACCTACCCTGGTATCACCTCTCAGGAGGGGATCTCTGACGTCAACTGCTGACACTGGCCACTCAGATGCTCCCATAGGGTCCCCACTCCTTGGAATCCACAATGTCTAACGCCAGGGATACTCTAGAGGAGCTCTGGGCACCACCTCTGGGGTGGTGATGGACAGGGTAGTGGTCACTCCCCTTTCCTTTGTCCAGTTTGTGCCAGAGCAGGGATTGGGGGTCCCTGAACCGGTGTAAACTGGATTATGCAAGGAGGGCACAGTTTGTGCCCTTAAAAGCATTTCCAGAGGCACTGGGATGATACCCCTCCCATGCCTGTAACACCTATTTCCAATGGGAGAGGGTGTAACACCCCTCTCCTAAAGGAAATGCATTGCTCTGCCTTCCTGGGATTGAGCTGCTAAATCCCCAGGAGGGCAGAAACCTGTCTGTGAGGTGGCAGCAGCTGGGGCTGCAGTGGAAACCCGAGAGAGCTGGTTTGGCAGCACTGGAAGTCCATGGTGGAGCCCCCAGGGTGCATGGAATTGACCCCACACTACCACATTTGGATTGGGGGTTCAATTTCACAATCTTAGTCACTTCACATGGCCACATTCGGAGTTACCATTGTGAAGCTACATATATGTTTTGACATATGTAGTGCACGCTTATATTGGTGTCCCCGCACTCACGAAGTCCAGGAAATTGGTCCTGGACATCATGGGGGCACCTTTCATAGTGCAAAGGTGCCCTCAAACACAGTAACTTTGCACCTAACCTTCAGTAACTGAAGGTTAGACATCTAGGTGACTTATAAGTTACCTGGTGCAGTGAAAATGGCTGTGAAATAGTGTGTGCACTATTTCTCTCCGGCTGCAGTGGCAGTCCTGAAGGAGTGTTTGTATGAGCCCCTTTTGGGTAGCAAAAGAAATGCTGTAGACCATAAGGATCTCCTGGAACCCTAATTCCCTGGGTACCTAGGTAGCATATATTAGGGACTTATAAGGGGGGTCCAGTGTGCCAATTAGAATTGGAATATGGAGTCACTAAACTATGACAGTTTTGGTACACAGAGAGAGCATAAGCACTGGAGTTCTGGTTAAACTCCAGTGACACAGTCAAGCATACTGACAACACACATAGGCCGCAAACTATGAGCACTGGGGTCCTGGCTAGCAGGATCCCAGTGAGACAGTAAAAACACACTGACAAATAGGTCTCAAACTATGAGCACTGGGGTCCTGGCTAGCAGGATCCCAGTGAAACAGTAAAAACACACTGACAAACACTGACAAACAGGCCAAAAATGGAGGTAACCATGTTAGAAAGAGACTACTTGCTCATAAAGTGGCCCTATGCCACTTCCATTTCCGCCTTATTTTTGGGCTAAAGTGCTAACATATGTATGCAAACGCACCTAAAGTACAAAAAGGATTTAAACCAAACTCATGCAGAAGTTAATACGAAAAAATTTACTTAGTCAAGTAATGTCTCAACATCCATAAATTATATTTCCTTTGGCCAATCGTCCAGATGCACTCAATGTTGTTACAAATTTGTTCAAAGTATCACTATACACCTTCAAGTCCCACGATAGGGACAAAGTTGCACACTCATACAAAGTCACAAATTATTTATAGAGCTTTGAATCAGGCCTTTTACTATCAATCGCTGCTCAGCTTTGAAAATAAATTGTATAAAGGCTTCTATTATTTTGAGGAGATTAACCTTTCATACAACAAATGATGCGTGTCATCATGATCCGATACAATGCTGAATAAAGATTTTTTTCAGTAGTTACTTACTTTCAGCTAACAAAATGGGGCAGGTCGACAAAATATGGGTCAAACTTGCCTCAAATAAATGGCAAAGTTTGCATTTAGAAAACATTGGTTTCGGCAGCCATTTGGGGATGTATTCAAGTTTTTTACATAGACCAAAGCATAAATGAAGTAACTTATTGCATAGAAAGATCTGAGTAAGGATGTTAAATATGGCTGAGGATAAGGCTGCTTATAGGAGTCAATGATGGTTCATGCATGGCTTCTATTGCTGAGCTCCTCCTTGTCTCTGTTTGATGACATCCTTCTGATTTGTTTGTTTAATGAGCATTTAAAGGAGTTGTGAAGTAGTTTTGTATCCCATAGCTCTTTTGCTTTCAGGTCCTTCATCACCAACTCAAGGGCCCGAGCCCAGTTATTTGGATTTGTACGAAGACTCATTTGTTTTTATTTCCACATGAAGGAGTGTAATTTAGCTTCATATGAGGACCTTAATAATGACATATATCTGTAAGTAGGAAGCCTTTCTGTGTAAGTTCTTGGCTGTTTAAGCCGAATTCAAAATGAATCTGAGAGGACAACGCATTCTGGGGGAGATGAAACAGGAGATGGAATACTTTACTTTCTGCGGAATTAAGGAAAGGCCCAAGCTTTCCTAGAAAGGCTTCTGTCCCATAACTGAGTGGTGGGATGAGCTTGGCTTTTAGAGCTGTAAGTCATGGCAAAAATGTTGGACTTTTAAGTTTGTGATGTATTAACTGAAATGCAGAAATCAAAGAAGAAATTCTTTGCCTCAGTTATTTAAAATGGAGTCGGTATGGCAGCCAATCTTGTAGCCGGATGCTTAGATATTTATATGACAAGCTTTGAAGAATAGGTTGCCCACCTAGCGACCAACTCCTCTTCTTGTTACTCATTCTGCCAAACACCACATCTTGAGTTTTTGCACAGTGAATGGTCATTTCATTTTCAATGCAATAAGAGTTAAGATGATTCAGTAATTTTTGTAGCTCAATCCCACTCAAATTCATCATAACTAGGTCATTGGAGTATTGTAATGAGGACACTTTTTTAGCACCCAGGCCTGGAGGACGGGAGTTTGCTGCGTCGAGGTATGTACTTACGCTCGTCAAAAAAAAAGGTTAAAAAGAATTGGCACTAGGATATAGCTTTGCTTCATGCCTCTCCTTATTGGAACTTTCTTAGTCAAACCATTGTTCTGACCAAGTTTGACCTGGGCCCAATTTTTGGTGTATAGGAGCTGGAGAATGTTTGTGGAATATTCCAATTGGTCAGCTTTTTCCATAATATATTTTGGTTACCATGAACAAAGGCTTTGGAAAAATCCACAGAGCAGGTGTATAAGAGTTGTTTTACAGAAACATTTCTCTACGATCATGGTAAGCGCGACCAGATTGTCTGTATTATTGGATTTTGGTCTAAAACCTGTTTGAGTGAATGGAATTAGGTTTTCACTTTCATCCCATTCTTCTAATTCAGCCAGTTATCAGGCCTGCAAAGATTTTAGAGTCTGTGTCCATAAGAGTGATCAAGCAGTAGCTATCTGCGGAGGCATAGGAGCAGGTTTTGTATATTTGCTGAAAAATGGAGCCACACCATGATTCTGGGCTTGCTTTTACCGCTAAATTGTAATTAACAAGGTGTGTAAATTAGCTCATAGGCTTCTTTAAATATGGCCCCAAGGAGGCCTTTCGGGCCGGGGCCACCATTGCCTCTGCTTTTCCCAATCTTCTTTTCAATTTCGCCTTGAGAAAAAGTTAAAGGTGCAACACATCGATTTTTAATGGTATTAAGTAGGTTCACAACTTGATTGTCATAAGGAAAATTTCTATTCTTTATTCATGCTTCTTGTGTTACATTTTTGCCTGCTGATCCCAGAGAATCTCTGTCTAAGTGATTTATTAAGGACCAGAGCGATTATGAGTTGTTTTTACAAACTTGTACTATGTCAATCCAGTCCTGGTAAACTTGGGCCTTTGTGCTTCCCAGACAGCTTTTTTTGTAAGCATTTAGTAGTTCTCAAAATTTCGTTTGTGCCTTCGGTTTAGGATGGAGATTGATGGATCTCATTTCCTTATCCACTGCCCGATCATTTTGTACACCTGCAACCTCAGATTATAATTTGTAATCCTGATAGTCTACGTGGAATGATCACTCTCGCACCTTACAGTTACATCATATGAAAGAATCTTCTAAAATAATTGAAAAGATACAAACGTGTAATCTGAAACAGATTCCGTTTTCTGACATTTTGTTGTTGAAGTAATTTAAATGTCTCCTTGCAAGCTGCCATTTATTGCCCGGAGACCGAGACCCTCCAAGGTTTGAAATAGTTAATGATCGAGTTTATTGACCAAACTAAACTTGGATATTTGGATTAGGATCCCATAGCGCATGTCTGTTCTTTTTAAATCGCCACTTCGTCCCAAATGATTGGCCAGATTCAAATTAAAATCACCAGTGACTATACATGGGATTCCACTATGCGAGATTTCCAGTTCCATGGGGAGGTTTTCTAACACTTTTATGTTTTGTTAATTTTGTACAGGGCTGGTATTGATGTATATGTTTGAAATTTTAATTGGTCCTGTAATACTTCCAAAGTTCGAGTTTTTTATTGTAATACCTATTATAAATGGTGCGTTAATTGAAAGACGGCTCAAAGTGAAAACTTTATCAAGTGAAACATACATCGATAATCCCATTTGGGGTGTCCATTTTCCTTGGCTTTTTGTGCTGGGGTAAAGATTTCCATGTAGCATTCTAATGGCAATTCCACCTCATTCCACGTCTCTTGCAGACATATAATATAAAAATTACTCAAGTAGTTTTCAAGTTCAGGATCTGAGTGATTTACAGTACCTGCAATGTTCCATGAAATTATGGACTTTGACCTTAGGTCCCTATCCGAAGAAAACTCTTCATGGGCATTAGGGGATAGTGGTTTCCCTTCAAGGAGGCATTGCAGTAGTTAAGGCTTATTTTCACAGTGAAAAATGTAGGTCCTTTAGTTTGTTGAGACAATTAATTTTGTTTTGATTAAGAATGGGATCAAGCCAGTTCCAGTCTGATGTTTCGAGATGTGCAAAATTAGAGAGTCGGCAAGTACAACCCTGTAGTCTATTTAGTGATACTATTACTGAATCTGTTTGAGTGATATAGCTGGCGCCATCTGCGGCTAAGGCTTTTCTCAGTTATTTTTTCATAAATATCCATTCATGATTTACCCTAACCCTGCACTAACACTGCCAGAGCTGCTCCCATCACTGATGAACTTGGTCACACCGTGTTTTCTAGTAATACTAATTAAATGTACCGAGGTGCCACAATCTGTGCAAATGTTCCGGAATCAACAATGCCGCTGATGACTGCTTCTGTCGTGATGAACTGGTGGAAGAGTTGTTGTCAGGCTGGGAAACCCATAGACAACACTTTTTCAGAATTGCTATATTGCAAGAGGATAACTTCACCCCATAGAGACACACCTAGACCTGTTCCGACTGCTCATGTCTATGCTCATGCAGTCTCTCACTTACGTAACATCATATAAGCGCAGAAGTGTCTTAATTTGTGTAAATGGTCAAGAATACTGCATGGGCCATGGTAGGTTCCAGACACAGGTCACAGCAGCACACGCAGTGTAGGTGTTCTCCTGTTGAAGGTCAGGAAACAAGTGAGGAATCAGATAGAAAATGGTGGTCACTCCCGCGCCGGTGCACACCGTCACCGCCGGCACAGATCCCCATTGGTCACTGTACTCCATAGAGCCCCATATTATCCAATGAGGAATTGCACGGTGGTGCAAGACCACCTTCTGCCACGATGCCCAACGTCGGCGGAGTTACCTCACTTCCACCTGTCCCTACATACAGGGCAGGCGGTCGCCATTTCATGGTGGCAGACAACGGTCATATCAACCTTCATCTGCATCACAGCCTAGATTAGCGCATACCTCGCCATTCCCACTGTTCCATCAGATAAATGCACTATGTGCACTGAGGTTGGGGTTCCATTGTTCAAATTGTGACAGCCTACTCATTCTTGTGTCCATTAGGTACCTACCCCTGCAGATAAATAGGAGGAGGAGACGACATACCCCTGTGTACAGACCCCTTGTGGACTTGGCTACACTGGAGGACAGGCACATTACACTCACCTATAGACTGGACAGGGCCACAATAACTGAGCTGTGTGCCCAATTGGAGCCAGACCTTATCTCAGCTATCCGTCGTCCAACTGGGATCCCCCCTCTTGTGCAAGTGATATCAGTGCTGCATTTCCTGGCAACTGGTTCTTTCCAAGTGACAGTGGGCTTGGCAGCAGGAATGTCACAGCCAATGTTCTCAATCGTGCTGGCAAGAGTTTTGTCTGCCCTGGTGAAACACATGTGCAGCTAAATAGCTTTCCCCCAGGTGGAAGATTTGGCCACAGTGGGCCTCCTGCCCACTAGCTGCAGTGAAGGTGGATGGTTGGTCAATGGACTGGCTAGTGGTAGGGGCCCCTGCTATGGAGCTCAAATGAAGGCTGGATTCTATGCAATGGGACTTATACCCAATATTATTGAGGCAATTGACAGAACATATTTTTCGTTAGTCCCTCCCCCGTCAGAATGAACAGCTGTTCAGGAATCGTAAGAGTTTCAACTCACTGAATGTGCAAATGCTGTGCCTGGCGGACCAGTACATCTCCCACGTCAGTGTTAAGTATCCTGGGTGGTCGATGCATGATGCCTTTGTTCTGAGGAATAGCAGCATCACAAATGTGATGGCCCAACTACAGAGGCACAGGGTGTGGCTAATATGTGAGCCATGGTCCCCACCCACTGTATGTTAGTGTATGCTGTTAGGTGTCATCCCCAAATCATTTTGTGAGGCTAAATGTTGTCCCTCAATACTTGCAGGTGATTGGCTACCTGAACCTATTATGGCTGCTGACCCCTGTGAGGACTGCCAGGACAGGGGCTGAGAAACATTATAATCAGGCACATGGGTGAACCAGAAGGATCATCGAGAGGACTTTCGGGCTCCTGAAGCCAGGGTCAGGTGCCTCCATCTGACAAGTAGATCCCTGTGCTACTCACCCAGGAAGGTCTGTCAGATAGTAGTGGTATGCTGCATGTTGCACAACCTGGCCCTCAGATGGTATGTACCCTTTCTGCAGGAGGAGGAGACTGGAGATGCCCCTGTAGCAGCAGTTGACTCTGAGGACAGTGAGGATGAGGAGGCTGAGGATGAGGATGAGGACAACAGAACATCAGTTATCTGTCAATACTTCCAATGACACACAGGTGAGACAGTGCAACTGACCTTTCCTCTGACTAATGATTTATTCTGTGTGGCGGAAGCAGGATGGCATTAACTTCCTTTGCATCTCAACTTACTGTCACCTATGGCTTGTCATTTTACAGATGTTGGTGATATAACAACTGTTGACTGATGTGATGACTACAGACAGCTACAGGTCATTATTTCAATGCTTTCACAGTGTTCAGATCATTTGCACTTGATGTGACTGTTCCCATAGATGCACATTTTCAAAACATAAAATACTAGTAATCAGGTTGTGTTCAAGGGTGTTTATTGTAGTGCTATGAGATTGAGGGAAAAGTGCAATGGAATAGGGTGATGATGGAGGAAAATCCAGGATATTGTTCCAAGCTGTTTGTAGCACAGGTCCAGTGTCCAAGGGGCCGTAGGAAGGGGAGAAAAGGCAGCTCAAAGTGGACAAGATGACTGTGTGGGAGACAAGGGGGACAATCAGAAGAGTCGAATTTTCTGGCGGTGGTCTTGGCAAGTGTCTCTGGCTTCTGTCTGGCTCGCAGGGAACATTCGTGGGGTGGTTCACCTTCTGCAGGGGTAGGGGTGCTGGTGGCCTGGCGGGTCCTCTGGCAGGGCCTCCTGCCCACTAGCTGCAGTGGAGATGGAGGGCTGGTCAATGGACTGGCTAGTGGTAGGGGCCTGTTGCTGTGCTGTTGCCTCCCTCATGATGTTGTCCATGGCTGCCAGCACCCCTGCTATGGAGCTCAAGGAGGTATTAATGGCCTGCAAGTCCACCATGATCCCCTGATACTGTCCCTCCTGCAGCCACCTGTTCTCTTGCACGTTGTCAAGGATCTGGCCCATCGTGTCCTGGGAATGTTGGTAGGCTCCCAGGATCTCAGTGAGTACCTCCTGGAGAGTCTGTTCCCTGGGCCTGTCCTCCCCCTAGTGCACAGCAGTCCTCCCAGTGTCCATGTTGGCCTGTGCCTCTGTCCCCTGAATGGTGTGTCCACTGCCACTGACCCCAGGTCCCTCATTGTCTTGGGTGTGAGATGTGGACTGGGGTCCCTGTACAGGTGGGTACACTGCTGATTGACGTGTCCTGGGGAGAGAGGTGTGGGTACGCTGGGTGAGTGCTATGGTGTTGGATATTGATGGGGAGGCTCCGTGGTGGACTGTGAGTGGACTTGGGTGACCGACTGTCCAGTAGTCCATGATGGGCCACGTTGTTGGTCCAGATCTTGAAGTCCAGACTTACTGTCATCACTGGGGGCCTCTTCTGTCGGGGGACTGGCTAGTTGTGGCACCCCCTCTCCGCTGACATTGGCTGGGGCACCTGTGGGGATGTAAGTGATGTATTATGCTTCATGTCTGTGACATATTGTACATCCCTAGCTTCCCCTCTATCGTTGCTGTTGCCCTGCTACCTTTGTTTGTGTATGGTGATGTATTGTGGGATTGTTAGTTTCCGTATGCTGTGCATGGTGTCCATGCATTGGTATGGCATTCAGGATTTGGCATTGGGGTTAGTCAGATGTGTAGGTGCAGTGTGTGGGATGGAGTGGACTTATGGGAGTGAGGGTGGGGGGTGGGATGGCATGTAGGAATGGGGTGTGATAAGTGGTAAATGTTGACTTACCAGTGTCCAGTCCTCCAGCTACTCCAGCGAGTCTCTCAGGATGCAGTAGTGACAAGACTTGGTCCTCCCAAGCTGTGAGCTGTGGGAGAGGAGGTGGGGGTCCACCACCAATCCTCTGTATGGCGGGCTGGTGCCTTGCTGCCACAGAACGTACCTTCCCCTGTAGGTCATTCCACCTCTTCCTGATGTTGTTCCTTGTTCTTGGGTGCTGTCCCACGGCATTCACCCTTTCCACGATGCTCCACCATAGCTCCATCTTCCTGGCAATGGATATCTGTGGATACCTGTACTTCAAACAGCTGTGTCTCTACCCTGACAATTTTCTCCACCATTACCCTTAAGTCCTCATCAGTGAAATGGGGGTGCCTTTTTTTGGGACATGGGTATTGTGTGGTGTCTGTTGGTGAAAGTGTGTTGAGTAATGTGATGGGGTGTGTGATGTGGGGAGCGTGAGGGATGTATGGGTGTATGTGGTGTGTGTGTCTAGTTGTTTCTTTGCTGTTCGTGTCTATCTCCTGGGAGTAATTGTTGTTTGTAAAGGGTTGTGGGTAATGTGGGTGTGTGCTTTATAGTGCTGTGGGTGTGTGGGTGTGCTGTGTGTATGAGTGTCAGGTGTGTGTTTTAAGTATTGGCCAATGTGGTGTTGTTTTGTATGTGGGTGTCCATTCTGAGCGTGGCGGTATGTACCGCCAATGGTTTACCGCCATTAAATGTCCGCCGTGGTGATTCGTGGGTCATAATGTGGTGGGCGTTTTTTTGTTGGCGTAATGGTATGGTGTTGGTGCCGCCACTTTAGCACTGACCTTTGGGCTGGTATATTTTTGTATGTGGCAGTATTCTGTTGGATTGGTGTGTGTGTGTCATAATATGGCAAACGGATATTCGCCACAGCAGCGGTATGTTGGCGGCCATCACCGCAGCGGTAAGCAGGATTTAGTGCCAATTTGATAATGAGGGTCATAATGTCTCCAGTACCATAGTTTGTAGTTCCATTGGTCGAAAAACAGTTATGCCAAATTAAGTCAATTGAGTTACAAGTTCGTTCTAAGTGGCATATGCCACTTCCATTTCCACCTTATTTCTGGGCTAAAGCGCTAACATATGTATGCAAACGCACCTAAAGTACAAAAAGGATTTAAACCCAATTCATCCAGATGTTAATACAAAAAAATTGACTTAGGCAAGTAATGTCTCAACATCCATAAATTATATTTCCTTTGGCTAATCGTCCAGATGCGCCCAATGTTGTTACTAATTTGTTCAAAGTATCATTATGCACCTTCCAGTCCCATGATAGGGACAAAGCTGCACACTTATACAAATTCAAAAATGATTTATAGAGCTTCATGACAATCAACAGGCCTTTTACTATCAATCGCTGCTCAGCTTTGAAAATAAATTGTCTAAAGGCAGCTATTATTTTGTGGAGATTCACCTTTCATTCAACAAATGATGTGTGTTGACATGATCTGATACAATGCTGATTAAAGATTTTGTTCAGTAATGACTTACGTTCAGCTAACAAAATGGGGCAGGTCGATAAGATATGGGTCAAACTTGCCTCATATAAATGGCAAAGTCTGCATTTGGAAATCATTGGTTTCGGCAGCCATTTGGGGTTGTATTCAAGTTTTTTACGTGGACGAAAGCACAAATGAAGTAAATTACTGCATAGAAAGATCTGAGTAAGGATGTTAAATATGGCTGTGGACGAGGCTGCTTATATGATTCAATGATGGTTCATCCATGGCTTCTTTTGTTGAGCTCCTCTTTGAATCTGTTTCATGACATCCTTCTTATTTGTTTATTTAATGAGCATTTAAAGGAGTTATGAGGTAGTGTCAAATCCCATCGCTCTTTTCCTTTCAGGTCCTTCTACACCAACTCAAGGGCCCGAACCCATTTATTTGGATTTGTATGAAGACCCATTTGTTTTTGTTTCCACATCAAGGCGTGTAATTTAGCTCAATATGAGGACCTAAATACTGACATATATTTAAGCAGGAAGCCTTTCTGCGTAAGTTCTTGGCTACTCATTCGAAATGAATATGAGAGGACGACGCATTCTGGGAGAGATAAAATAGGAAATGGAATACTCTACTTTCTGTGGAATTAAGAAAAGGCCCAAGCTTTTCCTAGAAAGGCTTCTGTCCCATAGCTGAGTGGTGGGATGAGCTTGACATTTATAGCTGTAAGTTGTGGCAAAAATGGTCGGACTTTGCAGTTTGTGATGTATTAACTGAACTTCTTTGTTTTAGTTATTTAAGATGGAGTTGGTACGACAGCCAATCTTGGAGCCGGATGCATAGATATTTATATGACGAGCTTTGAAGAATAGGTTGCCCACCTGGCGACCAACTCCCCTTCTTGTTAATCATTCTGCCAAACACTGCATCTTGACTTTTTGCACGGTTAATGGTCATTTAATTTTTAATGCAATAAGAGTTAAGATGACTGAGTAATCTTTGAAGCATAATTTTGGTCAAATTATTCACAACTAAGTCATCGGAGTACTGTAATGAGGACACTTTTTGAGCACTCAGGCTTGGAGGAGGAGAGTTGGCTGCGTGGAGGTATGTACTTAATCTCTTCAAAAAAAAGATTACAAAGAATTGGCACAAGGATGCAGCTGGGCTTCATGCCTTTCCTTAGTGGAATTTTCTTAGTCAAACCATTGTTCTGACCAAGTTTGACCTGGGCCCAATTTTAGGTGTATAGGAGTTGTATCACGTGTGGAAGGTTTGTGAAATATACCTACTGGTCAGCTTCTTCCATAATATATTTCGGTTACCAGGGTCAAAGGCTTTGTAAAAATCCACAGAGCAGGTGTATAAAAGTTGTTTTACAGAAACATTTCTCCACACTCATGGTAAGCGCGACCTGATTGTCTGTATTATTGGATTTTGGTCTAAAACCTGTTTGAAAAAATGGAAATTAGGTTTTCACTTTCATCCCATCCTTCTAATTCAGCCAGTATCAGGCCTGCAAAGATTTTAGAGTCTGTGTCCATAAGAGTGATCATGCAGAAGCTATCTCGGGAGGCAAAGGAGCCGTTTTTGTATCTTTGCTGAAAAATGGAGCCACGCCGTGATTCTGTGCTTTCTTTTACCGCTAAACATTAATTAAAAAGGTGTGTAAATTAGCTCATAGGCTTCTTTAAATATGGCCCCAGGGAGGCCATTCAGGCTGGGGCCGCCATTGCCTCTGCTTTTCCCAATCTTCTTTTCAATTTCGCCTTGAGAAAAAGTTAAAGGTGCAATACATCGATTTTTAATGGAATTGAGTATGTTCACAATTAGATTGTCATATGGAGAATTTATATTCTGTATTTATGCTTCTTGTGTTACATTTTTGCCTGCTAATCCCGGAGAATCTCTATCTAAGGGATTTATTAAGGACCGAAGTGATTTTGAGTTGTTTTTACAAGCTTGCACTATGTCAATCCAGTCCTGGTAAACTTGGGCCTTTTTGCTTCCCAGACAGCTTTTTGTAAGCATTTCGTAGTTCTCGAAATTTCGTTTGTTCCTGGGGATCAGGATGGAGATTGATGGATCTCATTTCCTTATCCAGTGCCTGACCATTATGTATACCTGCACCCTCAGATTATAATTTGTAATCCTGATAGCCTGCGTAAAGTGATCACTCTCGCACCTTGCAGTTAAATTCTATGTAAGAATCTTATGAAATAATTGAAGAGATATAAACCTGTAGTCTGAAACAGATTCCGTTTTATGAGATTTTGTTGTCGAAGTAATTTACATGTCTCCTTCCAAGCTCCCATTTAATGCCCTGAGACCGAGAGCCTCCAAGGTTTGAAGTAGTTCATGATCGGGTTTATTGACCAAACTAAACTTGGGGATGTGGATTAGGATTCCATAGTCTATGTCTGTTCTTTTTAAATTGCCACTTCATCCCAAATTATTGGCCAGATTCAAATTAAAATCACCAGTGACTATACATGGGATTCCACTATGTGAGATTTCCAGTTCCGTGAGAAGGTTTTCTAACACTTTTATGGTCTGTCAATTTTGTACAGGGCTGGTATTGATGTATATGTTTGCAATTTTAATTGGTCCTGTGATACTTCCAAAGTTCCTGTTTTTTATTGTAATACCTAGAATAAATGGTGCGTTAATTGAAAGATGGATCAAAGTGAAACCTTTATCAAGTGATACATACATCGATAATCCCATTTGGGGTGTCCATTTTCCTTGTTTTTTTGTGCTGGGGTAAAGATTTCCATGTAGCATCCTAATGGCAATTCCACCTTATTCCACGTCTCTTGCAGACATATAATATAAAAATTACTCAAGTAGTTTTCAAGTTCAGGATCTGAGTGATTTTTTTCAGTACCTGCAATGTTCCATGAATTTATGGACTTTGACCTTAGGTCCCTATCCGATTAAAACTCTTCATGGGCATTAGGGGATATTGGTTTCCCTTCAGAGAAGGATTGCAGTAGTTAAGGCTTATGTTCACAGTGAAAAGTTGAGGTCGTTTAGTTTTTTGAGACAGAGGAAGACTAGTCATTCCAACTAATTTTGTTTTGATTAAGAATGAGAGCAAGCCAGTTCCAGTCTGATGTTTCGAGATGTGCAGAATTAGAGATTCGGCAAGAACAACCCTATAGTCTATTTAGTGATACTATTACTGAATCTGTTTGAGTGATATAGCTGGCGCCATCTGCGGCTAAGGCTTTTCTCAGTTATTTTTTAATCAAGAACCATTCATGATTTACCTTGACCCTGCACTAACACTGCCAGAGCTGCTCCCATCACTGATGACCTTGGTTACACTGTGTTTTCTAGTGATACTAATTAAATGGACCGAGGTGCCACAATCTGTGCAAATGTTCAAGAAGCAACAATGCCCCTGATGACTGTTCCTTTCGTGATGCACTGGTGGACGCGTTGTTGTCAGGCTGGGACACCCGTAGACAGCAATTTTTCAGAATTGCTATATTGCAAGAGGATAACTTCACCCCACAGCAACACACCTAGACCTATTCCCACAGCTGCTGTCTATGCTCACACAGTCTCTCACATAGGTAACATCATATAAGCGCAGAAGTGTCTTAATTTGTGTAACTCGTCAAGAAAACTGCAATCTTTAAATAAACTGAAAGATCTAAGGCTGGGTCTCAGAAAGGCACCGAGCAGTGTTGTATCAAGTACTATTAACAATTCTTACATCGACCTACAAATACCTAATTTCTATCTTGAAATGTATACTTTCACAAAAACTACTCACTAGTTTTGTTGTATTTTCCAGAGAAGGACCTTAATGGAAATGTAGCTTTTTTTCGAATAGATCTACTGTGTTGTAAAAGGAAAAAAGGAAACAACAATGTTAGCTATTCCTTCTCTGCAATCACAAAACCAGCAAAGAAAACCGCCACCTCCCAAACGAGCAAAGTAAGGACCAATGGTTGACTATTAAAGTATCAGCCAGACCCAAACTCTAGGGAAACAAGAAATACTAAGATGCTCTAAGGTCCATGGGTCATGTTTATGGTAGTAGAACCGAACTTTTACCCTCCATTGTTTGGAGTCAATTTTTTATCAGCTCCATCGAAGTACGTGCTGCTTTATGCAACAACCACCATTGCAATATGAGGTGTGGAAAGGGTCAAGTGGCACAGCATGACTGCACCAATATTTAGAGCACTGTAATATGGTGTCTGTTGCTCCACAGGTAAGGAGTGGGTGGCATAACAGTAATAGTGATCTCATAACATTTAGAGAAGACGAAGATGAAGCCAGAAAGTTGAGAGGGGGTCAAGCACATCACATTACTTGCATCTTCAGTGGGACAATTTTTTCTGTGGCGATCATCCAGAGTGCAGCCCATCTCTGGGTTAAAAGCACCATTAGATCACCTGATAAAAGAGAGCAGAAATAACTCATACAACTTACCATCCGGTAACCATAGAAATCAGATGTTAATTTGGAAGCTGGAAGCAGAGAGCCTGTATCTGATTGCCCAACTAAAAAGTTAGGATATTAATCACAAGTTAGTAATTATCTTGTCAAGCAGTATAAAATGTCAAGCCAGAAACATGTTTCTACTGTTACTGAATTTGTATGAAAGTTTATAAAAAATTATTCGTTCTGAAACTGAACAAAAGGCTAGACTGATATTTAGCAAGAGATGTGTGGAGCAAGCCCTAAACTACAGATTCCATGGTGTCCGCAGCGACTGTAATAGGTGTCATGGAGTCTCGAATCTCATCCTCACACCCCGTATAATGGAAATCGTCTTTCTCCAGAAGTATTGGATGAGATATGCAAGAAGAGATGATCTCTACCAAGTACAAGTTAAATAATTTTACACTGGATAATGCAATTATTACCCCTTTTCAGAACCTGTCCAGTGCAAAAATGGACTGGCAGGTGCAAAACTGACAGTAGTGCTGACCACTGCGGTACACATCGTGAAGTGTATCATCCTGAAGCACCTATACCATGTCAGTCTTGAGACTGTCCACTTGCCATGTGTACAACGATCATGCTGTCCTGAGTAGTCAAAGCATCAGCAAAGCCTATATGTCTGGTCTGCGCTTTCAGCTATAAACGAGCCTATGCTTGTGAAATGCATTTTTACCTTTAGGATTGCAAGGTTGCTCACGGTGAGTACTACAACAAGACATGTTCTTGAGAGAAAATAATCCACCATGCAGCCAAAGATGATCTTTTCTGTATATCGTGCTGGCGCTCAGGTCATTTCTTGCATCAGTATTATGCTTACATAGTCTACTTGCATCTTGATTGTGGACGGGGCCTGACTAGCTCAGTGTTTCATTCAGTAAAACAGACAGCAAATAAATGTTCTATCACACACTGTAAATGATACCACCACTTCCCTCTTTCATTTAATTTGCCTAGTTCACAGTAAAACAGTTTGCACATCATTGTTTTTACAAGACACTCATTCTGAAACATGGGATAAAGCGGGCTTCTGCACATAACATACTCTTTCAGTTCCACTGACGTTGTGAGGCTTTCCTTATTTAAGCATCGTTCTTAGATTGTTCTCAGAAAGTCCAGAGTCTGATTATTGTCCAGTTAATAATTTGATGCTTTGCTTTTCTACTTCTTCTTGGGATTCATTACTCATGAGGGATTCTTATGGACTTTGGTCCAAGAGCCAGCATCAGGCCTTTACATTCCAGAAAGGAGATTTTACCTCTTTATTCTTTCAGGGCCATACAAGTATGGTGGTGCAATACGTTATTGTACGTCCTTAGTGCTTTCTCTTCTGTTTGGGTCTAGTTCGTTTCTCAGAGGCTGCATTTCTCTTTTTTCTGCCATCTTCAAAAATGTGGCTGAGACCATGAGCCACATCATATACAATGACGAAGGACGGATCAAAAAAGCATTTTTGATTGGTGGTATTTCATGTCCTCAGCGGTAAGAGAGTGCTTAGCGCAAAAACCTTTTACCAATGTATTATTAAAGCAGGTCTCTAGGGTGGAAATGTGCAACAACAATCTTTGTGTATACTTTTTGTTGTGCTTTTGATTCAATCCATTATTTTTTTGTTCTGCGCTGTGACTATGTGATTTGTCGTGTTGTACTACGGTTGTTGTGTTCTGTTTTGAATGTGGTTATAATGTGCCCTATTATGTTACATTTGTGATATTATGCCACTTTGTGTATGTTATTGCAGTACTTTCTATTGTTTACTTTAGATATCTCAAAAAGTGCTGTAACATTTCTAGAGAAAAGCAGCCTAAGCATTTAAAGTTCCAATGACAAGCAACCTTACAGCACTCTGTAAGTTAGTAACATAGCACTGCCCCAGTTCTACAGGTATTTAATGCATGTCAGCCCAAAACTGTGGCCGAGACCTTGTTTTAAGTTAACACTTGCATTGCTTACTTCAGGTAATACAGGGCCTGGTCTCTGTCTGATAAGGCCCAGAGTTCTTATGCTGTGTGTCTGTTTTAAGTGATTACTTTCTGTGCTCACTTTTGGTGCTACGAATAGCCACATTGGTCTAGGTCCCAAGGGGCGGTGTTACTATGAGTGAGGCAGACCTGGAGCGTAATGGACATGTGCACCCACTTTGCATTCCCCGGGGCACCTTGGTATTACAGAAAGGGCACATATACCACCAGAGCTATTCCAAAGGGTGTTGGGGGTGCCCCAAGCAAATGAGGGAATCCCTTTGCCTCTGTGGCATAATATATAGACGTGGGTGCAAAGAAACTGTCAGGAGGTGCACTGACAGTGCACCACCTAAAAGCTGGCGCTCTGTCGTGGTGCCCCCACGGAGAGTGGAAAGGGGGTCCTATGGAATCCCCGGACTTCCCCTTGCAGGTGGGTGCAGTCACTGACTGCAGCTGCCTCAAAGGGATCTCCAATCCCCCTCAATGCTGCAGGCAGGGTGCTGCCTGCACAGTACAGTGAAACACGGAGCGGCTGCTTCAAAGTTGCTCCGTTTTTCTCTTGAATGTGCTGCCCCCCGGGCAGCACAAGTTCGTGGCTGCCCTGAGGGCATCACATTCAGACTAATAAGGCACATTCTCCTTGTTTGAGCTGGGCACATCTTTTGAAAGATGGGCCCAGATCAATGAAGGAGAACGCGCCGCATTGTATAATACCGCCCCTGGAGGCAATTCAGAAAGTTAATGAGGACTTTCAACCAGTTTTCTTTTCACAGCAGAATAAGTTGTTTGTTCAATTGATGCGATCCCTGAAAACAACTTTAGCAAATCACTGCACATTTGCTAGTCATTTATATCCAAGTTTACATTACATGACTTCAAAGGGATAGCATTGTTAACTTTTGTCACTTTTGTAATCAAGTCATACGGAGAAAAAACTTTTGAGACATATAAGCATGTGAAAGGCACAAATGATAAAATGATCTTCTTTTTAAAGTACATACATAGTAAAAAGGAGGCTCCTTTGGACCATCAGGGCTTTTCAATTGTGCAATGTAGTGGAAAGCAATTTTCGAAGAAGGGTAAGACACCGTGGTACACGGATATACGGCCTCGCTGACTTTGGCTCACATGATCAAGAGGAAAAGCGGATATAAATTGTGGGTTCCACACCAGAAAGCCACAAAGGGCAGGCAGTCAATCAGAGTCGCAACCTGGTCTGGCGCAACCTCGCAATCTTGCAGCCTCGCAACTTCATTCATTCGCGAACCTGTGGGGGACAATGGGAGGCGCCTTGAAGAAAGGGGAGATTTGAGTACCAAGCATAAAGCAACAAAGCACTTAAGTAAGGCAATATTGTAGCAGCAGGCCAATAACGCACTAAAGCTGGGGAGGGCCAAGGAGGTTTGAGCAGTCCAGCAGTTGTCAAGAATCTAAATAGTAGATTAGGAGGCGTAGAGGGAGCAGAGGCAATTGAGCCTAGGGACTAGGTTGTGGCCCCTTGTCATGGAGGTGACCCGACCAGGTGCAGGTTCGGCTGGTCGCCTACCCGGAAAACCCTTGTAACATCCCAACACTGATACATTGCAACACTGCAACACAGCAATTTTCGATCAAGTCTGAAACAGAGTGCACAGTGTTACAGAGTATGAAACGAGGACTTTAAGAATAAAGAAGTAAAATCAAGGAGGGCCCAAAAAAATTAAGTCACACACCCCTGGGGCCAGCGTACAGAAGGCAGCTCAAAAAAGAAAGAAAAAGACAGAAACGTGCCAGAAACACGCTAGAAACCTGCATAACGGGGCAGGGGAACCACTCAATCTAATGAGCTGCCCAGAAGCTTCTTTACCCAGCACCCGAAGAGAGTACCAGGAGCATTAGAAAACAAGCATTTGCAATGCACTGGGTCTCGCATTTGCTCGAGTTAGAGATATTAGCGTTGTAAACTCGTAACCGGACTTTTCTTGCCATATAAATTGAAGGTTAAAAGTAAAACATTTTCACAGAACTAACCGGACTTTTCTTGCCACGTAAGCTGAAAAGTAAAAGTTTCACATAAGCGAGCCATCGGCCGCCATCAGCGCAAAGCAGACACACGAAAGGAAACAGAAGTTAGCTCGCTGTAAAACATATCGGCAAAAGTGCAATTATCCATGTAACTGGCAAAGGTGCAAACATGCATGTAACAGGGTTGATGTCATGAAAAGCACTCGACTACTGCCCAGCGAGATCGCACTGCCTACGAAATAAAGAGAAAAGATAGTGCTGTAACCACACGGAAAACATTGAGCCTTGTATGCTTTCAGTAGTTGGTCGGTATACTTGAGGTGGGCTAAACACCAGAAAAGGTATGCCGTGTGCATGCCTTTCACTAATGAAAGCAAACGAATTATGAAAAGCAAGCCCACGAACCAACCAAACTGATGGGAGTGACATGGGCCTGGTTACAAGCCCATAGAGAGATTCACACAGGAACAGAGGG
The DNA here is from genome assembly GCF_031143425.1 of Pleurodeles waltl. Classification (NCBI taxonomy): domain Eukaryota; kingdom Metazoa; phylum Chordata; class Amphibia; order Caudata; family Salamandridae; genus Pleurodeles; species Pleurodeles waltl. The sequence continues at coordinate 505,694,357 of NC_090437.1, forward strand.
CTTTGCGCTTGACCCTAAAAAGAGCTATGACAATGTCAACGCTGGTGGCATCGTACTTTTTTTTGGGGGGGTGGGATTATTTTAAGCCATTCTGTGCAGCTGCATGTTTTTAGACCTATGCAACACATTTAAAAACATTGACAAACCAACAGATTTTGAGATTTTGTCTAGGTGAGACCTGTTAGCATTGCCAATGCTTGTTTATAGCAGGAAGGAAAGCCTATTGTTGACAATGCTCCCTCTGATTGAATCTGCTTTGCTGTTTGCAACGAAGGAGCATCCAGTGATTCAGAGCAGGCTATGGAGAGTGGTCTACAGGACCATCTTCTCCCCATTCAAACAGAGCCATTGTTCCTGCACCAACTGTGGTACCCCTGGTGAGAAGCGCTCACATTGGAAGGTCTTCGACCTGTTTGAGTCTCATTGCCGTACACTGGGTGGACACATCCTTGGGTATCCAAGCACCTGCAATAGAGGATCCCTGTAGGAGGTCCAGCTTGGCAAGAAGGATGAACCACGTCAGCATCTCATCACCAGTGCAGGGGCTGCTACCTGTCCGTCCTTCGCTCTGGGTTTCCTGCTGGAGCCGGGTTAAGTGAGGACGGAAGTCGAAAGGCTGAGATTTATTTTCAATGAAGCATCAGAAACAAACCTTGCAAAGCCAACAGTCCTGGCTTTAATGTGTTCAGACAATTGCACTTTTGTATGTTCCTACACAGCAGCCTTGGGTTCCCTTCGGGGCCCGAACACCCCTGACTGGGTCCCCGAACCCCTGCACTTTAAAGATGTCTTTGCTTCCCACTGTTAGTGTCCCCGGATCTCTGAGCTTGTGTTACTGAGCTCTGGAGTGAGTCCCACGGGTGAGAGAAGAGGACTGTACGAGCTCCCCCTACCCCCTCCCCACAGGACCACCCCCGCACCGAGGCAAACACCACAAATAAAGAACCGAAATACTGTACCCCGGAATCCAAGGGGAGTTCATGGTTATATTAGAATCTCAGGAACCAAATTATCACACAGGATAACATCATAACTAAGAAATCTACAATTTATAAAGATACACAATTTACGAACAAAAATGAACCAGGAAAATGTAAAAACCGAGCCACTCATACTTTTTGAGAGCCAGATGTTTTAGGGGAAATTCCTCTAACAAAGAAAGTTAAAATCGATTTAATTATGTGATTTTGGATGGCGAGACGCCCTCTTCGTTATTAAACAAACAATGCATGGCTTAGAAAGGATTGGTTATTTGACATGCAGCGCCCACTGAAAGGGCGCACACCCCACTTTATTAAATTACACCTGCAAGATTCCATGAAATAAACTGACCAACTGCCACAAGGCACTATTAACGGCAGGCTTTTGGGTGCTAATAAACAAAGTAATAGCACAGAAGCACACGTGGTTGTGATGCAGCGCTCCGGTTGTGGAATTACATTTCAAATATGCTACAATGCTAGAATATGTGCCTTTGTAAGGCAATATTAAAGGCACTATTAAAATATGTTTTTGAACTGTTGTAAATGCAGCCATCAGACACACAGATGGGGCCAGAGGCGCAACTCTTCTTTTCATTCTTGCATTTGTCCGAGTTACATCTATTACCAGTTGTAAACTCCCAGACGGATTTTTCTGGCACGTTAAAAGAAAAAAACAGCGCGATCGCGCTGCTACAGTTCACTCGTAATGAAACCTATCAGCTAAAGTGCAATTATGTACATAACTGGCAAAAGTGTAATTAAATGTGCAACAGGGTCGATATTATGCAAGTCGCTTGACTTCTGCAAAGCAAGATCACGCTGCGAAAATAGAGAAAAAGTAGTCCACAAACCTGACGGCCAACAGCGGGCCTCGCATGTTTTCTGTACTTAGTCGCTGTGCTTGAGGAGGGCTAACCACCGGAAAAGGCGTGACATGTGCGCGCCTTCCACTAATGAAAGCAAGCAGATTATAACCGGCAAGCCCACTGACCAATGAAAGACACTGACATGACGTGGATGGGGCTCCGAGCCCTTTTCTAATTTCTAAAGCGTCTCGCTAGCGATACGCATGCGCAAGTGCATGCGATGCAAGCTCGACCCTAAAAACTAGGATCTAACTAGTGACAATTTAGAACCATAGTTTTTTTTTTCCAAAGGAGGACAACTATTATGGCAAAACAGGTTAGAAGGAAGCAGCAACTAAAACTCGGTGGTCTGAGGGGGGCACAGGAGGTAGCGATGGAGACAACATCCTTGGCCGATTATTTTAAGGTTGGTCTAGGAGCAGTGACAGGGAGTCCAACTCCCAACACCGGGCCCAGCCCGGCACCAACTTCTCCCAGCAAATCTAATAGAGGTACCTGAGACTCTTCAATCATCAGGGAGACTGCCTAGCAGGTGGACTATACCAAGATGGAAGCTATACATTTTAAACATGGAGAAGAGCAAGTTAATCAGAAAAGTAAATCAGAGCCACTAAACCATATAATGGCTACTCCAAGTAATGTCAGAATAAGCGCTGAGAAAAGAGCACACCCCTCCTATTTTCAACCAGGAAAATGAAAATGCACTTAATGTGATGGAGCTCTCCTCAGCCTTGCCTGTAACACCCCACCCAGGGGGGCTAAAAAGCATTGAGACACCACCAAAATCATTGGGCTTCAAGCTTTTACAGCAGCAGCCAAGGTACGGGGGACTACGATGGAAGTACATACTAAGGACAGCTCGAGGGAGCAGACTGGAAATGTCTCAATGAACCCATTAGCTCTAAGGGGCCTCGAGGTTCAGATGGGGTACGCCAGCATGGCAAAAGTTCAATCAGCAGGTCACTTGCAATGGGTAAGGCAGGCAAGTCAGTCAACATTATCCAGGAGGTTAGCCCTGAACTGAGTCTAGACCTCCTTTAAACATATTATACTCAAGACACACTGTTAACATCAATCAATGCTACTCTTCTGGCAACCACAAATGCCCTTACTTGGCAGTCACACAAGTTGGAGGTTCAAATTAATATAAGGGAAATATTAGCACTCGCTATAGCAAATATTGCTACCAAACTAGAAATGATGGAAGAAAGGGCCACCGTAAACAGATGCCATTGTAAGATCATAGTGGAGAAACTATCAACGTTACAGGAGGTGCTCACATTAATGATCAGGGATATGTGAAGCCTTAGGATGATGGGCAGTATAAATATGATCATTGACAGAGAGAGAATGAACACAACCAACAAGGCACCAGAAATATTAGCAGGGGAAATTTGTCCGTGTGAAAACGGGAAAAACAAGGTCTATGGCTTTAACATCAAACACATCTCACTAGTAGCCCTCATCTAGCAGTCATACTTGATAGACACAATTAATACCTCTATAAACAATAATGTAAACCTCACTCAGTCAATGCGCATGAATTCAGCTGATAACAACAGCACTATTAGCATCAATTGCAACCAGGGACTGGACATGAGCCCCATGGACAAAAATAACAGCAATATTGTCAAAAACAACAGCAACCTCAATAACACGAACAACAGCAAGGATAATAACCTACTGACAAGGCATGATGAAAAAAGGTTGAAGAAAAGGCAAAAAACAATAAGGCAGATAGTTGTATGTCATAGAATAGGGGAGGATGCAAAGACAGAGGAAACAGCAAGCGCAAACCTCTACCTAATATTTCGGAAAAAAGTGGCTTCCCCAAAGAGATCCAAGTGATTGAGAACCCCCGAATGCTGTGAGCGAGGGTCAAGGTCCAAGCCAAAAGAAAGCACATGAGGAGGTCCGGCCAATCCAATCAGCCCCCCTCAGTGGGCCAGAGGAGGGTCTATGCAGTGCCTGTAGTCTGTCAGGTTCAGCAAGCAGAATTATATGAACAAGAAATGAGTCTAAGCACAGCAGCCGCGACCTAGAACAAGGGGGACAGCAAACTGCTTGACCAAATGACATCTGGTCAGAAAGTACGGCTCAACAACTAGCATCCGATAATGAGGCAGATCCACGTGTCCAAATAGACATCTCACGAAAAGTAATATTTCACCCACTGTTCAGATCTCGAGGGAGGCACAACATCCTCAACAGGGCTAACATTTTGAAGCTCCTTCAACACACCTCCTCCCAAACTCTAATGACAAGCAGAGGCCTCTTAGGAATCCAATTCAAAAGGGGCAACCAGTCTAATGCCCTGAAACACACTATAGCCACCTGTAAGCCGGCCTGGATCGTTTACTTGGTCTTGGAGGAAAAACAGTGATTTGAGGACTGGGGCATTCTGGTTCAGCAGGAAACTGAAGAAAGATACCCTTATGTGCCTATTCACCTTGTAGGTACCCGAGGTAGCTCCCACAGCAAAAGTAAAGCCACACAACACTGCTAAAGGGCGTTCCACCAGTACAATCTCCAATGCACTTTCAGAACATCAGCATAGAATATAGACCAATCAAGGGGCTAGTCAGGAGAAGAATCACAGAATGCAGCACAGTACGAACATGTGAGTATCAGAACCATACTGCCTCTACTTCATTGAGCAGTAACTGCAATCACCCCTAGTACAAAGGAGGAGTAATGGCCCCAATGGATAGAGAGGCGGGCAGCAAAACAAGCAACTCAAGTTGATGGAGAATACTATAGCGCAAAAAAAGACCAGCCTTAAACTCATCTCTCGGAATGTGTCAGGCTTTGCAAATGTTCTAATGAATGTGAATCTGCAAGGAAAGAGCTGCAAGAGGAGGGCATACTCTGTCTTCAAGAAACTTGGGCAACCGAGGATGTACATCTAGAAGACTTTGCAGGTCAGCACATGCCAGCAAGTAAATCACACGGCTATGGCAGAACTTCGGTGGCCTTTCAATATACGTGAAATATGCTTTGCAAGTCACTATCAAAGAACATAGGAGAATTACAGATACACTTCAGAGTGTTTTAATCAAAGGTATACACAACAGAGAAAGATGGAAGGATTTGTTAATCATCAATGTCTACCTGACCTGGCATGGAGCCTCAAGGCTAGAGATAACTGAAAAGGCAGTGTCTGCTTTAGAAGAGCTGCTGTGTGAACATCCATCCATGGTGATAAAAGGGGATTTCAATCTCCATTACTTGGATACCGAGGTGGCCAACAACAAACATTTAGCAGTTTTTGCTTCACCTACAAAATTGTCTCAGCAGAGGCTTGGGACAATGGACTACAACTCAAGGCTCAAAGCATCCTCTCCTTTAAAAACTGTACTACCACCGACTATACCTTCTTAAGCAAGAATACCAGGCAATGGATATCTGGATTCAAGATGCTTCGACACAAATCATTGATTACGCCGTGCTCAGGCTAGAATTGAAGGTTCATAGTGAGCTTAGGGTGGGTGCAAACCACGTCATTAGCCACACCAGGAAGGTATAGAACCATAAGCTGCTCAGGAGGATCAAATGGAACTCTGCAAACTCAAGAAAATTGAAAAAATGGATGATGGAACAGACTGGTGGGAGGAATAGAGAAAAACAGACTTCCTCCATTCCGAACTGGGGCACTTGGATTGCAGCTTTGCGCACAGCCCTTTTAAGGGGAGTTCAGATGACCAAGTACAAGAGGAACTGGAAAGCTGGGAGCAGTTAACTGTACAACAGAGGCCTGAGCGGAAGTGGATTTGAAGAAAGGCGAAAAGGATCCATCAGAAATTTTGGCCACAAGACACCTAGAGGGCAGTTAAGCAAGCCAATTGAGACCACAAACATCACTCTTGGGAAATGAAGCAAAAGCATATGAATGAGGAATGGATTAAAGTATACAATCTTTGCAAAAGCAACAAACAGAAGCAATTCTGGGAATATGTCACTAAACTGGAGAGTGAAACATCAGACAGGCACGTTTCAGTGATGGCAGAGGCATGCATAGCACATGTAGTATACACAGTCTCAGGGGAGCCTTGACAAAGGAGCAGAGAGACACATTCGGCAGATAATGGAACACTTGGAGTTCGGTTCCAAAAGGAAATAGGATGCAAGGTGCAGGACCCACAGGCTGTGGTAGAAAATATTAAAAAGATATGAAGGGACTGGGCACCAGGGTCCAATGGACTCCCAGGCAGCATGTTTATAGAAAACACAATGTATTTGGTGGAGATACTATATGACTTGTATACATAATGTAGTATTCATGCAGATGCCCCTGACTCTTGGTGAGGCTCCGTGCGGTAGCCGATATACAAGAAAGGCAAAAAAACGGATCCCAAAAAACTATAGGCTAATCGCCCTTCTAGATTATTAAATGATGTAAATGATTGGATCAAGAACATCAACATTGTACCCTTCTACCAAACTGGGCTCTGCAAAGGTGATGCAACCACTGACAACATCATTGCACTTTCCTAGTTAGTACAGCAAGCAAATAATAAGAACAGACTACCGGTGTTCACCTGCTTTGTGGACTACTCATTGGTGTTCAACCAGATGTCTAGAAACAAGTTGTGAAACAAACTAAAAAGCTAGAAGATCCCTAACAACCTTCTGAAGGCCATCATCTCTTTTTACAGCAATACTTGTGTGAGAATAAATCTGGATGGGGGCACGGTTACCCACAAGCTTTACACCGATCAAGTTCTAAAGCAGGGTTGCATCCTGGCACCGGCACTATTTGATCTGTGTATGGCTGACTTAAGCACGTGCCTCCAAGGAGCTACATAGGTGACCCCGAAATAGGACCGCATAGACTGCACTTGCGCCAGTATGAAGACAACCTGGTAATTTTTTACCATACCAGAGTAGGCCTACAAATAGATCTGGATGCCATGAATTTATACAGTGAGGCTAGTGAGTTAGTAGCCAACGCAAACAAGACCAAAGTGGTGGTCTTTGGACAACATGCAACAAAAGCTCTCTTCAGATGGAGGCTGGGCTTACAGATTATAGAAACAGCAATATACTATAATTACCAGGGGGTATGGGTCATCGATACTGGAAAGCCATCAGTACATCAGTTTAAGTTGAGACCAAAAACACAAGCAACCATACAAGTGCTATGTAAACGACAGGTGAAATTATGTAGCCCAACCACTGAACCGATTATGAGAGTGTTAAAAGCTAAACTGCTAGCAGCAGCATGGTACTCTCAGCAAGCATTCCCAGGGCATATGGATATGATAATGGGAAAAGCACAGTGTCAGGGATACAAACGTATCTTCAGACTACCAAAATACACAAGCAACTTTTTGAACCGGCTTGAGTTTGATCTAGTCAAACAAAGGTATGAATGCATGGGCAGTCTGGTGAAATGCTATTTACAGATCCTCAAAGCGAACACACAGGAACATTACAGGAATCCTCAAAGTGCTGTTTGTAAGGGGTTCAAACCCCTGGAACAGCTATGTGCAAAGTGCTGTGTCAAAATGGAATCTAGCAATAGCCAACTGTACACAGGAGGAAGTAAGCTAAGTGGCAATACAGAAAGCACTAAACAAACACATTTTCAAGTTATCGAGGGATGAGGACATGGCCAGATACAAAGAAAATGGAATACAACCAGGCCTAGTTCCCTCTGATGAGGTTAGTATCATCCAGCCCGACTAGTACACTGGGTAAGAAATGCCTGCAAGACCACTGCCTACTCTGAAAAACCGAAACCAAATGGTTTCGTTATTTTTTTGTATTGCAACTCGTTTTCCATTAAGGAAAACAGGCTGCAATACAAAAAAAAATCGGATTTTACTACATCTGGCCCTTAATCTATTGTTTTTTTGCTACCCATGCCATTCCAGTTTGGACCAAGCATCCAATGGGAACAGTCTGGCTCGAACTGCTGGGTCCAAACTGGGGTGGTGTGGTGGGCAAAAAAAGATGATTTAAACCCAGGTCTTTGTGACTGGGGGAAATGTTTGCATTGTTCAGCATTATGCCCATCATCCGTTCTTTTTGTTTCTGTTGCCCTAAGTGGGAAGGGTATGCCCAGATGTGGGTCCCATGCTCACTGCATGACTGGATTCAAGGCTGTTGAGTAGTGATACCCCGAAACCGCCCCCAGGATGCTTGTTTCCGCTCCAGGGAGGACCTGGCCTGGCAGTTAGGCTGAACTGTTCCCATTGAGCATGGGTCAAGACTGATTTGCAGGTGGCTGGGTCCAAACTGAAGTGGCATGGTGAGCAAAATAACAATGGATTAAGCCCAGATCTTTGTAACTGGGGGTGAATAGTTGCATTGGTCAGCACTCAACCCAACATCTGTTCCTTTAGCTTTTGCAATATATGTAAGTAACCCCTCTAGCAGGCCAAACAGCCCTAAGGCAGGGTACATTATATCAATTGTGAGGGCATATCTGCGTGAGCAGACATGCCCCTCCTATGCCTTTGTCACTTCTCAGACATAGTAAATATTCTTTATTTCGGCTAAAAGCCATAAAAGCATCCGTATAATAATAATATAATATATTCACACAATGGTCATAAAAAATCAGGTAGAAAAAAGTGCTATGCAATACAATAAATATCCCTGCCCCACTCTAAAAAGTTAGACTAATATAAACATATATACATTGAATAAAAGTCCGTTAAAACACTCAATAGAATTGCACAGTTGTAGCCTTTCTACTTAGATCCTTTAAGTTAATCTGCATTTGACCAGGTGTCTTTGCGTATTTGCAGATCAGTCAGAGAGGTATTCTCTTGATCTTACCGTCCATGCACATTGGAGATACCTCACGACTGCAAGGATACCTTGTCACTTGTGTCACTTGTCAATATGCGAAGAGATGCCTTATATTTTCTTATCCCAAGAGATCTACATAAAGGGATAATCCACTTTTTCCTAGGGACCAAGTATCTAGGGCAAAAAAATACAAGCAAGTTGTCTCAGGTTGCATGGGGCAAAAATGACAGACACTCGAATTGCTGTCGTCCTTGCTCCAACTTGTGGTAAACGTCTTTAACAGCAAAGTCCCTAATCTAAATTTAATAAAAAGGCTTTTAATGTAAGGAGGTTTTACATTGTCCATGTAGGTTTCGAACTTTGGGGAACATTTGTGATCTAGAAACTGTATTGTCCTACTACCTTGCCGCTGTTTGGACCAAATCTGCATCAGAACCATCTCCCAATAGCATCGCTTTATACGTGGTTTCACTTCTTTGTTTAAACTGCTGGGATCTCTCCATACCTCCTCATTTTAATACTTTGGCACATATCTCTAACGCATTTGAACCAAGGAATTGACATTGCACCCTCAAGAGTTAATAACTCTGCAGCCGCTACTTGGAAGGATACCAAATGGTCAGTTGACCATAGGCGCACCCAATACAAAAGTGGTTTCAAAGCGATTTCGTTATGGATCTCATTAAGCGCTAGATCAAATCTAAGGGTGATCTAAGTGCTCATCGCCAAGCGCAACAAATTACATATGAATCGGTTTTCAACCAATGTCAGAGTCCTGCAGTTACAGTGGCCCCATAGCTCGGCACCACAGGTTGAGGCTGCCACTGCCACAGCCTTGTATACAGTGAGAGCCGGCGAGATTCCCCCTCTAAAGAGTTTTACATTTTCTTCCCTATCACTGCTGACCTCTGCCGAAGGACAGAGGCACTCTTTCCAATTTGTGCTGACCATTGTTGGTCGTCCGCTAATCTGATCCCCAGGTAATCGAACTGGCTGACTCGTTCTATCAGTTGGCCGCCCACGGTCATTTTCCCCCTGAATTTCTTATGCGAGTTGAAAACCATATATTTTGACTTATCTGGGTTTATTTCAAAGCCCCTCTTCTCAGAGAACATAGAGAAAGCATCCAATTCGTTTTGGAGACCCATTGGGGTTCTTGAGATCAGCAGAGTGTCATCCGCAAACATTAAAATTGGGACAGGGGCTCCTACTAACTTAGGTGCATCATGATTACATTTCATCAGCTGATCTACTGACCATTAATAAAGAGGCTGAACAGGGTAGGGGTTAGTACACAACCTTGCCTAACCCCTTTTGCAATGGGTATAGCTTCTGTCAAGTTATCACCCCGTGACTATCGGACCTGGGCATAGGTTCCCTTGTGAAGGTGTTTAATCAATCTCAGTAATTCGCTGTTAATATTGTAAGACTCCAGGACATTCCACAGCAAGTCGCGTGGGACCAGATTGAAGGTAGTCTTTAGATCAATAAAAGCTGCGTACAGATGGTCTTTTTTTAGGTTCAGGTATTTCCAGCAAAGGAGATTAAATCTAAATACCTGATCTATTGTACTAACAACTTTCCCGAATCCTGTTTGAAAATCAGAGAGGACCTGGATATCCTCCATCTATGTCTGTAGTCTGGTCAACACCTGCTTACAAAATACCTTTTGGCTCACATCGATTAAACTTATTGGTCTAAAGTTAGTTGGTGATCCCCTGTCTCCCTTTTTGTAAATGGGGACTATTATTGCTCCTCGCTATGTGGAGAGGAGCTCGCCACCCCTCAGGATCGCATTGCTGAGTGTGTTTCGATACAAAGACCAGATTCTAGGTTGAGATAAGTATCTCAAACATAGTAAATTTGAAATACATGTGCTTGACGAGTTCCACAGCTAGATGATGGCTTCACTGAAGCTAGGGATGTTTGGTATTAAACATCTTGTATTGGTCAACCCACACTGGTGCTAGAGTTGGATATAACAATACATGCACCCAAGGGGCACCTTAGAGGTGCCCCCTAAAAACCTTACCTGATTACGGTGTGCTCACAGATTACTAAAAACAAGCCTGCTACCCGAGACACTGTTATGGACCCCTAGGGAGAGAACTCTCTGCTCTCATGTGGCCCAGAAAAAAACCCCTCCCACCGAATGACCTGTTGATTAGCCCTCTTAAGGCAGCAAGCCACAAAGGGCTTTGAAATGCGAATACAGTTTTCCTCACAGGAGACAAATCCACCCCCGTCCAGAGCCCATTTGGCACCTGTCCAGGTGGGAAAATTAGCTAGTCAGGTAAGTGTGATACCGTCAGGCTAGAGCCACCCCTAACGTGGGCTACTGCAAGGTGGACATGATTTAACAGAGGTAGTCATCTTTGAGATGGCATACCTAGGAATTCTGGGACAGGGTTATGCCCACTTCCCACATGGAGTGGTCATATATACGGGACGTAGTGACCCAAGGGTCAGTAGCCCATTGACTACAACCCTACACACCCCTAATGCCCCTAAATTCAATATTTATGGGAGCCCCTGGCACCACAGAAGCATATCCCTGCTGAACTGAGGGGCACTCCAGAGATGCAAAAGGCAGGAACTGAAGAATTGTGACTGACTCAGTGCCAATCCTGCCAGCCTGCCTGTGAACTTCAACAATTGTGAGTAAAACACCTCATCCCCCAGCTGCCAAAACTTCCAAAAACCCGGGAAGACTGCCAGCCTTCACCTCAGCACAAGGAACTCCCATGGAGTAGCCGAACTGCTCCTCTGCATCCTTGCAGACACCCAAGAACTGCTGGGGAGGACTCAGGACTGCAAAAACCACAGCTGGACAACACCACTACACTCAAGCCAGCCAGCCCGTGTTCAAGTGGGCCTATGGTACCAGCCTCTCCAGAGACAGTCTATCATGGGTAGCCCCACTGAGACCTTCATTCTGACTGCAGGCTCTTTGTGCAGTTCACCCTCAACCGAGGCCGCCTCCTCTGATGGCAACCCTGACAGTCCACTGCACCTCTCCACCCTGACACCTTGAGACAAAGAGGACCACTGGTGTCTCTGCCTCCCCCAGGCTCGTAAGACTTGAACCCACTTGTTGGTACACTCGTACTGGTTGCCCAGTCCACACCTGCAACCTGTTCTGCCACCGGTGACGGACACCCAACGGTCCAAGAACCCTCTGCACCTGTATGTCCCAGACTCAGGAGAAGAAGATCACTGGTGTCCCTATGTTCCTGAGCATTAAAGACCTGAGTCCATTCTCTGGCTCACCCAATCTGAATGCCTAGTCCTAGCCTGATGCCTCTTTTCCTAGTGGCCAATCATCATAGGAACTCATTGGACACCTGATGCTGTTTTTCACTCTACACGCGGCCGCCCCCCAGATGGCTGACGGTGTACTGTGGGTGCTGCCTTGGACCTTGTCCACTACTCGCCTTAACCCCAGGAGATTGGCCTTGCCAGTCACTGTACTCTACCTGTTTGCAAAACTTTTTTTTCCTTCCATAGGATAACATTGCAGCACTCAGAAATAGCACAGTGTCCACTTTCTGAAATGGGAAAAATATTCCTATTTAAAAACCTACTTATCTGAACACTTTTTCTTTGATGCCTAAACATATCTATAGATACCTGCTATTTTTATAAATTGGTGTGAATCTCCTTCTTGAGTTGTGTGTCTCATTTATAAACTATTGTGTGTATTTGTAGATGTCTTGCACTCCTCTGTGTTAAGCCTAAGGCTGCTCGATCACACTACCCCTAAATAGAGCACTTTGGAATTGCATAGGAAGCCTTGTCCGCTCACTGGGTGACCCCTGGACCTGCTACATAGTATTCAGGTACCAAATAAAGGGCCAGCTTCGTACAGCTTTGTCACTGCCTTTTGCCAGTCACCTGTGATTGCATGCATCATGACGCAAATGCAAGCATTAACAGAAAACTTGCAATTGGGTTTTCTATTTAAAAAAATCATTTGCGCAAATTCATGTGTCATTGAACGCGCAGAGGTATTCGTTGTACGTTGGTATCATGAAACGTCAATCTTTTTAAATTTACATTTCGAACATGGCAGACAGCTGTACACAGAATAAAACAAGCCTTGGCAAACAGTGGTGGCCTGTAATTTTGGCAGGGAGGTAGGCACACTTGAGAATTTACACATGCATGCAAACACTGACAAACATCCATTAACAACACTCACTCCCAAATATTCATGCACGCACCCACCAAACATTAAAAGTCTTAGTTACCCAAGCAGCTCTGCATAATAGATCCCATGAAGGTTTGGACTGCTGCCTTCCCTCATTGTTGGACCTAAGATCAGCCAAAGAGGCGGCCTTGCCTCAGTGGCTGGCCCATGGTCAGCCACTGATGGAAGGCAGCAGTTCTGCACTCGTCACAGAGTGGGATGGGGTCAGTGAGACTGGTGACCCCAAACAACTCTTGACAAGGTGTCACTGATTGACTTTGAGCCCTGGGCACTTCATTGCTTAGAACTGAAACATCCTGATCTAAGGCAGTCAGTGATGCTCCACCTCATCACAAACGGACGGCCTCAAGGTGCTTTGCTAAGCTGAAGATGTCACGCCTACAGGAGCTATGACTTCTTCAGCCTGACAAAGTTCAGCTCAAGCAGCCAGGAGCCTTCACATTCAGCACATGTCTAGCTACTGGCTGCCTGACCTGAAATTAAAGCGTGTGTCTGTCAGCAGACCTTTGCTCAGCTTGACAGACATTCTTTATAGTGGCTAAAAGGTGGGGGGTGGCCCCTCAGCCCATTAGGACAAGCTGAGGCTGATTTGAAAGCCGATAGGTCTGGTTATTATTGCTTCTACTTCTTATACTTTGCTATTTTGGGGCATCAACTCCTTTGCTCTCTTACGTGGGACCAGCACAGGACTCACTTTTTCTTCTTTCACTCTACAAACCTGAGGCCCCAGCTGCTAGAAAGCTTAGGAGGGCTGGCTTAGATCGCCGCTCCCCTCTTGGGTGTGAGGCCTGCACATGTGTCGGCCAATTGGGTGCCACACACTGTCCTCTTCCTCTCTCAGGTCAAAGCTCCTCCTTCACAGCTCCATGGCAGTTGAGTGTGGCTGCAATCTCTGACTCAGGCTATAAGAACAGGAGGCCCAACTTTCCCACATTGTCAGAGCATTATTACACTGTGAATTAGACTCTCTTTTCCCCTTAACTATTCCTGACAAGACTTTGACAGTTTTGAATTGCAGTTGCAATAAGTTTAGGAGCCTGTGGTGAAGTCACTCATGCTTGCCTGCAGGGCCCAGTTGGGGCTGAAAAAAAGTCTGGTACAGGCTGCGCCTGAGGACCGCATCCTACTCCTGAGTGCTGTTAAGGGTTGGTAAATTCTTTGTTGTCCTTCAAGTGTTTTAAGCATTGGTAATTATTCATGTCTCACTGTGAGACCTATGGTTCTGCAGACTATGAGCCTTGTGAACAAGAAGATGAATGCTACTTTGATAATGGTCTTGTGGAGGCCATTGATTTGTCTGTTTAGAAATCGGTTAAGAAGGACATGGCCCATTACTGATTAATGAGAGCATTTGGCTAAAAAGAAGAAAAAACAGCCTTACACCCCTCTACCTCCACTTACGGGAATTCCACTACTCCTAGAGAAAATCCTACCAATTTGCAGAACTGGCCTCATGCAGATATCTAGGTTCAGCTCTCCCAAGACTGGCTGAGTGATCATCAATACAGTGTCTGTGACCATTCCCAGTCCCTTCTCCAGAAACCTGCCCAGGGTGATTGGGACACAGATTTTTCTTCCTCTCATTCCTCTCACTCTGTTCCCACTGTGCATCTAAAGAAGAAGAAAAATAAATCCTGTGATCTCTCAGAAGTGCAATCCCGACTATGTGGCTCTAATCCCTTTCAGTTTGCACCAGAGGATCACGTCCACCATATGTCTTCTGACTGGTCTCCTATCAAGGATGTGGTGGAGTACATGCAACATCGTCTCAGAAAGAACTTTGATAAAGAGGTTTAAAATAGGCTGCTTTAAGAGAGCCACAGGCCTGACCTCCAGGACGAAATTGCCCGTACCCCCAACATAGACCCCAGCATGCACGCCTTTAGGAAGTAATATGCCAGGGACTCAAAAAGGGGCATTGACAGGACATGGAAAGTGTGTCAGGATATATTCCTGGTTCTCTCTGGTCCCTTGGTCAAAATTTTAGAAATGGCTCTTGAGGTGCAGGTAACTGGGTCCACTATAGATCTCGAGAACCTAGCAGGCTTATCTCAGGTAGTGGTAAATGGTTGTATGACGGAACACTGACTTCCAAAACAACTAGTGCCTTAACAATGAGGTCGGAACACCGACCTCGTTGTTACTACTAATGATTTTACCGTGAATGCCTTAACAACGATTTTCGTTGTAAAGGCATTCCTGATAAAAGCATTACTAATAGGCACCATTGACCCTACATCCCTCACCCCACCCCCCCAACCCCACCCCAAAACCTTTTACCCCTTGACCCCCGCCCCTCCCCAAAACCAAAAACGCCCCACCCCCCCAACCCCACCCCAAAACCTAAAACCCCCTAACTCCCCACCCCCTCCCCAAAACCAAAAACGGCCCACCCCCCCAACCCCACCCCAAAACCTAAAACCCCCTGACCCCCACCCCAAAACCAAAAATGCCCCACCCCTCCAACCCCACCCCAAAACCTAAAACCCCTTGACCCCCACCCGCTCTCCAAAACCAAAAACGCCCCACCCCCCCAACCCCACCCCAAAACCTAAAACCCCCTGACCCCCACCCCCTCCCCAAAACCAAAAACGCCCCACCCCCCAACCCAGCCCCAAAACCTAAAACCCCCCTGACACCCTACCCCCTCCCCAAAAACGCCCCACCCCCCAACCCCACCACAAATCCTAAAACCCCCTGACCCCCCACCCCCTCCCCAAAACCAAAAACGCCCCACCCCCCCAACCCCACCCCAAAACCTAAAACCCCCAGACCCCCCACCCCCTCCCCAAAACCTAAAACCCCCCACTTACCTTAGTCGACCCCTTGTCACCTGCGTCATCCTCCTTCGCCAACTCCCTTCTTTGTACCTTAACCACGCATGTTGTTTGTTCAGAACATACATAGTTAAGGCACAAAATAACTGAGTTGTGGTTAAAAAAAGCGTTGTTGCGCTTTCGTTAACCACGACTTTGTTAATAAAACGTCGTAATAAAGGATGTTTTCCGTGGTAAATTGATAGACTTGGCCATTTATGATGGTGGTCCCAACACAGATGGACTCCTGTTTGGAGGGATGTTTGTCAAGGACATTGGCAAGTTTGTTAACACCTTTACAGCCCTTGGCAAAGCTCAGGTGTCACTTAAGAAAGTCTTCCAAGTGAACCTTTTTGCTAGGGCTGGTTGAATTAAGGGCTGTTCACCAGGTCAAAGATCTGTTCAGGGCTTCCTTCAAAGATTTGGTTACCACAGGAGAGGAAGCTGGTAAGACAGTTCCATGGAAGCAGGCTTCCTCCCATCCAGGTCACACCTCACCAGAGGCAAACAGAACAGGGGGTCTTGCAGTGGGTCGTTCCAGCCCCCCTACAGGTTTCACTGGTGTTCCGTGCGAGCCACTCACCTGAATTCCAAGCGTTCCGATGGGGCTTGACCGCAATGAAGAGTACATTGCCCTCTCGCAAGTCCTCAAAGGGAAGGGGGTTTTGGGGAGAGAAAAAGAGAAAATACCAGCTTCTGCTTTGTGGACTGCAGAATCAGACTGGAGGACCCTGGACTGTGTCTTCCGTTGGGCATCATGACTTCTGATTAATCAAAATACTGGGTTCTTGGCTTTTAGGGTTCTGGGCTGCAAAGGAATTAAATCATGAATATATTGAACTTGCATAAACTATTGTACATAGCATAATGTCAGTTATTGTTGGCACATTGTGCATACATTTCTACAAGGCTGAACAAGTCTCATCCTCTTTTTATGATACTTTCAGAGGCTCTGTAGCAATGTCCAAACTCAAAAACAATCAGCTTGACTAAACAGTTTCTTTGTGTTCTTGTGTCTCTTGCCAATAACAGTTATAATAAACTAGCTCTATTGCCAATCTCCTAATTCCCAGGAGAGCGCTTGTTACAGCAAATGCATCTTTCCTTAATGTATCTTTTGTAGTATATTGAATTCCCACTCAAACAATAAATCACGCTAGTTCTTATTGTCATAAATTATTTAAAAGACAGAACCCAGTTTTGTTTCATTTAAGCTATTCATCGTTCTTTACCTTGAAATGAAGTTACTTGCTTGACATTTTTTTTACCTTTCTTATTTTCTCTCTTTTACAGGAAATACAGGTTTGTTAGCAGAAGACGGAAGAAGAGAGCCGGGACTATACAGGAAGTTGACCGGAGAGGGAGGATCACCGTAAATCGACTGGAGGCTGTACGGAGAACAAGAAATGCTGGAACCCGACTGGAAGCTGATCAGAGAATGAGGAACACTGGAACTCGACTGGAGGCAGGCTAGAGAAGAAGGAACTTGACTTGCACTGGAACTCGACTGGAGGCAGGCTGGAGGGCAAGGAACTTAAGTTGAAGGGGAACAGGTGAGCAAAGCAATTGGTACAAAGCCAAGCAAGGCTTCAGACTCACAAGCATGCCTAAATAATCAAATGTTCACATGTGCCTTTTGGCAGTTGATTGCTTGTTTAGGAAATTAACAATTATCCTCCTGATTGTGGCACATGTTCAATACAG